>NC_134865.1:850000-1150000 GCF_049852395.1 Peromyscus maniculatus bairdii | reverse complement strand
GCCCCAGTATCTATGTAAGATGCCGGGCCGGAGGTGCGGGCCCGTGATCCCACGACTAGGAAAGCAGACTCAGGATGATCCCTGGGACTGCGGACCAGCCAAGTTAGCTAACAAAGAGCCCCAGGTTCCAATGATGGACCCTGTCTCAGAAAATAAGGTAAATGGATCCTGAGGAACAAGGATCAAGGAACAATGGATCCTGAGGTTGATCTCTGGCTTCTTCATGCAGGTGTACACACATCCATGCTCACCTACTCCACACACACACACACACACACACACACACACACACACACACACACACGTGTGAATACTTCACACACACTGCGTGCACACCCATGCACACCCAGTTTAAAAAAATTAACTGTTTTTAGAAATGCAGTAAAATCAGGGATATAAATATTGTATTTGCTAAGCTTCAAACAGCAATGAAAAACAGTGACACTGGGGATCATGCAGGTTTGGTTGATTCAAGTGGTAATCAAGAAACATGAGTTTTTTTTTCCCACTGAGCCAAGTGAGTGTGGAATGCTTATTGATAAAGTACCTTAAAAACATTAAAAAAACAAAACAAAAAAAAAACAGTATTGGGGCTTGAAACTAGGGCCTCTTGCATTCTGGGTAAATGCTCTACTACTGAGCTACATCTCCAGCCCCTCCCCTGTTTAAGAAAATATTTTAAGACAGGGTCTAGCTAAGTTGACCATGCTAGGCTTGAACTCACTGTAACCTGCAAGCCTTAAACTTACAATCTTTCTGCTTCAATTTTCTTAACCTAGAAAATCTCTGTAAGTTTCAAATTTACTAATGTAGAACCTGACATTGGAGGCCAATTTAGAACCTGGCATTGAAGGTCATGGATTTTTTTTTTTAAATGAAAATAATTTTAATATTGTGTTCCAAGACAAACTGGGAAACAGAGCGCCTTAGGAATACAATACACAGGATTACCTACACTTTAATTGGCACAAAGTTTTCTACTTAGCCTTTATTCATTTTCTATTACTTAACAATAAAACAGAACTTTTGTGTGTGGGGTACATGCATATGTACACATGTGAGAACATGTGCCCGTGCAGAGGTGGGGGCCGGGGAGGATGTTCAATGCCCCACTCTATCACTACTCAACGTATTTCTTTGAATCTGAACTTGGACTTAGGCTAGACAGCAAGACGGCAAGCCTGAAGGAATCGTCTGTATCCATCCTCACAGTGCTGGGGTTACAGGTTTGGACTGCAGGCTTTCTATATGGGTGCTAGAAATTAAAAATAAATAAATAAATAAAGATTTGTCCTAGAACTTGCTCTGTAAACCATGTTGGCCTTGAACTCAGTGACTCTCGCCTGCCTCTGCCTCCAGAGTGCTGGGATTAAAGGCATGCTCTACTACCACCTGGCTAAATTGAACAATTTTTTTTAAAAAAGATTTACTGTGTATGTGTGTGTGCACATGTGCAGGTACTCGAGGAAGCTAGATGAAGGTGTTAGGTCCCTTGTAGTTACAAGGAGTTGTGAGCCACCTGATAGGGATGTTGGGAACTAAATTTGAGTCCTCTGGAAGAGCAGTCTCAGTTTCTATTTCTGTGATACAAACCATGACCAAAAGCAACGTTGGGAAGAAGAGTTCATCTCATCTGAGAACTCTCGGGTCACAGTCCATTACTGAGGGAAGCCGGCGTAGGAACCTAGAGGCAGGAACTGAAGCAGAGACCATGGAGGAGTACTGCTTATTGTCTTGCTCCCCGTGGCTTGCTCAGCTTGCTTTCTTACACACCCTAGAACCTCCTATCCATGGATGTTACTGCCCACAGTGGGCTGGGCCCTTCCATATCAATCATCAATTAATAAATTGTCCCACAGGCTTGCCTACAGGCGAATCCTAGGGAGGCATTTTCTCCACTGAGGTTCTCTCTTAGATGACCTTAGCTCGTGCCAAGCTGACATACAACAAACCAGAACAGGCAGAAAGGACTCTTAACTGCTGAGCTCTGTTGCTTGCATAGAAAATGGTCTTAATGTCAAGCCATCTCTCCTGCCCCTAAAACGAAATTCTGATGTTCATTTGTGCCCTGAAATTTATTATTATTACTATTAACATCTCCCCAGTTCAGAACTGAAGCATCCAAACAGTGAAGAGAGGGCTACAAATATTTTATATTATAGCGTTTTAAAGGTGGAAACTGTAGGCTGAGACACGGCTCAGCAGTTAGGAGGGCATGCTGCTCTTCCCTTGGACTGGAGCTCCAGTTCTCAGCACTCACAACTCCCTGTAGCTCATCTGTGGACGCCTGCACACACACATGCACACAGAGGATATACACAGAACTTTTTGACTGAAACTATGGGTCTTCCTCAGCAAAGACGAGCATCTGCTGCACAAGTGTAAGGACCTGAGCTCTCACTCCCAGAATCCACATAAAAAGCAGATGTGGTCATGCACATGCTTTTAACCACAGGGCCAGGGGGCAGGCAGAGACAGGAGGATGACCTGAACTTTTTGGCTGCCAGCTTAGCTCCAGGTTCAGTGAGAGACCCTGTCTCATGGGAATAAAGGACAGAATGAGGGTAGGCACCTCCATGTTACACACACACACACACACACACACACACACACACACACACACACACACCCCTACATAACCACCCCCCCACACATACACCCCTTAGAAAGAAAAAAATAAAACTGTTTAGTTCCCCTTTTTTCTTAAAGGTCATTAAGCTTTTAAATAGTTTCAAAAAGCAAGAATGTACCACTTAACTAGAACAGCTGATGGTTTCATTCAAGGCACATCTTTATACACGTCTGGACATTTCTCCCTAAAATCTCTTCTAATTCTTCCAGGAAACAGGGTTTCCTGGTAGCATTAAAAAACTTTTAAACATCTATTGAAAGATATTAGCACATTCCCACTTATTTAGAAAACCCTAAACTAAGGAAGTACTCTCAACTTTTTATTTTAAAATACTAGATCATTTCATGAATATTCCTAACAGCATTAAAACACCGCCCCCCCCAAAACCAACCAACCAACCAACCAAACAAACAAACAAAAAACAAAAACAAAAAACAGCCAGGCAGTGGTGGCGTACACCTTTAACCCCAGCATCTAAAAGGTAGAGGCAGGAGTTCAGTCTGGTCTACACAGTGAATTCGGGCCAGGCAGCATTACATGGTGAAACTGTCTAAGCAAATAAGTAAACACTTGTAGAGCCAGGAGCAGTAACACACCCTTCTAATTCCAGCACTTGGGAGACAGAGGTAGGAGGCCTTGGCTGCACAGCAAGTCTGATGGCAGCCTGGGCTACACAGGACCCTGTCACAATAAACAAATCACCAACAAACACACGGGGGAGTTTCACTCTAACAGGATAAGAGGAGAGAAGAAAGGAAGAGGAAGCTTTCCTGGGGTTTTTGTTCCTGCTCTGGCTACTGGCCACCATCAGCTACAGACTGCTGAGCAGGCGGCAGGCTGAGGTAAGCATCCAGACATAAGACAGGCCATGGTGGCACACATCACCACCATCTGAGCCTCAGCTAAGGTGAGCACAGGTAAGCCAAATCCTATCTCATGCCACTGTGTGCAAGGTGGTGACTACTTCGGTTAACACAGTACCTACTCTGAGAATGAGACAGAAACAGTCAAATCATTCCTGAAAATAGTCTTTCTGTAAAAAAAAAAAACACAAAGTGAACATAGGGCCACAGAAGGACAGCAGATTTCCCTTTCTTTCAAAATCATTTCTGTGGCTAACAAACAATTTTCTGTGTTTATCTGCATTCTTAAAGGTTTACTTTAGCATTTTTATGAATATTAGGAAGAGCCCCAATGCAATCTATTTCAGTAAAATTTTGACTGAAATATTATAAAATTAAATTGCCAAGGGCAAGTCAGTAAGGCTATAACAAAATTTGAGACTCTAAATTATCATAAGCACTATTTTTAACTATGAAGGAAAATTATTACTATGTCTACAACTGGCATTCCATTCACTGAATAGTAGTAATAATAATAAACCTCTTTTGTTTATGGTCTACCAGACATAGGCTCTTTCTGGTCATACTGGCAAGTAATTACCTTTTCATGTCTAACACAATTCTAAACCAGTTCATCTGCTAAGTCCATACAAGGAAGTGCTTTTGTATTATATGGCTTCAGTACAATTTCCTCAGAGGCTAAATACAGTTAAGAATTCAACTTTGAAATAATGCTGTCTGCAGAATTTTTAAAAATATCTCAACTTAATGCTAGGAAAATTCATTAACATGTCACTGTTTTTGAGTTAATATTCCCAAAGTCTGCTATAAAAACAAGGGAACCACTACTATCCACTTTGGCTTTACTGCCAATGCTGAAAGAAAAAAACAATGATTCTGCTCAAAAATGTATCATGAAAAGAAAGTAACTACGGGATGCAAAAGCCGTAAGAATTCCCTTGGAAAGAAATTTTTAGACAACAGAGTTTTGAACTTTGAAGGAAATGAAAGGAGGGAATACAGGAATGCCTAGGCTACAGATGAAATAAAGAACGCTGGGAGAGTCCAGTCGAGAAGCTGAGGAGAAGCAACATGTGTACAGAACCAACTAGAGACAAAGGAAGCCCTGAAGGAGAGCACAAATGCATACACACACACACACACACACACACACACACACACACACACACACACACACACACACACAGCCCAAAGCAAACATGCCTGCAAGGAAAAAACAGGGAAGGTGAGAGCTCCGTGATTTTAACTGGCATTAGTTTTTAAAAAATTCTCTCTCTCTCTCTCTCTCTCTCTCTCTCTCTCTCTCTCTCTCTCTCTCTCTCTCTCTCTCTCTAGCACAGATCCCTGGAATTGGAGTTAACAGGTGGGCGTGAGCTGCCCAAAGTGGGTGCTGGGAACTGATTCGGGTGCTCTGAAAGAACAGTATGAACTCTTAACTACCACGTCATTTCTTCAGCTTGAATCTGTCATTCTTTTTTCTTTTATAAGATTCATTCATTCATTCATTCATTCATTTAATGTATGAGTGCTCTATCTCCATGTATGCCTTTATTCCAGAAGAGGGCATCAGATCCCATGATAGATGGTTGTGAGCCACCATGTGGTTGCTGGGAATTGAACCCAGGTCCTCTGGAAGAGTAGCCGGTGCTCTTAACTGTTGAGCCATCTCTCCAGCCCCCAGAAACTGACATTCTTAAAAGCGACGAAATTCTTTTTTAAAAAAATATAAGAATGATAAAATTTTGTGAAAGAGAGAAAGAACAAAATTTTAAATAATTGACTCACTGTATTTTTTGGGAGGAAGAATCCTGCAAATAATTCTCAAAGATCTAGATGTATTCCATGAAGAACCTAGCTTTAAAGACCAGGGCAGACTGCCAACTTCCCCTAACACAGAAACAGCAATTTCCCAATAAGGGGAGAAATCCACCTCCAGGCTGGCCCAACAGCATGCTCCTCCAACATTCAAAGGAGACCTGCTACTGACTTTCTGACAGAAGAATGAGTACACAACCATCCTACTAGTCAACGGCCATTCTTCAAAGGCAACAGAAACACAGGTACTTTTGTAGGAAGAATAGGAGTCTCCAGTATGAGCCTATA
This sequence comes from Peromyscus maniculatus bairdii, assembly GCF_049852395.1. Taxonomy (NCBI): domain Eukaryota; kingdom Metazoa; phylum Chordata; class Mammalia; order Rodentia; family Cricetidae; genus Peromyscus; species Peromyscus maniculatus. The sequence continues at coordinate 1,144,402 of NC_134865.1, read as the reverse complement.
CTGTCCTACATGCTCAAATACAGCAGTGGAGACGTAGGATCAAATTCTTACGGATCATACATTTTAGGAGAGACAAATGAGTATTCATATAGGAAAAGTACCAAGCAGTCACATGCTATGCAAAATTACAAATCTACATGGGTTTGGGTTAAGTTGGCCTGTGCAGACATAACATCTCAGCTGAGTTCTGAATGGCAAGGAATCTTCTTTCTCTTAAGAAAAATTATTTATTTAATTTTATGTGCATTGGTGTTTTGCTTGCTTGCTTTTCTATGTAAGGGTGTTGGATACCCTGGAACTGGAGTTACAGATAGTTGTGTGCTGTCATGTGGGTGCTGGAAATTGAACCCGGCGGCCCTTGATGCTCACTACACAACAGTGAGAGCACTATCCCAAGATCCGGAAGCCTGGATCCCAAATCAGCAGCACCCATACACCTATATGATGTGTACATGTACCAGTAACTTTAGAGATGTGAAGACTATCAGGAATGACATCAGTTCTACAAGACGGCCAGAGACAACACTGAGACTCAAGAAGTTCCCCTCTACAGTCAGGCACAGGAAGTGGCAGACAGCTGTAGTTGTAACTACTCAAAGCCGAGGCAGGAGGATTGCCTGAGCCTAGGAGTTTGAGACCACCTAGGCAAATAGTGAGACTCCTGTCTCCAGAACAAAACAAACAAAAAGATTTAATATTACTGTAAAATAAATAAATAAGCCAGGCAGCAGTGCTGTGCACCTTTAATCCCAGCACTCAGGAGGTGGAGGCAGGTGGATCTCTGAGTTCAGGGCCAGCCTGGTCTACAGAGCGAGATCCAGGACAGCCAGGCCTGTTATATAGAGAAACCTTGTCTCAGAAAACCAAATAAATAAATAATAAAAAAAGCAAACATTTGAAAAATAAGAGAGGATTTTAATAGATAATAAAAAGTTATTTTACTCAAAACCAGGATGTTACTGAACTTAAAATAGAAAGCAGAAACCACTGTATCATGATATAAATCCAACCAACACACTTCAAATCTGTCAATAAAGGGAGCTTTTGTGGTGATGGCTGTGGAAACTGTTCAACAGTTTGAAAAACATACACACACACCTAGCGCTTGCTCACTATTTAGAAGTGTTCTGATGGATAAGATATTTAAATCTGGAAGGAGACAACTCTTAGAAATTTCAGTTAATTTAAAAAATATATATAATTATCTAACAGAAAAGGCCTGAAAACGGGGACAAAGAAAAAGAAAGGAAAGGCTGAGAAGTGGAAAAGACATCTCTCTGTGCAAACAAGACAAAGACCAGAAGTAGAGCAGAGATAAGGCCAGGCTCGGGACGCTACAGACGCGAACATCTAAAAGTCAGTCATGAGGAAGAATAACCCGACAGAGGCAGGCAGAGCAGCCGACAAGCCATCAACTAAATACAGAAATGTCGTCTACCGAGGAGACGGCTCCCTGGGAAAAGTGTTGGCTGCACAAGCCTGAGGACCTAAGTTCAAATCCCTGGAACCTTATAGGGCTAGGTGTGGATACATGTGTCTGTAATCCAGTGCTACAGTGAGATGGCGGTGGAGACAGGAGGATCCCCACAAGTGCCATGGAGAGCTTGAGTGTATATAGTGATTAACAATACAGGCCGACCCCCCCCCCCCCCCGCCCGCAACACACACTCACACATGTGCACACACACACACACACACACACACACACACACACACAATCATACACATATCCAGACAAAATGGTAAAATACTGAGATCACATCGTCAATATTTTCTGAATGAGGGAGAGTTTAAACATCAGTCTTTATAAGTGACCTCTAATATGAAACCAAGGGCTTTTACAAAACAAGGAAGTGAGAATTCCAGCCCTTCCTAGAGTCTTAATTTATGACCCCATATTTAACCACTAAGCTAAAACACCACCACCATGCATGGTATAGTTCTCTCTTTCCTTGGTGTGCATACGTGTGTGTGTGTGTGTGTGTGTGTGTGTGTGTGTGTGTGTGTGTGCATGTATACAGACCAGAGACTGACAGTGGGCATCTTTTCTGATGGCCTGTCACCTTATACACGGAGGCAGGAGCTCTCTTTTGAGCTTAGAGTTTATTGATTGAGCTAGTCTAGCTAGCCAGCTTGCTCCAGGATCCTTGCTCTGTCCGGATGGTGCTGGGATCACAGTAAGGCCTCCATGCCCACCCAGCATTGAGGGTGCTGGGATCCAAACATTGGCCTTATGTTTGCAAGGCCAGTAATTATCTAGTAAGTCATCTCCTTAGCCTTGATTTTTTTTCCTTTTTATTGAATCAAGTTTCTGCATTATTCACAATATATGGTTACCTGATAAGTGAGACTTGCAGACTTTAAAAATATACTTATTAATGTGAATTATAATGAAAAGTAAGTCACGTATAAGTCAATCAATCAGTACAGAACCCAGCCTCGTGTACTTCCTGTGGGCAGCAAAAGGATAAACATCATGCTTCCTCTTACAGCCCAGCCCAGAACCTAGACTATCCACAGCCCTTGGACATGATGTGATACAATGTGACCCACTATGACCCATTCACTCAAATGACTCCTCCAGGGAAGTCTGTTCATAGTCCCGTCTCTTTAGTTAGTGACATTTTAGAGATCAGTCTATACCATCACATGGAATAGTAACAGAATTCTGAAATATCACAACAATTTCTGTCAGAGGAAAAGGTATTGTGTCATGTCTGAAAATATGATTTTAAACTGTTCCAAAACAGGCTATTTCAAAGTATCAGCTATTTATTGAAGTAATATGGATGATGATCCAAAAATGTATTTGAAATGTAAGAGGTGCTCAAATTAAGAATCCCACATAATTATAACCACATGTGATCACACAGGTCTCCGTTTATGAAGCAGCAAATGAGCAGGACCACCAGACGCTCGCCTCCCTGCTCTACGACTTCCCTCCCTCATCAGACACTGCAGGGACTGGCCAGCTTTATACGGTTTTTGTTTTCAAAACTGATCTCTCCGTGTGTTTTAAAATACACTGTCTTCTGAAATACACGAGGTGCTGATAAAATAAGCATTGAACTGAGAAGTGATTTATGAAAACTGAGTCAATTAGAGAACAGCTTATATACAGAATATCATTATGTTGAATATTAACTGACTTTTCCTTTAAATTCCTCTTTATCAGTACATTTTGTTCTTTCACAATTTCATACATGTATATTGCGGAGTCTGGGCATTCTCTTTCACCTTCTAGTTCTCTCTCACCTCTACCAGCCCTGTCTCCTGCCCATGATCTCTTTCCCTATTTACTAGTTTGGGTTTCATTTAGTGTCCCCCAGAGTTTAATTAGGACTGTCTCTGTGACTTCCAACTACACTTTTTAACAGCGAAAGTTAAAGTTAAAATGTTCACTATAGTGGCAAAAGAAAAATACTTTGTCACTGTGAGTTGATAAAGCTTTTAATTTTTGAGCATGTACATCTCTAATTCCCTTTAGCAACAAAACTGTCACATTAAAAATAACTTTGACTATCTTTGATGCAATTTAATATGATCATATTGGAAATGTTCTACTGACCTGAAAGAACACATAAAGATTTATTTTAGGAAGAAGAAAAAAAAGGGAAAGAAATATAGAATATGCATGTAAGACTTAGAATTACATAAAAAATTGTATAAAGTATTTTTAATACATACCCACACCAGGCACGGTTTAATCCCTAGCAACACACACACACACACACACACACACACACACACACACACAATATATATATATACATACCAGGCTCCAACTTGATGATTTTTACTGCAGCTAATTCTCCTGTATGTACATTTCTGGCCTAAAAATGAAAATAGAAAAATTCAGGTTTGTTAGGTGTATAAATATTACAATATACTGTCCTAAAAACTGCTTATCAACCATGGTTTTAACAAAACAAAACCCCAAATCTTTTTTCCAGTAAAATGGATATAAGTCATTTTCTCATTAAGGAAAAATATAGAAAAGAAACAAAAGTCTTTTTAAAAATGACTTTAGTCCCACTCCTCAAAAACAGCTACTGTTTAAATTTTGTAGTATATTTCTTATAATATTTTTTCTTTATATGTGGGCTATTTTCTCAGTATTATTTCTCAGAAAAAAACTACAGCTGGATGGGGGAGACAGTCCCCGTGTTCTACTGCAGGACACGTGACCACAGGTAATTACGTGTGGTACATTAGAGACAGAGATGACGCGGGTTTCAAGTGACAGGTCGGCATACGCAGCGTACCCATCTGTCAGTCTGACCTCGGAAGTGCATACGATCATCATGTGTCGGCTTACACACTAACAAAGAAGCTGGGCACCAGGGCACACGCTGCAGTCCTAACTGCTGGGAGGGGGGGGGGGGCGCAGAAATGATCCTTGAACTCAGGATCTGAGACCAGCTGGCAGCACAGAGCGGTAAGTACTCAATAAATGAATAAACAAACAGAAATTTCTATACAGCCAAAACCACAAAAACAGAACATTCATGTTTATTGTATACTATAATTATAACCACAAGCCGCTAAAGGAAAAATAAATCTAAATGACTCATATCTAAGCATCCAGAGAAAAAGCAACCTTTCCCGTGCTGACTCCTCCCCATGTATACACGTATGTGACTGTGTGTGCACGTGTGTGATGCAAGATGAGGATCCCATCATAGTCTTCTACAACATTTGCAGTGCTACCTAATTTTCACCAACAGGATACACAATTTATAACTCACTCCCGCTTTTAACACTCTGTAATTATTAACAAAGGAATACATATATCGTAGCTTTCTCTCTACCCATAGCTTTGATTATTACCTTCACACAAATCGTTAGTAGAAAAATTACTATTTTATAATTATCATGGACAAACTATAATCAGTGCTGCAATGAATATCCCTGCAAGTATTTTAAGCTTATCAATATAGTAACCTAGACATAGAATTCTTAGTTTAAAAGATATGTGACTTAAAATGTCTATGCTCCCACAATGCTCTAAAAACTTCAGAAAAGAATATGGCAAGAGAGCCATGAAAGCATCGTTTATTTTTTCACATGGTATCTAACATACATGCTGATTTGAAAAATCTGAATTTATACTCTTATCACCTTGGATGGTATAAGCAGTCTATCAAGGTCTAGTGTAGGCACGAATTTTTAGTGCTTTAAAAATAATATGCTCTCTACCTGCTATGCATAATCTTAAGTAGCTATTCTAAAACAGTCCATATAATAGTCCATTTGCAGTTCCTACTAATATCACAGATGTTATAATCCTTATTGATTCTATACATCTTTTCACTATTTAAATTATTTCTTCCAGATGGTTTCTAAGACAATAGACTTTCATATCAAAGCTTATGAATACTTAAAGCTGTTTACACAGTTAAAACAACGTAAGAATATTATATTCTTATTATTAATATCAGAGCTCATTTTCACTATGACCAGATGCATTCTGTATGTGAAAATTAAATTTAATTACTGATAACATTTTTACTATTATATTAGATTTAAATGACAACTTTTGTCATAAAAATAAGTATTATACGATAGAAGAGGCAAGAATGGTTTTGGTAATTTGCTGGATTGGGTAGATCATTCATCAGATACACACGAAAAAGGAAAGGGACTCGGGGAACGAATGCAGCGAGAAGAATGCTAGCAGAGAGGCCTTCAGAACGAGCTGGAGGCTGAAAGATGGGCAAGATGGGAGAGAGAGACAAGCAGAATGGAGGACGACTGTTATCTTCAACGGCGACGTCCAACACGATGAGTTCACGTGCTCCTCCCGAGGTGAACTGTGACCACTCATTGTAACTCCCTCATCCCTAGCCACCCTACCCCAGACCATGGACATATTTAGAGAAAACAGGAGCACAGACGCTCACAACATTCCGACACCTTCCTTCTGTCCTTGAATAAAAGGACTGACTGCCCATTAACTCAGGTCTTGCAGCTTTTTATCTCTCCTGGGTTGTAGAAAGACTGGTTCATATACACTGAGGCTGTCCTCACGCCAGTGAGACCCGGGTGCAGAAGCCATGGTAAGAGGTTACAGAATGGTAGTTAACTGACCTTTCTGAGACCCAGGTGCAGAAGCCATGGTAAGAGGTTACAGAATGGTAGTTAACTGACCTCCTGAGACCCGGGTGCAGAAGCCATGGTAAGAGGTTACAGGATGGTAGTTAACTGACCTCCTGAGACCCGGGTGCAAAAGCCATGGTAAGAGGTTACAGAATGGTAGTTAACTGACCTCCTGAGAGACTTACTTGGTGGATTATAAAATGTGTTTTAGAAGACAGAGTCCACAACAATGACGGCAATTACACCTGTACTATTTTATGGTTTGCAGAGTGCTTTACATTATTTAATTTATCATAAAAAGATTCAGCTCAGTAAAATCAAATGACTGTCCAAGGCCAAGCTGCCAATGGCAGGGTCAGATTCAAAACCAACCAACTGGGCACCGTGAAGGTGACAGGGCTTCTTTCCAGAATGAGTGTCTCTCTTCCCATTTAACATGTAACAGGTACTTGGTGAAGTATTAACTGTACACTATCTAACATTGATGACTTTTATTGAAAAAAATCCACTAATACAATCATCTTTTACATTGAATTAATGCTTCCAAGAGGATTTTATTTATTTATTCATACACTGATGCATGTATAGTGGGAATAAATGTATGCTAGACAAGCTACATTCCTAGGTCCTTTTAGTGATTTTTAATGTCACAGAATTTGAATTATTATGCATTAAAATCTTTTTAAAAATCTTAAAAGCTAAACTTCATCCACAGAAAATATTCTTTTAAATACACACACACACACACACACACACACACACACACACACACACACACACACACACGCCCGCCCCTTGAAGGCTGGGATAAAATCAAGTTCAGACTGAACTCTTCTCTTAGCCGCCTGGGGCCAACCAGGCGCCCGCACACGTGCATGTCCGCACGTTTCCTGACCTGCATTCCTCCTCTAGGAGGATCTTTTAAACTGTTCACTAGAATTCTATAGAAAACAGGAAATCCTCCACGGACACAGAAGTTTCCTTATTGGGAAGAGGGGCTTAAGAACAGAGGCAACAGAGAACACCAGGAAGTAACACATAAAACCACAGACAGCACTTAAGCAACATGCATACCTGGGAGTCTTAGGTAGGACACACAAGGCTGAATGCATGAGACGTTGACTGACTAACACAATTCCAACCACAAACTAGTCTCAGGATAGTCAGTATTCCAAGTCTTGCTGGTATCTCAAAGCCAGTTAAGTGTGTTGTCCCCAGGACATGAGCCTTTGGAGGAGAGTCATTGGTAGGTACTCTACCAATCCTGTGAATACAGAGAATGAAATGCTCCAATCTCTGGACACTAGGATATGTTATGAGAGTGAAAACACACTGAAGCATTTTTGTGTGTGTGTGTGTATGTTGATTCATTGCTATTTTTATTTCCACAAATTAAAAAAAATTGGGGGGGAGAGGCTATAAAAATTATAAAGATTTTGTTGTAAAAAGAATTAAAAATATGAGTCAGCAAACATGGTGTCCTCTCCATCCCATCTCACCCTCCTAGGTGACTACTGCTGATAGTTTAGAGTTCATGCTTCCAGGCTTTTGATCAGGCTGACATTCTCTCAAGGCTTATTTTTATTATCTGTGTATGGGTGTTTTGTCTGCATATGTGTTTGTATACCATTCACATGCTGGTGGTCACAGAAGACAGAAGAGGGATTCGGAGCTCCGGGAACCGGAGTGACATCTATCGATGGGCTGCCATGTGGGTTCTGGGACTCAAATCTAGGTCTTCTGAAAGTGCTCTTAGGTGCTGAACATCTCTCCAGCCTGGATTAGACTGATTTTTAATTAATAGCACACATGTACAGACATGGGCACTGAAAATGTGTCTGTCTCTCACAAAGCTAAGCAGTCTTAGCATGACCAAGCACTCTCCGCTTTGAGGCAGGTACCCAGCTGAACTGAAGACTTACTGCTACGTACAAATGTTTACAGCAGTCAATCCATAATGAAATTAGGTGACATTCATGATGTCACTCAATAGATACATAGATAACTGGTGTATCTACTGGTATTAAAAAGATAGACGCCAATAAGCCATGAACACAGATGGAGACACCTAAAATATAGATGGTAAACTAAAGAAGCCATTTGAAGAAGGTATAAATATAATATAATAAGCTATACATATAATCCCACCTATATGATGTGAAAAGGCAAAGCTTCAGAAATGGGAAAAAACGACTTCACTCACAACCTCCATACCAAAACTAACCAAACAACCACAACAAAAGCCAAAGTAAATACTGTTTTCAGGTGGTTAGAAGGAGAAATAAATAGGTGGCATGCAGAGGCTTCTTGGGGCAGTCAAGGTGTTGTGTGTGAAGATGTAACCCCAGAAGCACAATGCTAGGAGTAAACCTTTATGTAAACTAAAGGATACGGAAACATAGTAATTATAAGACACATACCACACTAATGCAAGATGATAATAAAAGCTGAAGTTGTATATGGGTTAGGGATAGGAAAATACAGTTCTATGTACTATCTGATCAATTTTGTAAATATAAAAAGTCTACCAATAAAAAAATTAAAATATTTTTTAAGAATATATCTGTTCAGACACATTTTAAAAATCACTTTTTAAGATTGGAACTGTATAAACTGACAACATGACTGCTCTATGGTATGGTTAAGGGGGAGGTTTTATTGTAGATGTGTGAGAGAGAACATCCAGAGGCATCTGAAAGAGTCCAGAGCAGAAAGAGAAAGAAGTAGACTGAACATGGCCAGCAGACTGGCCACGGCCAGGGAAATCTGTGAGGGAGGGGAGAAGAGCAGGGGGTAGAGAACAGAGAAAACAGTGACAGGCAGGAACGGAGCATTGAGAGAGAAAAAAAACCAGAGAGCGACTAGCAGGGTTAGAAAGAGAATGAGTAGCTGTGGGGAGGGAAGCCCATGAGCTGGACGGAGTGTAGGGCAGAAGAGGAGAGGAGAACTAGCATGCCAGCCTGGACTCTGAAATGTGTGGTCGGTACTTGTGATGCTGAGGGGGCATGGGCTTTGATATGCTGATAGGCGCCACAGGTAGCCATGTCCCTTCGGCCAGAAGTAAGGGAAAGGACTCCTTTGGTAGATGGGAACTAGTCTCTCAAGTTCCTGAGGAATGCTGGCTTTTATCTAACCACCAGAAATCCTCCTGTAGCCCAGGTTGAGCTCATTTCTGGATATATGGACAGGCTTTTGGGGTTTGGGGAAGTGGAGTTTCCTTTGGACCTGATAAAAAAGCAAGGTCCAAGGACTGATGCTCCCGCCCCCCCAGTTGCTCAGAAAGAAACACAGCTTTGGAAAATTTGAAAACAACTATGGAACCACAGAAAGATGGTGTTTTAAAACTCAGTTGCACTGTGTAGAAGCCTGAATACATGTAGTTATAGAAGAACACACGGAGAACCACAAACTACAACTCCCACAAACAGAAATATTCAAATGTCAGTTTGTACTTGGAAGACATATTTCTGTCATCTCCAAAGGAAGAACTGATGGGCAAATGTTTGTACTCTGTAATTTTCCAGCTGAATTTTTAAAACAGAAAGCAGTACCAGGCTCTTTTATAATGAAAGGCAAAGAGGCTTGGGGGGAGGGGCGGGGGCACACGCACATGCACACACAGAGAGACTTCAGATTCAATTCAAATCAAGAGATCTTTCAGAAATTTAACTATGTAACTTCACAATATAATTCAAAGGGGTACTGGATTTTAGAATACTGAATTTTAAAGTTCAACATTCCCATGCAACAAATTATTGCCCAGTGTACTTTTTAAACTAACACACAGAATTTGAAGATCTTGCACTGCTTACAAAAGGAACTAAAATCCCACAGCACCTCTACAAAAAAAGCTCGGTGTATTGCTAATTCTCGTTTTAGTAGGTTATTGGTATAAGCAGGCAAGCATGGTGAGCACCCAGGAATCTAATCAATGTAGTTAGTTAGTATAGTTACACACCTTAGTTAATGCTTACCAGCCAGTACTGAGATCATTAGATGGAAAAAAGATAAATTCCTACTAAATAGGCTTTACTGCCCTTCACATTAGATGCCTCATCCTACTCCAAATTAACTTTCTTCTGGAATATTTTTAGGGTCACAAAACTTCATGATGCCAACTTGAGGCTTTCATCTTACACATGCCCTCTTCCTACAAATATTTTTTAATAACTAGAAAATGAGAGTCTCAATATTTAGTAAGCTATCTCTAGTGTCCAGTATTTGTTAGGGTCAGGACTAAAGACCTGAGATTTAAGAACTGGAATAATACTACAAAAATAGCAACATAGCATCTACAAGGTTTAAAAGAGGAATAGTAGCTGGTTCACACACAAAAGAAGTATGCCTCACACTTTAAAGTTCTATGCCCAATTCTTTAAGGATATTATTTTTCGACCAGTTCATTCATACCACAACACTACAGAGCATTTACTAAGTGCCAGGCACTGTTCCAGGTACCAGTGGCATAATAAAACCTGTGCTGTCTTTGGGGACTGCAAACAGATGGTTCTCTTCTGCCTGCCAATTCCCAAATAACCACTTATAGGCTTAAATTAATAATAAATGTTTGGCCAGTAACTCAGGCTTATTACTAACTAGCTCTTAAGCTTAAATCAACCCATAATTCTTATCTATGTTTAGCCACGTGGCTTGGTACCTTTTCTCATTACGACAGTCCTATCTTGTTTCCTCTGTGTCTGGCTGGTGACTGCTGACTCTCTGTCCTTCCTCTTCCCAGCACTCTTAGTTAGGTTTTCCCGCCTAAGCTACTGGCCAATCAGCGTTTTATTAAACCAATTCGAGTGACAAATCTTTACCGTATACAACAGGATTATTCCACAACAGGGGATTTTTACTGGAGGAGGAGAGGAGATATAGACATAGAAGGCCAATACACCATAATATGTTAAATCCTGAGCATTTCAAAGCATGGGAGTGTTCTTGGCCCACAGACAGTAGATTGGAGAAAAAGTTTCCAAGAGGGAAAAATAAATCCAAAATGAGACCATAGAAAAGATTTCCTCGGTGGAGGGGAAGGCACTGTTATAGGGTTATGGGTAGCAGAGTCCCATGCAATAGCCCAAGGACAGGAGACAAGATGGGCAGTTCCAAGAAGTCAACACGTCTGCCACTAACTGGTCATAGCCCATGCGAGGTGACAGGTAAGGATGCTTTGCAGCCCGGGACGGACTGCACCACCTTCTGTTTTTCTGTAGTGATTACCCACTAAATTCTAGACACGAGTCCTTCCCTCCTACAGCTCAGTAAACAACCCCTGGCAGTTTCCTCTCTACCCTACTCCTGCTGCTCTCAACACTTAGTTCCACCTGCTGACCTCTCAATTTCTGATTCTCCTTGCCCAGTGCTGGGGAATCACATGGCGCACCCCCAAGTCCAGTTTACACAGTGCTGGGGAATGAACCCAGGACTTTGTGCATGCAAGGCTTTATCATGAGCCAAAATTATATTAATTTTTGTTTACCTTATTATTTTGAGACAAGGTCTCATCTGTAGCCCAAGCAGGCTTGGAGCTCACTGTGTAGCCTCAGCTGGCCTTGGACTTGCAGTGATCCCTCTGCCTCTGCCTCCTGAGTCTGAAGTTAGTCATGCACTGGCACACCCAGCCTTTCACACATATTTGCTCCCTGTCCCTCAACCTGCCCATTGCAGAGATCCTTTCACTGCACCAACGAAGCTCCATAGTTTTGACGTGCCTGCTTCCACACAGTTGAAGAAATCTGGACAGGAGAATCCTGTCACAGGAGAAGTCTGTACTTGCAGGGTTTCTCCCACAGTTAGGCAGACCAATTCAGATTCTCTAGCCAGAATCTGAGCACATGATTTTTTTCAATTTTATTTATTTATTTATTTAGGTTTTTTGAGACAGGGTTTCTCTGCGTAGCTTTGCGCCTTTCCTGGAGATCACTTGGTAGCCCAGGCTGGCCTTGAACTCACAGAGATCCGCCTGGCTCTGCCTCCCAAGTGCTGGGATTAAAGGCGTGCGCCACTACCGCCCGGCTTTCAATTTTATTTTTTTAATTGAAAACAGATTTTTTTCATACAATATATTCTGATTATAGTTGCCCCTCCCCCAACTCTAAAACCATAAAACCTGGAGCCATTTTATACACACACACACACACACACACACACACACACACACACACACACACACCCATAGGGTATGGGGGGGGGAGGCTCAGACAAAGCATTCTGAGATCAAAAACAAAAACAAAAAACCAAAAACCCTCCAAAATTACCATGAGTTTGTTTTGTGTTGGCCATCATTGCTGAGCGCAGGGCCTGGCCTTAAGAGTGGTGAGCCTGTGAGACCACTGGAGAAAAGTAAGCTGTGGTCAAGTGGAGAAGGCTTAGGGTTAGGTAAGGGAACTTGTGTCCATTTCTCCTCTCGGTGCGGGGACCCCATCTGGTGCAGACCCCGGACCCGGAGGACATGATTTTATCTCCAGGCAACTAAAGCCTTCCATTTAGTCTGCTAGGATGCTTGTTTGTCCCTGAAAAGACTAACTCTTCTAATGTGGACTGCTTTTACGGAGAGGCAGGCTGCTTCGGAGGATCATCCAAGTTGAACTCTTATCTGGAGGTCGCAAAGGCTTACCTTTATAACCATTTATTTAGTGTGCATTCGTGCGCATGCACACAGTGGACAATTTACGAAGTTGATCCTCATGGTGCTGGGGACGGAACTCAGGTAGTCAAGGTGGCAGGAAGTGCTTTTACCCAACAAGGATCTTGCTAGCCAGAAAGGGTGTGACTTGTAAAGTAGGAAAGATACCGACTTTTAGTCACTGCTGATGGGTCCAACTCCTTTAGAGACAATGGTCAAAATTCACTAAAACTTTAAAACAACATAGAAAACTTAATTCTAGAAATGTTCTTAAATAATTAAGAATGCATGAAAAGAATTTGCTCGTGGGTACCCACCACAGCTTTGTTTATAAGAAGGAACTACAGAATGCATTTAAAAACTACCAGGGAGGCCAGAGAGATGGTTCAGGGTTTAAGTGCACTTTGTGACCTAGCAGAGGACCCAGGCTGGGTTCCCAGTGCCCACATGACAGCTCACATCCATCTGTAACTCCAGTTCCAGAGGATCCGACTCTCTCTTCTGGCTTCTGGTGTCAGGCATGCACATGGTATACATATGTGCACACAGGCATTCACATATATATATAAAAAATAAAAACACAAGTTTTTAAAGGGGAAAAAAAACTAGCATGGCATGGTGGTGCTATCTGTAATCTTAGCACTTGGGAGACTTAGACAGGAAAACTTGGAGTTCAGGACTAACCTGGACTACAGCAGGATACCCTGTCTTACAAACAAACACACACACACACACACACACACACACACACACACACACACACACACACACACACACGAAAAAAATTATACAACCATATAAAGAAATAATACAAGAAATTAAAAATGTATATTTACTGAAACTAAAAGTTTGGCACACTACTTAAGAAACATCCCAAATATGTCTATACAACTCATATTTTAATGATTATACATGATGTCTAGGCTATCATCTATACCTATTGTTCTAGTTTGCTTTCTGTAGCTGTGATTATACATTCTGACCAAAACCAATTTGTGGAGGAAAGGAATCATTTGGTTTACAATTCCAGGTTACAATCCATCTTTGAAAGAGGTCTGGGCAGGAGCTTGGGCGGGAACTGAAGGAGACATCACAGAGGAGCCACGCTTACTGCTTGTTCCTTAGCCTCTGCTCAGCTGCATTTCATACACATCCCAGGATCTGAGTGGGGCGGGACCGCCCACAGCGGGCCAGGCCATGCTACATCAATTAGTGATTAGGAAAATATCCCCCAGACGTGTCCACAGGCCTATCTGATCTAAGCAATCCCCAACTGAGACTTTCTCAGATATTGTACACGGGTGGTACTCAACCTTCTTAATGCTGCAACTCTTGAATACAGTTCAAGTTCTGGTGACCCCCTAACCTCAAAATTATTTCATTGCTACTTCATAACTCTGATTTTGCTACTGTTACAAATTATAATGTGAATATCTGATATGCAAGATAACTGACCCACAGGCTGAGAACTGCTACTCTAGGCTGTGTCAAATTGACAACTGATAGGAGACCTATGTCCTTAATAGGCATATTTGAAGTATAGGATGATATTTAACAATGTCTAACTGCTAGTAAAGAAAACACAAGGAAATTCTCACTGTTTCAGTTCTCTAAAACGAACCTATATGACTTAAAAATTTTTTACGGTAGTAAAGAGAAAACAACCTACCCACAGGCAAAGAAAAGAAAAGCCACACAGACTGAGTCCTACAGTGAGCCTGCACTGCTGCAGAAATACCCACGAAGGCCCAAGCAGCTGCCACAGGCTGGAAAGTTCTCAGCCATTCGGTCCAAGTTGCTTGTTTTACAATGTACTAATCCACGCAGGGCACTTAACACACACTGGGATCCCACAACTCAGAAAGTGGAGGCAGGAGGTCTGAGAGTTTGAGGCCAGCCAAGCTACAGAGTAAGACCTGTCTCAAATGTTAAAGGTCACACACACACACACACACACACACACACACACACACACACACACACACACGGTTGATTTCAATGACAAGGAGGATTAAAGGGGTGGGGAGGAAGGTATGGGGCAGCCAAAGCGGGGTTGGCAGTTGCATGGGTGAAGTCTGCTCAGACAGTCCTCCTTTCCTTAGAGACAGACAAGCACCCTTTGCTGCGGAATCAGGATTTTGTCTAAAATGCTTAGCATTTTGTTTCGTTTATATTTGCATTTACAACTAGTCTATGGGTCCCAATAACTTCAGTAACAGTAACCAGAAATCCAAAATTCCAAAACAGAGGGCAAAAGACAGCAAGGCAGGCAGGGGTCCAACCACGCCAGAAGAGGGGGGCAGTCTCCTGGCAGTGCTGCTTGGATTGTCTGGCGGATAGCAGCAGTCTGGCTAGGAAAAGTAAAGACACTCTGAGCCGGGGCTGAGCCTGGGAACCATCAGGGTGAGAGATGACCACAGAAAATCCAGGAGGAAGTGCTTTTACAAACTGGTGCTTATGTGCATAATCAAACATTAGTCCATAAAACCCTACACCTCTCAGCGGGGGAGGGAGCCTGCCAAGCCTCACCACAATTTGTATAGAGCTTATCATGTACCAGGCAGTGTGTGCAGGGCCGTGGATTTAAATGTTAACTAGTGAATGAAAAGATGCAGTTTCCAGGAAACCTGGGATAAAGACAAAAAGCAGAAACTCCAAGACTAGGAGATCTAGATTCAAGTCCTAAGAGTGTGCCATCTACCAACAGGGCAGAAACCAGTTTCTTTTCTGAGTGAAATAGGGATGAAAACACGTCTGTCCCACCTACTTCACAGGATTACTTCGAGAAACAAATAATGTCCTGGAGGGTTATGCAAACATTAGTCACTCTTAGTCACTGTAATCCGATTTTATTTTTAAAAAATGTTGGAAGGTGGGGGCTACTATGATTCATGAGCTCAAACACCTGTGAGGATAGACCCGGCCATCAGACATCTGAAAATCTCCCAGAGAGATAGTGATATTCAAGAGAAATAGTTACATCAGCCATACATTTTTGCCCTTTTCAAAGGTCATGCACTTTCTTCACTTTAACTAGTACTTTGCAAAATCAGGAAGCAAAAGCCTTCTAAAAGTACTCTAAAATGCACAAACAGTGAAAATGGTCCAAAGCCCCAAGAGCAAGTGCTTTGCTCTGGTTCACCTGGTGTTGGGGAAGTTCTCAAATCGCTAAGGAAGCCCTGAAAACACAAGTATCACTTTTAACAGGCTTCATCTTTCTTTTCATGTGTTCTTGGCCCCAAACCACAATTTAAAGTTTAGAAGTGAAACTTTTAATTTTTGAAAGCAAAACTGAGGGAAAAAAAAAATCAGCTAACCTGCATTCTATCCTACATATCTTCATCAAAACCACTGGAAATGCTCCAAGTAAAAATGCTTAACTTGTGTAGAAAAGGAAGTAGCTCTGTGCAAGGCTGGGGTGACATGTAGTTGTAGAATCTGTGTCCCCACGCTGATGACCATCCATCTCACATCTATCTTCTCCATGCTGAAATACTTGAAAGATTTCTTTCCTAGCTTTCACATTTCTAGGCAAGCAGAAAAACGTTTTGAAATAATTTGCTCCCAGCTATGGTTCAGAGACTCACACCCATCATTGGAACCATGTTTTTTTTTTTTTTCAGACAGTTTTAAAAAATACTTATTTCAGAACTGTAATAAAAATAAATACTAAGTAAGATCTTAACCAGATGACTTGTAAAATAGTAAACAGTTATAACACTTCATCTCAACAAAACATGTTTTATTTTCATAGTAACAGACTATGTAATATAAGCTCTACTTTAAAAGCTTTCAATAAGGTATCGCAGCTTAACAAAAATGTAATTTAGGATGAGATTTTGGAAGTGCATTCCTTCATCTCTTACTGTTAGCCTTACTTCCAAGTTACCCTCTAACTCCAATGTGAAAACCAATGTTCTCTTCAATGTAGCCACCCAGGACACCAAGAGAACACACTTTAATCATGTCCCATTCTCTCTTAACTTCAGGGTTGAGGCCATTAGGTACACTGACAGGCTTTATTAGATGTAAGGATGAGAGAATACACATAGAGCAGGACTAAGAAAAGACTAAGACCTGTCTTTGCCTACAAAATCAGGCTTCAAAGAGTAACACAAGATTTGGTCATGCAACTAGTGAACTTTATTTAACAACATGAAATATTTATATTAATTACAATAACTTGTAGTTCTTCCCCAAAAGTTGTAAGATGGCAGTTTCTGTCTTAGCTCCAGTGCTGGCCCCTGAGCTCACAATTTAGCTGTGGAACCAGACTCAGGTGAGTCAACAGAGCAGAGTCGTATCTCCCACCCCTGAGTCCTCAGATGAGCACTTGGCTAACTCCCTCACTCCAAGGCTTTGCTCGAATCTGAGCATCTCAAAGAAGCTGATCCTGACGATGCTGCTGATTCCTCCACCTGCCTCCTGCATCCCTCCCAGGCATTCCAGATCCCCTTAACCTGTTCACTTATTTCTTCCTCTTCCTCTTTAGTGGCTCCAACATAACACACATGTATTGTCTCTCTCCTGCATGCTAGAATATCAGTTCCATGACGGTGGCAATCCTTACCTTGTTCACTTGACGTGCCCAAGGGCAGTGTCTGTTCTATAAGGGACCCTACAGAAACCTGTAGAAGCATCCCCTTCACCTTGCTCTCCCAGCTCTCCATCACTTCCTCATCAATCAATGTGCCTCACCCGAACCATCTCGGGGAAAACGGGCTGGCACTCACTGGAGGAGCTGCCTCTAGCCATCCACCGAGTGGGTTCTGGGCTCAGACTCAGCTCCTCAGGTTTGGCAGCAGGAGCCTTTACTTGCTGAGCCATCTTAACGGCCCCACACCTCCATTCTTAACAAACCCGTGGCTTTCCATGACGACTACACTGCTCTCTTCTTCAAGGTCTATTTACAGGGTGGGTGGTGGTGGTGGTGGTGGCGGCGGCGGCGGCGGCTCACGCCTTTAATCCCAGCACTTGAGAGGCAGAGGCAGGCAGATCTTTGAGTTCAAGGCCAGCCTGGGCTACAGAGTGAGTTATAGGACAGCCAGGGTTACTCAGAGAGACCCTGTCTCAAGAAAGCAAAACATCAACAACAACAAAAAACCAACAACAACAACAACAACAACAAAAAACTCTTTATTAAGCAGATACTGTGTGCTGGCACCACGCTAGGCTAACTGATACAGTGGTACATGTAAGGTCACTGTTTTCATGTGGTTTCAATAATAATAATAATAGCTATTATTATAATTGAAATTTAATAAAAATTATTAATAAAATAATAATAGTAATAATTGGAAGACCGCCATGTTTCCTCATTACAATCAGGGCAGCTGGAAGCAGGAAAGGACCTCCTTGGGCCCTGTTTCTTCTGCGCCCTTGCTAAGGAGAGTCTCCTTGGCTCTCCTAAACACTTCCTGGGTGACCTCACTACACATCACATGCACCGAGATGACTCCTAAACCTGTATCCCCAGTTCAGAGCTCCCAGGGCTGGAACCCCATTTCCTCCTACCCAAGAGACACAATCACTTACACAATGTCTGACGGTCAAACCCAAACCCAAATTCAGATCACAGAAAATTTGTATTTCCTGTTAACAGTAACAAAACTGTCACCCAAGACAAACAAAAGCAAACAAACAAAACACTTTAAATGCCACCAATTACCTTCTCTTTCTCTTACAGATCACGTGTGTTTTTAAAAAACCAGCGTATAAATCTGAACTCAAATCCATCACTCTTTGGTCTCCTATACCAGCATTCAAACTTACATCAACTCTCATCCAGACTATTCTCTCCATTCCAACCACTCTGTATTATCTACCGTTATACCAAGGAAAACTTCCTCCTAAAATACTTCTTCAGACTACAGAAAAAGATACAAATTCCATCTCAGCAGCATACAAGATCTGCCATTCTGTCTTTTTCTGCCCTCATTACCAACTCTTCTGAAAGGCGTGATGCAAGGGACCTGGGAGGATGCATGCCCATCAAGACTCATCAGGGCTTCCCCCAGTCCCTAGGTTCCTAGGTGCTTGCACATAGTAGTCCAACAATCTGAAATCTCTTTTCCTATCTCGTCAAGCTAATAACCAATCTGCATAAACAACAACGACAACCCCAGAACTCCAGTTTCTGACTCTTCTGTTAATCTTCCTCAGCTGACCACCCTGCCCCATCCCTACTGAAGACAGGGTTGAGTATTTCTTCCATATCTGTCATGGCACTTATCAATTACTGAATGTCTCCTTTCCTGACAAATGACACACTCCTTCTGATAGTATGCTTTCTCTTCCTCAGGCCTGCATCTCTAGACCTCAGCACAGGTCAGCACTCTCTACCACTATCCAGTGCCGGGAGGCACTAAGCTGCTTCTTTACAATGGATCCTAGCATAGGTTTCCAATGCCTAAAGCCAGTCCAGAATCCTGACTGTGGGCTGGCGGGAGAGAAAGGGAGGCCTTGAAGAAAAGAGAGATTCATTACCGCAGCTCTAACACATCTAATTCCAGAAGAACCCACAGAAATGGTGACCGTATGACAAAAGATTTCTATACAAATTATGTCATTTGTAATGGCAAAAGAATCTTAAAAATTGGAAATAACTAATGTGAAATTCAGAGATTCATTCAATGGGTCCTTTTAAAAACAGCAATTTTAAAGAAAACTGTTGGTCATTCCAAGCACATGCTATATCATGGCTGGCATCACAAAACAATGTAAGTCAGAAACAGATTCATTTAAAAACACTTAAAAGGCCTGGGGGGAAACCCTATATTATTAGCAGTATTTATTATTATATCCAGGCAACTTACTACCACTAATATCATTAAACAAATATTTCCCAAGAATCGTTCTGTTTGCTATCGTACAGTCGTCCTGGAACTAAACATGTCACACTTAGATGATCAATTAAAGAATAAGAGTTTAAAAGAGGCACCTTGGTGCCCTACTCTAAATTTACATCCTCCAAAAAGTGGAAAGATCTTAGAATTCTCTGGAAACTAAACTGGAAGCAATTTTGGTACAAAATGGTAGAACAGCTCCGGCTGCTGGCTGTGAATCATGATAATGACCCGCCGACCGCTCAGTGTGCCCAAATCATCTGTGGACAGAAGGTAGGAGACACTTATCTTCAGAGTCCCCCTTCCTGTTAGCAAGTGTTCAATTTTACAAACAGGATCTGCCTCGATGGAACTCAGTCCTTCGTCCCATCCACCACATTCTTCTTCTCTTCTGGGATTGCCCCGCCACCACTTCCTGCTCTGTCCACAAAGATTTCCTGCATTTAGCTTAATCTTACATTCCTTTTCTTTCAAGCAGAGAAGAGCCATTTAGGATGGAGTGTGCACCTCTTAGGGAGTTCTAGGAAAGACCAGAGGTTCCAACAAACCCTGTGTGTTTGCAGGGTGTGAAAATAATTCACAAAGAATCTCAAGGCCTTTTAAAGTTATTAGTTCATAATATAGCTCAGGTATAAAAACAACCTAGGTCCAGTAAGTGGTGGAAGGGACTACATTATTTTTCACCGTGATTATTTTACTAGTTTGTATCAGGAATGGAAAACACTTTTAAAGCTCCCTAGGATTTTCAGTTTCTTAAAAATACACAATCAAAATATAATCACTCTGCCTTAAAAAATTCCACAGTTTCATGTTCTAGGCATATGAAGGAATAAGTATAAACTCACAAAATTCCACAGGACTTAGATCACTGACAATAAATATGCCATGAAACAGCTTTTCAGAGATGTTTTCCCAGGGAACACAAGTTATTGAAATTTGTAATAAAAACAGGGATATAGCTACCACAAAGAGCAGTGCAGGATACAGAGAACTGTACACACACTGTTGTGGTGTCAAAATTCAGTGCTCAGACAACTCGGTAACAGACTCACCTGGAGTCATTTATTCCTTTGTCTTCCCCTGTCAACCTTCCAGGGACCATGTACTCTCTGTGCCCAGCCTAATTCTAGGTGCTAAGATACAACAAAACGGGGGTGGGGGGTGGGGGGGTGTTCTGTGTCTGTGAAGTATTTCACTGGACCAAAACAGACAAAAGAACAAACACCGTGTCTGCCAGCAGTAAGTACAGAGATGGTCAGGTACTCTAAAAGGAAGGCAACAAGACACTTACTGTCTGGGAAAAGATGCTGAGCAGAGGAAGCAGCAAGAACAAAGACTCCAAAGTGGGAAGATGTTTATCGTTTAAGGAACAGCGAGCAAGCCGGTGTGGTCAGAGCAGAAAGGGAGAAGAGAGTGGTGGGTGAGGCTGGAGGTCAGGGAGGGAGTATGGCTTTCCTGGACAGCAACAGTGGTAACAGGTGGAGAATGGGGGAGGGAGGTGATCCCGGGTAATTAGAACAAAACCAAACAGAAGGCAGGCCACATGAATGTCTAAAGGCCGTTTGAGACTCCAAGGCTGGCCTAGCGTGTGAGGAGAATACATATGATGTGAGCTTGGCTGGGAAAGGTGGGAGGCTGAGGTGGGAAGTATTTCGCCTCTGATTGTCCGGTGTAAAAGGGAGCTGCAGGGCCAGGAAGCAGCTGGAGAAGAAGCAGGCAGTCAGCTGTCCTTTTAACACAAACTCTGCTCTCCACAGGCAAGAATACAGTCCTTCCAGAGAGCTGCTCTGGTCCTCTGTAAAGAAAACCGTGGAGGTCTTGGCAAGATCCTTTGGAAGAAAATATTCCCTTTAAATTTCTGTAGTGGGGGGGGGCAGTGTGTGAAGCAAGAACTAGAATTTAGATTATTGTATAATTACATGAACAGAACTGGTCTAACTTACAGTGAATCATAAGACAAAGATGATTTAGGATGGGACTGAGAAAGCAAACAGGAGTTTCTGTTTCTTAAAGAGCAAGCGTTTCCTAAATGCCCAGATAACCAAGGATGCACTAACTACTCCAATTTACATAAGGAAGGAGAGTCCTTTATAACTGTGCACTTTGCATCCGAGGTATTCAAGCCCAGCGTTGGGGCTGCGCTCACTGGTGGAGCAGCCCAGTATCTGGAACACTGTCTGGTTAGACTCAAGTGCTGGTTTTTATGGTGGTAAACAGCCTCACCAGAGAGCCCTCACCTCAGAATCAGTGCTAGTGGTATCCTGACGTCACCCCCAGGTACTCCTAACAAAATCACTCAGAACCAAGTAGAGAAAAGAGATGTTCTCCTTGCATTGGACCACCTGAGCAAGTCAACATACCTCAGTGGAACCAAGTGATGGCTCCTGAAACAAGCCATTTGGGCTATATATGTAGATTGCTTTTTGGAACAGACTGATACATAGGTCAAAATATCAAGCTGCTGCAAAAAGAAACTTTTTCTTAATACCCATAAGGAACGGCTTGCAGTAAGTCTATCCTTTGGGGACAAAGAACAAAAGCCATAAGAGAATCCTGGACAATCTTTTCCTTCCGAACCCTTCCGGAACATAGCTGACTTAAGAATCTGATGTGCTTTGCAACGGCGTGGCTTTTGCTGTTGTTTTTGTAATGGCAAATTACGAATTATTATTTATCTTAATATAAGAGTGCACTAAAATGACAGCAGGTCTTATCTACTCAGGGTTATGGAATGCTATAAATCCCGAAAAGAGGAATTGCTGGAGTAGGGAAACCCATTAAGTTTTATTTCTTATTACCAACCAGGCAAAAATGCTTAAACTTCTGCCAGGTGAAAAACATCTTTAAATTTGTTTAAATTTAATTGCATTTTACTTATTTATTGGGTGTGTGTGTGAGTGTGTGAGTGTGTGAGTGTGTGTGTGTGTGTGTGAGAGAGAGAGAGAGTGTGAGAGTGAGAGTGAGAGTGTGGGGTGGGGGGCATGCGTGTAGAGGTCAGAGGACGACTTGCTGCCACCGGGAGAACCCGAGGACCGATCTGGGATCGGAAGGCTTGGCAGCAAGCGCCTTTTCCTGCTAAGCCATCTCACCAGTCCCTAAAAACATCTTCCTACAGGCCGTCACGTTTACACACCTATCGTTCTACTCCAGAACCAGACTGCTTACAGTTCACAATTTACACCCAGGTTCCACAGTGCTTTTTATGTCAAGTTCATCCATAACAATAACTGAGACTACAAGTGTCTGGATTTGCAATATTCTCTCCCGTCTACCGCCTTCCGCGAAGCATTTTTTTTTTTTTCCGCGCTGACACCAGAACATCCTTCCGAGTAACTTCAATACCAAACAATACGCCTTTTTTTTTTTAAAAAAAAAAAAACAAAACCACAAAAAAGCCCAGCCGCGGTTTGGAAGGTGCGGTTAGCCCTCTCCCTGCCCGTCGGCAGCGTTAGAAGCGGTGGGGAACCCAGGGTGCTCGGAACGGTGCCGCGGGGGTCCGGGCCGCTTCCTGGCCGGACGCTGCGGTCCGGCGCATCCCGGGGGGGGCGCCGCACGCTCGCAGGCCGGGGCCCGGGCCTCACCTTGTACACGTCCCCGTAGGTGCCGCTGCCGACCCTCTGCACCAGCTCGTAGTCGTGCTGCGGGTTCCGCCTCAGGATGTCGGCGACAGGCCGCAGCGGGGCCTCCATCTTCGCGGCGCCCAGCCCGGGGCTCCTGCCCGCGGCGCCCGGATCCCGCTAACGAGGGCGCGCGGCGCTTCCCAACATGGAGCCTCGGCGCGCCGCTGCGCCTGCACCCGCGAGAGCGAGCGAGCGAGGGAGCGAGCGCGGGGGCGTCACGGGCCGCGACCCCGGCGGCCTCCGGGCCTTCCCCGGCCCCGCCGGGCCCCGAGCCGTCCGCACGCGAAGGGCCGCCCGTTCCCGGACGAACACCGCGCCGGAGACCCGCGTCCGCTCCAAGTCGGCCGTGCGCACAGTCGCCGCCGCCGCCGCACCACGTTCCCCACCCGCGGCTGCGTCACCGGGAGACACGTTCGCGGCCGGCGTGGATCGAGCCGGCCCGCCCGAGAGCACAGGCCGCAGGCCCAGAGTGCCGCCCTGAGGCCCGCCGAGCGCACGACACCCTCGTCGCCGTCGCGCTCCGCCTCCCAGCGCCTTGCGGGGCGCCCGGGGGCGTTCGTGCGGCTTCTGACCCGCCCAGGCCTGGCCGGGATTCGTCCGGTTGCCCGCGGGGACCAGAGGAGGAGGAGGCTTGGATGCAGGCCGCGGGAGCGCTGCCTTCCTAGTTCTACAGCCGTCAAGGTAAACTGAGGCCGCCCGGGCAGGAGGTGGGGGAGTGCCGGGTTAACTAAACGCCGGCACACCCGACTGCACCTTCCTGTTTTACAGACTGTTGTTCCCCGTGGTACCGGTTCTGAGGCTGGACCGCACACCTACCTGCACAACCTGTCTTCCACCCGGGTTTTCCGACCCATTTCTGAAAACCCCCAGTTCCCACGAAGTTCCGGTGGTCTCTGGGCACCACCGCTGTGATGCAATTGTCATGGGACCAGGAGTTCTGGAGATGCTAAAAGAAAGCTCGGGCTCTGGGTCTGGTTCTGGCTCCAACACTTCCCATGTAGGTGATCTGGGACAAGGAATGCTTGGCAACATCTCAGTGTCCTTATCTGTAGTTGGGAGAAGATGAGGTTTTTGCATTTGGCACCCGGGAAATGTTTGTAAAGCTTTCTGTAAAGAGGATCATCAAACGTAAGAGGTTTTTGAAACGCTTAACAATCCACAGAATGTTGAACAGGAATCAAGAGAAGTGGTTTGGTTAATGTTTCACAGTCTGTTGAGTTCCAATCTTGTTCTGAAGGTTGAAATTAAGATACCATCTTTAGGTAGACGGGTAAAGTTATTTCTAGAGTCCTGCAGAGATTTTCAGTAGAAAAACCAGATAAGGACTGAAGAGATGGCTCAGTGCTTAAAAACACCCGCTGCTCTACAGAGAGAGGACTTGGGTTGATTCTCAGCACCTACACAGACTCACAACTGTCTGTAACTGTTAAGTCAGGGGAATCCGACGCCCTCTTCTGGCCTCTGCAGGCACCAGGCACACACATGGTGTACAGACATACATGCAGGCAAAACATAAAATTAAAGAAAAATTTAAGAAAAATTGGAAAAACCAGGTTGATAATTGGCTACTGTATGTTTAATGACTGGAAAATTACAACAAGTTTCAGATGGTGTGTGGCTCCAGACACAATCCAATTCTGTTTTTGAGAAATGTGCTTCTTATAGTCAATAAATGAAGAAATTAAATTAACACCTTACTAGAACAGGGAATATATGCATTTTCTTGTGTTCCACACACAAAGGGCACTTATTTAGGGAACATAAGTAAAGCCCAGGCTTACATGCTCCAGGGACAAAGCCTGTGTGTGCTGCCTCGAAAAAAAATTGCTGAAGAACAGTTCTGTCTTTCAAAGCTTCTTGGCACTTGTTTTGGTGGGCACATACTTTTGGCTTCGATGACTCAAAATCGCTTCAAATGTTCAATTGGTATCTTAGTACTTGTTTACTGTCATGGATTTATGTTGGTCATGTAGTCAAACCCACCCTTACCCACTCTGAGACTAGGCTCGTTGTGGGGCATTCATGGGTTGAGGGGCATTCATGGGTTGAGAGCCCTCCACCAGACTGTCCCCAGCATAATCAGGTAAACTTGGAGGGTGTAAAATTGGAGGGTGATGGGAAAGCAGCCTTCCACGGTCAGGGTCAAAAGGGGAGCATTGATCCTTTCTCTAGCATGAAATGTATTTGTCCTTATTTATGTCTACGTTATCCCATAGAGAGTTTGATCGGCTCACACAAGATACTTATTTTTACACAAGATAAGAATAAGTGAGAGGAAACTGCGTGAAATTTGAAAGGGGGGAAACAGGAAACTAGAACAATGCAACCAAAAAAAAAAAGTGCAGAAGGTTTGATAGTGGGTTTTTTTGTTTGTTTTTGAAATAAAGATGAACAAGCTGATCATCCCTGATGCTAAGGCCTCAGAAAAGTTTCTCTCCTAAGCTGTCACAAAGTGGAAACTCCAAATAACCAGTCTGAGACAAGAATAAATGCCCTGTGACAACCCTTTAATGTATTATTTTTGAAACACAATATTTAAAATGAATTAGGTAATAAAGAGTTTGAAGTCACAAGTGGAGATGTTGTATGTGGCCAGTAATGGCAGATCCATATGCTTCGACCATCAACCATGAAGCGGATATCCCGGGAAGCCAAGATCCCGAGTGGTGGTTAAAACAGTGTCTGCAATAATCATTATTTTACTTGTACCACAGATGATGCAAATAGGAAAACATTTGCTTTATACTAACTCGAAAGGAATTTTAAAGATTTTTCTTTTTCAGAGCTAGCTGAGTTAATTTTAATAAGATCAGCTGATAAAGGTTGTTTGTTAAAGAAATTTAAATTCAATTTACTTATGAACAAACTATGAATAGGTTTAGTTTGTATATTAAACAATTATGCATATAATTTCAAGGTTAAAAGTTATATAACAGTAAATCATTGGAGCTAACATTGAAAGAACTCCTACAAATTGCTCAGTTTTATAATGACAAGATATGGAATGAGAAGAAACATGAAACATGACTTAAGTATCTCATTCAAAACTAATATATATGTGTGTGTGTGTGTGTATATATATATATATATATATATATATATATATATATATATACACATATACACACACACACACACACACAATACTTGACATGAAAATGTTTTCCAGTTTTGAAAAATTTTATTTTTGATAGAATTTATTTTTTTGGTGGGGGGCAGTGCTAATGCCAGTGTGTGTGTGTGTGTGTGTGTGTGTGTGTGTGTGTAGGTTGGAGGACAACTTGTGGGAGTCGATTCTGTCTTTCTACCATGTAGATCAAGCTGAGGCCATCTGGTGGAGGCAAGGGCCTGTACAGGCTGAGTGTCTTGCCTCCGTGTTTCCAGCTCTTTCTCTGTTCCATGTAGCAAACGGTGGTGGTTTACTGTCTGCTTGTAATGCTGCCCTCTCTTAATCTTCTTCAGTAACGTGCTGCTTGTGATTGGTCATCCTAAAGTCAACTTGAATTTTAGCCAAGACTAAATGACAACAAAAACCAAGGCCTTGGAATGTTTTACGTTTTATGTAGCTAAGGTTCAAATTTATTATCCAAGCAAAACTGGCTTAATAAAATGCTAAAATTAGGCTGCTGAATGTGGTGGTGCACGCCTTTAACCCCAACACTCAGGAAGCAGAAGCAGGCAGAGCTCTGTTAGTTCCAAAGCCAGCCTGGTCTGCAGAGTGAGCTCAGGCCAGCCAGGGCTACACTGTCTTAGAACATACAGATTTTAGCAATGTAACATCTCTACCCACCCCTCCCTGGCTCCACCCTGGGCTGTTTGAGACAGGGTTTCACTGTGTAGTCCTGGCTGGCCTGAAACTCACAGAGGACCAGCTGCCTCTACTTTCCGAGTTCTGGGATCAAAGGTGTGTGCAGCTGCAGTATTTTTATATGATTAAACAAATAGCTCCTTGTAGTTGTTAGATATCAATCTAACAAATTAATCAGTTGTCAGAAGACATTGTGACAATTATGATCTGAATTTTTAGATAGTTGATATTAAATCATTCTTTCTGTTACTTGTTATAAGGAGAAGTCTTTTAAGGAGAAAACCATATTTTCAAAGTATAGGGTGGTTCTTATAGTTTGTCCTGGCTAGCACTAGAACATGGACTTCGTTTAGAATTCAGATCTGGTCACTGTGATGTAAGTTTTCAGAAGATATGAAAGTGGTTCACAGATAATGCAGCTGGAATTATCTTTGGACATGTTAAGAAGCTGTTTCTACTATTTTAACCAGGGGGTGGCTTAGGGGAGTATACTGGGATTGGAAAAGGGGTTTCCTTCTATATTTGGCTCACAAATTGTTCTGTCTGAAAATTCAGTAGCTAAGAGAAGAAAACAAATTACAAATAATCTCCTGCTGTTCCTTATCTTCACTTTGTAACAGGTAAAATGTTTGGAAGGATACCCAAAGGTTGCCTTTATATCACATGGACAAGAATTGTGAGCAGAAGAGGCCATGGTGCCTGGCTATGGCCCTATCTTACAGCTACCCCGCCCCCTCTTTGGAGACAAGTGCACTCCCTCTCTCTCTCTCCCTCCCCCCTCTCTCTCTATATATGTGTCTGTCTATCTATCTATCTGTCTGTCTATCTGTCTATCTATCTTTCTATATCTATCATCTATCTATACATACATACATACATACATACATACACATGCATACACACCTCTGGCTGTCCTGAAACTCGTTTTGTAGACCAGTCTGGCCTCAAATTCACAGAGACCTGCCTCCCTAGTGCTGGGTTTAAATGTATGCACTACCACATCTGGCCCAATTATATTTCTTACAGGATTCCAGCAAGATCTCCTTTTATCTCAGGATGTATCACTATGCCTTCCTATTTTTTTAAAAGATTTTTTTTTTCTCTTTTTGAGACAAGGTTTTTCTGTGTAGTTTTGGTGCCTGTCCTGGATGTCACTCTGTAGACCAGGCTGTCCTCCAACTCACAGAGATACGCCTGGCTCTGCCTCCCGAGTACTAGGATTAAAGGCATGTGCCACCACCACCCAAAAGATTTTTATTTATTTGTGTGTGTGTGTGTGTGTATGTATGTATGTGTATGAATGTTTTACATATATATATGTTTTATATATATGTTTTACACACACACACAAACACACACACACACACACACACACACACACACACACACACACACACACACACACATATATATATATATATATATATATATATATATATATATATATATTCCATGTGGAAGCCCGGTGCCCAGGGAGGCCAGAAGAGGGTTGATCCCTGGAACTGGAGTTACAGCCAGTTGTGAGCTACCACTTGTGTGCTGGGAATTGAACCATGGTACTTTACAAGGTCAGCACGTGCTCTTAACCACTGAGCCATTTTACCAGCCCTTCACTATGCCTTCTTAATAGGTGTGTGGTGTGTGTGTGTATGTGTTTATATATATATATATAAACACATACACACACAGATATATAATTTAATTGAAATGTCTGTATAAAAAAGACCTCCAGACATCTCATTAAACAACTCCCACCCCCACACTCACATCAGGGTCACAGAAACACATCTGCAAACTTCAGTCAAGGCCTTGAGACTCTGTCCTCCGCCCTAGCAAACAGATTATACAAAGTCAGTAATTTAAAACTTCCCAGCAC
The DNA here is from genome assembly GCF_049852395.1 of Peromyscus maniculatus bairdii. Lineage (NCBI taxonomy): Eukaryota > Metazoa > Chordata > Mammalia > Rodentia > Cricetidae > Peromyscus > Peromyscus maniculatus. The sequence continues at coordinate 1,115,526 of NC_134865.1, read as the reverse complement.
AGGGCTATGGGGCCCCCGACTCCCCTTAAATTAGCCCTGTGGAAATTCCTCCTCTCACAAACACATCGGCTCAGGGATTAGGACGGAGTCGTGATTGCACAGCCACCCTCAGCATTCCTGTACTCCAGGGGCCCGGAGAAGGTGGCTGCTTGGAAGAAGTTACTTTAACAAACAAATGAAGCAAGGCAAGGGCACCCTCTCCTCGCAGGGGCTGTCATACTGTAATTTCAGAAATGCTAGTACACCCAAGCTGTTTGCTAGGGGTGGTAGGTGGACATCTGTGGCCCAGCTGTTGTGTTGCTTATGTGCAGACACTGGAGGATGAGACACTGGAGAGGCTCCATGTCACACACAGGTGCCACCAAGATGGAGCAACAGGTCCCTGGTTCAAGTATACACCCAGGGAAGGTGGGACACTGACTTCTTGATTTCCCTAACCTGTCTTTACTTTTATGAGAAGTTCTTTTATTAGCTTCTCTTTATGTCTTTTTTTCCTCTCCAAATCCTGATTGGTAAAATTATATGAGCTGGAAATAGTCTCAGAAAAAAAAAAGACCTTCGAGATTGCACTCGGGGGTGCTACATATCTGGTGGTGAACTACTAAAACCTGCAGAGGAAAGTGAAGCAGTGATGCTCCATAGTGTGCATGCTCCACATGGCATTAGTAGTGATGTGAGCCGGAGTGCCGGCTGAGGGCATGGCATCAGCGCTGCATCCCCAGCACTCAGCTGGTGATGATAATAACGGTTCCTAAGACTGTAATGCCATTAGTGTGGTCTTACTGCTTCTGTGAGAAAGCACACATACACACACACACACACACACACACACACACACACACACACACACACACACACACACACACGGTGTGTGGGGCCCAGGGTGGAGACTGAGAGACTTGAGTTCTGTACTTAAAGTATACGCAGACACTCCAAAGATATTTTTTTTTTTGGGGGGGGGAATAGCTGTGAAGAATTCTATTGTCTCTTATAACTGTCAGCCACCAATGGCTAAGGATCAAGGCTGGGGCCTGACTGCAAGAGCTACAGAGTTGCAAACTCAGTAACTCCAAGATCTGTGTCTGTTAGGCGAAGGTAAAGGCAGGCGCTGGAGGGGAAGGTCTAGAACCTTGTGCCAGGGCATTTGAGCAGATAGGAGTCAGGATCAAAGTCTTGACTGTGGGTTAGAGTTTTAGCATAGCCCAGATGGAGAAGTTCTAGCCTGGTCTTGGATGGAAGAGCTCATATACTTGAAGGTGTTACAGAGTCTTGCCAAATACTTGCCTAGAATTGAGATGTCTGTGTTGACTGAGCATCTGGAAGCCCTTCCACATGGGTCAGTTGAAGCTGCTACTTAATAAGGCTGTCTTACTTTTTTATTGCTGTGATCAAAAACCATGACCAAGGCAAGAAAGACTAAAGAAAGGATTGAGTTTGGCTTACAGTCTCAGAATATTAGAGTTCATGATGGTGGGGTGAAGGGACAGCCGAGAGCTTGCATCTTGATCCACAACAGCCAGGCAGAAAGAGCAGTCACTGGGAATCATAGTTGTCTTTGGAAACCTGAAAGCCTACCCTTAGGGACACACCTTCTCCAACAGGGCCATACTTCCTAATCCTTCCCAAACAGTTCTGCCAGCTGCGGACCAGATGTTAAAATATATGGGCTTATGGGGGCCATTTTCATCCAGACCACGACAATGACTTACAGTATCTATATGGAAGTGTCAGAATTCCCTCGTCTGTTGTAAAGGAAGGACTCTGTAGGTTCAGGAAGATGGAAGTATTGCACTTTGTTTTAGATAGGACGTGTACCTCCAAGTGCTTAGGTGTGTAAGGTTTTCTTCATAGCTGGTAGATCCAGTCACTGGAAGATGATAGGTTTGTGAGGGCTCTGACTCAGCTGATGGATTGATTCATTGATAGTATCAAAATCTGAATGGACTTTCTAAGGTGTTGGAAACTATGGAGGGTGGAGCCTCATTGGAGGAAGATCACTGGGAACATGCCTTTGAAGGGTATTTTTTGTGCCCAGCTCCCTACTCTGTTTCTCGGTCCTTCCTGGCTGCCATGAGGTGAGCAGCTTTGCTTCAGCAGGTTCTTCTGCCATGATCCCTTCCCTCAGAACACAACACGATGGAGCCGGTTGACTGTGGCTCATAACCTCTGAGTTAAGTTTTCTGTTGTTTTTGTCAACTGTTTGTCGCAGTGACAGAAAGAAGACTCATACGCTGTCCTGTGTCCGTCCTGTACAGCTATGCTTTGTGCACAGCTCCCCTGGGAGGGCCCACAGAAGTTACCCAACCAACCCTGAGTGAAGGGGAGCAGAGAGATGCTTGCCAACTTCTCTGGTGACTGTCCTCAGTAGGTTAGAGATGATGTTGCCACAGTAACACAGGGAGATCCTTGGAGAGACCAGAAGACGAACTCTCAAAGGCATGCTGAGTACAGTTACTGTTGATAACCCTCAAAAAGAAGGGATCACAAGGGATTATAGTGGTGGCCTCTTGATCCTCAGATCTCTGGAATGAATGAAACCAGTGGCCTGCCTAATTGCTACTTAATATATGTGAGTAGAAGAGTTACAGAAATGGTGAGCAGAAAAGGAACTGGTCACTATAGTAGAGATATAGAACATTATCTAACCTATGATCGTAAGCCAGTTCGTAAACCTGGAATCCTTTAATTAAAGGGTGGAAGGCAGGTTTCTTTGAGGAAGGATGTTGCCTATGGCTACATACGATGATTGATCCTTTCCTGAGGCTATTTCCAGAGAGACATGTGACCTTTCACCCGGGAGAATAAGAATTGAGGAATGTGAAATTCTCACAATTTAGAGGGTAGTAGCCTGAACAACATTCCCTGAAGCATGAGTGTAATATATCAGAATTCCAGTGATCTTAGTAGAGGTTGAAGAAAGCAGATGTCTTTCATGAAAGGTCTAGAAGAAGCTCATAAATGCTGAGGTTGCTCTCCAATTTACAGAGTGTATGTGAGAATGGGCACACTGCACAGAGGAAACTCTGCAAGAGGCTTGTGAATGTCAACCCTGGGATGTGAACTTGTAGGACTGGTAGGACCAGTGTGACCCCTGGGCGTAAAGTAGTAAATCAATTAAACCTTATTACTTGGGAAATTAGTTTAGTGTCACTGTTAAAGATCTGAAAGACATGAGTGCATTCCTTAAAAATCTGAGAGGGGTTGCTAGAGGGATGGCTCAGAGGTAAGAGCACTTGCTGCTCCTTCAGAGGACCCAGGTTTGTTTTCCAGCACCCACATGGTGGTCACCATTGTAAGACAACTTGCTAAATGGTCTTATTAATAAAAAACCTGGAGCCAGATATTGGGGTAAAAACTTGAGAGATCAGAAAAACAGAAAGAAGCCACTTGGAAATCCTCAGCCAAAGAGACCTACTCCCTGCATACCCAAGCCTATAAGCCTTTCTGTTCTGCATCTCACTTCCTCTCTTCGCCCAGCTACATCACTTCCTGTCTGTCTGTACAGACCTCCAGACCTCTGGGTTAGTGCTGAGATTAAAGGCGTGTGTCACCATGCCTGGCTCTGTTCCCCAGTGTGGCCTTGAACTCACAGAGATCCTGATGGATCTCTGCCTCCTGAATGTTAGGATTAAAGGCATGTGCTACCATTGCCTGACTTCTATGTTTAATATAGTAGATGGCTTTTTCCTCTGATCCTCAGATAAGCATTATTAAGAGTGCACAATATATTGGGGGACACAGTATATCACCACACACCATATATAATTCCATTCCAGGGGATCCAACACTCTCTTCTGACCTTTACAGGCACCATACATGTAGGCAAGATACACATTAAGTAAAATCTAAAAAGTAAAATTTTTTAAATCTGAGGGACAGAGGTCTTTCTCTTTTAGCACATCCATTGGGGACATTCAGTAGTGTCTTGGTCCATTTTTTGTTGGTATAACAAAATACCACAGACTGAGAATTCATCTCCTAGTTCTGAAGGCTCTACAGTCCAATATCAAGGTGTTGGTGTCTGACAAAACCTCTGGTTCTAGCATCACTTAGCAGAAGGCAGCTGGACAAGAACTTGCTAGTGAAATGAATAGATGAGGGAAACTCATCATTAAAGAATTTAAGTGGACCCAGCCTTCATGAGCTAATCATCGCTTAAAGGGCCCATCTTTTGACATGGTCACAATAGGGATTAAGTTTCCAGCATATGAACTTTGGTGAACACTTCCAAACCACCCCTAAAAGACAAATTAGCTTTGGAGATGTTTGTGAATTAGGAAAAAAAATTCACCAGTTTCAGGGGAAATGTGTCTACAGGTAAAGAACTTGCTGATCAAATAAACATACCTAGTTCAGGTCTCCAGCATTATCTGAAAGCCAGGCATGGTGGTATCACCCGTAACTCCAGCACCAGGGAGGCAGAGACAAGAGGATCTCAGGGGCTTGCTGGCCAGCCGATCTAGTTGAAACTGAACTTGGGGTTCAGTGAGAGACCTTGCCTCAACAAAATAAAAAGGCAGAGAAGCAATTGAGGAAGAAATGGTCAATCCCTGGCCTCCATATACATACACATAAGTGAGCAAACATAGAAAAGCTTACCTGTACATGTGCACACATGTACACCACACATAAACATGAACAGTCAATTAATCTGAAATACTGCATTTAGAACCTTTTCTAGAGCTAATAAACATAAACTTGGTAGCCTGAGCATGGCTGCTTACTTAAAGCCCAGAATGTATCTTTTTCAATTCCTGTTCAACAAGGATAATCTGAAGCACTTTGCTTTCCTGGGGCTATGTTAGCACGTCACTGTTCTACCTTTTCTGCTCAGTGACACAGTGTGATTGTAGACTGATCTATGTCTCCTTACTATCTAGAAGAACATCATGGCAGTTTATTATTTTGATTCCATTATATAAATAGGACCTGAGGAACAGGAAGTATCTATTATCCTACATACTTTAGAAAGACCATTAAGGCAGATGTGATCTGGCACATATCGTCATGGCCATTTAGGACTTAAGACAGGAGATCCATGAGCCTAGGAGTCTGGGACCAAACTGAGCAAAAATATTTTAACTCATTCCTTAAAACAAAACAAAAACAAATTACCCTTATACCAGAGGGTGAAACATAAATCCACGTGGTCCTAGCACATCAGTGAAATGTATCCATCTCAGAGGATGACTTGATGTGCTCAGCTGTCCTGTTTGGATTTTGAAGACAGTGTACTACATTTACTGCTCTGTGGTCCTTTCTCTCGTAACACGTGACTACCAGTTTACATGGGACCTCTAACAACGTAACACCTGGCTGATGACCCGTGCTTTGCCATGCAATGTCCTGATACTTGGCCTTTAGGGCTCAGCAGACCTGATGGTGAACACAAATATGATACGGAGTTTCTTGCAAACCCCAAATGAGAATTGCAGCACTAAGGATGCTACCTAGGCTTCTGGAATATGAACATGCCCAATCTGTGATGACTGCATTACTGAAAGCCGACTCCTGGCTTATTACCAAGCATTTGGTAGATATTTAACACCAGACTATGGGGTACTAAGTGGCTTTGTGACATAAACTGGTCCTTAGGAACTGTGTGTTATCTAGTTTACTGAATTACAAATGCAGGCATCAGAATTTGATTGTTGAACGGAATAGTACATACTGGAAAAACGTGGCACTCTCTGGAAGCACAGGTAAATTTCTAACAAGCTTCCATGGTGTCTGCCCACCCCACACCCCTTTTCTTTTACTTACATATTCTGGCTCAGGGTCATTTAGTGGAGGGAGAACATGTGCAGACCTGGTTTATTAATAGTCAGAATTCTGTGTTAGCACCAATGTGAAGTAGCTTGCTGCTGATTTATGGCCCTGATTCCACAAAGAGGAATGACAGTGAAGAAAGATTCTCCCAGTGGGTGCAACGTTGATAGTACATTTCATTGACCTTTTTGTTAGGAAGGAGAATTGGCCTGAGGTATGAATCAATATTGATTTGTGCACATTAGGTAATACTTTGGTCAGTGACTTAAAAAGAGGATTAAAATTAAGGAAGTTGGTAGATAAGGTATGATGATGGGTGGGTTATTAGAATTACACAGAACGTGAAAATATTTGTGAACTGTATGACCCCCCACCTGAGAATTGCCACCCTGAGAAGTGAGTGATTCTCCAAGGTAGTCTGCCCTAGATGTCAGCCAGCCAGTCTTTCAGCCACTGTAGTGCTTCTTAGTTGCCCCAGATGGCAATAAGAACCTAAGCTAAATAGACTTAACAGTGTGGAAGTCTGTTTGCCAGGTGTAATTCAGTATTGTCACTATGGAGTGTTTAACTGGCTTTAGCAGAGGTCAGTACAGCGACTCCAGTCTGATATTGGTGCCTAGATGAGCCAGCCATCTGATGGTAATCTAATTGTACTAGATGGTTTCTATTTTGATGGGAAGGCCTCCACAGAAACAGACACATACTGCACAGAGTTTGCCTTCCCTGTCCATAAACTCCTTCTGGTGTCATAACCCGGGGGCTCGTAGAACACCTTGTTTCGTCTCCATTTATCACTGTCTTTGGACAAGAAACTGAGTTTGCTAAGAATGCAGTGTGCCAGTACAGTCCTGCCTTTGGAGTTAGGTGCTTGGCCTCGCACCTGTGAGTCAGAAATGGCTAATTTGATATGGGGGGGGGGGGGTTGTCTGCTGACTGAGATGTGGTCTCCATGAAGATATGGCATACAAATTAACCCAGTATTCATATTTTGTCATATGTAACCCATGATCAGAATTCATGGGCTTGTGAACCAAGGATTAGAAGTCTCATTGCTTTTAGATTATTCCTAATAATTGTTGGAGAGTTTTTGTCCTTATAACTTATTATTTGTAATTTTGTCTCTACACGCTGGGCTTAGTTATTGTTCCACAAAGGGAGGAAACTCTATCTGGAGCCCCTTAATACTCTCATTAGCTAGAATAATAATGTTAATGCTCAAGCTAGAACAAGTAGCCTGGATCATATGATGGAAGCCCCAAGGAAAGGATGAAAGAAAGTACAAATCTTGATCTTCCTTTGAAGGTACCATGTTCAGTGCTCGTGTTGTTCCATGAGAGGGGAATACTTTTCCTAGTTAAGCCACTAGAGTTTGTTTTACAGCAGCCCAGTTCACTCCCTAACTAGTATAATCCATGGTATGTTGAGCTGATGAATTAGCCAGGGTCAACCCTGTCTTCAAACAAATTTTCATATGAGAGTAATGTCCTATTTTATTTAAGCCTTTTTGAGATACATGTAAAAGCATGTTGATCGATACAAATGCCTCTTTAAATTTGCTTATTATAGACTCTATAACATAAATGGTATATCATAGACTCTTTAATATGGAGGGAAGCATTAAGTTTGGGCATCAGTGATAGAAAAACTCCTGGCATAGGGAGGACTTTATTTATGATAAGGTAAAATGAATGTGAGAAAGGACCAATAGAAGGAAAATTGAGGATACAGAGTAGAAAACAGGTTATATAAGATGTTAGAGATGCAAAAGCTTTACCTCAGAGTTAATTCATGTTGTAGCATGTATCAGTACTTCTTCCTTATGACATAGTATTCCATCATATGGATAGACTACATTTGTTTACCCATTAGTCATTTGGCATTTGAGTTGTGTCTTATGTAGCTAGTCTTTCTTGTCAGACTTTCTTTGGATCACCAGTCCCCAAATAACAACGCAGAGACTTATTATTAATTATGAAAGCTTGGTCTTTAGCTAAGCTCTTAAAACTTAAATTAACCTGTTTCTACTAATCTACCTTCTACATGGCTTTTTACATCTCTTCCATTCTGTACGTCTGACTCCCTCTGTGTCTCACTGTGTCGCCCACTTTACCAGATTCTGACCCTCTGAGTTCCTCTCTCTGCCCAGAAGTCCTGTCTCTTCTCACCTGCCTAGCTATTGACCATTCAACTCTTTATTAAACCAATCAGGTGCCTTAGGCAGGTGAGGCCAAAGACAGACACATCTTCACACAGTGTAAACAAATATCCCACAACAGTCTTAGTTAGGGTTTTATTCCTGTGAAGAGACACCATGACCATGACAACTCTTATAAAGGAAAACATTTAATTTGGGCTAGGTTACAGTCCAGAGGTTTAGTCCATTGTCATCATGGTGGAAAGCATGGCAGCGTGCAGGCAGACCTGGTGCTGGAGAGGAGCTGAGAGTTCTGCATGGGAATTGGCAGGCAGCAGGGGAAGAGGTGACACTGGGCCTGGCTTGAATATCTGAGACCTCAAAGCCCACCCCACTGACACACTTCTTCCAACAAGGCCACACATCCTAAGAGTGCCACTTTCTATGAGCCTGTGGAGGTGAGTTGCGTCTACTTTTTCATATTATCAACGCTAACATTGCTGTACGAGTCTCTGTGTGGACTGCCACTGTCATTTCTTTGGGATACATACCTAGGCGGAGAATTGCCGAGTCACATAGTCATCCTGTGTTTAGTTTGCGGAAGGACCGGACTCCTTTCTCATGTTGCTGCAGCATTTTATATTTTCACCTGTAGTGTGTGAAGGTGTTAGTTTTCCTACACACTCGTCAGTGCCTTCTATTGCCTCTCTTGGTTATAGTCACTCCAGATGTGAAGTGGTATCATGTGGTTTTGCATTTCTGGAATGAGTGAAAATGTCATCATTTCATGTTCTACTAGCCATTTGGTTCACTTGAGACATATGAAACATCTTAAGTTTAGCTACTTAAAATTTCAGATTATTGTATTTTTATTATGTCATATTACAATTCAGTGTCTCAGAGTTCATTCTATTCTCCCCCTCCTGTATTCTAAACCTTAGGTAACTCTATCTCTGTCATTATGTGCTTTACATCTCTTTAATCCTAGTGTACACATAATTTCTAACCATGTGTGCTAAGCAAACAGAACAACAAAAGAGCGCAATTCTTGTATTTAGTTCCTGTTGGTTTAACTTTTTTTTTTCAGGTTCTCATTATGTAGCTCACTTTGGCCCTGAACTTACTTGTTCAAGACTAGCCTTGGGCTTGAAATCCTCTTTCCTCCCAAGTGTTGGGTTAAGTTGACTCTCTTTATGTTATTGATTAATTTTTACATTTACTTAGTGTTTGTAGGAGAGGATGTATAGAGGTCAGAGGATACGTTGCTGGAGGTAGTTCTTCTCTTCTACCGTGTAGGTTTGAGGACTGAACCCAGGCTGTGAGGCTTGGCAGCAAGCACCTTTCCACCCTGAACCACGTGGATGGCCTCCACTTGTGTTTTAGATGGAGTTTTGCAGCTGGACTTTTGTTCCTTCCACATTGTACTTGATCCTGGCCAAAATGCTAAAAATAATTCCGTCCACAACCTGGTTAGTTCACTTATTTATTTTGGAGACTGTGAAACTGTCGTGGCTGTAAGAGAATTATGTGCACAAGCTATGCGTGGGGAATGTGAGTACCCACAGCCCTTCCTGCCATTTCCATTCTCCTGCTCCTGCCTACCTCCCATCAGCAACCTGTCTCAGTGCCTTCTGAGTTAGTTTTACCATGTCCATTGCATAGATAAATAGAAACATTATTTTATAGCATTTTCTATTTTATGGGAGGTTATATTATTATTTGATCCATCTTCCACTTAAATGGGTGGAAATTAATTTTGACAGTTGATAATGACCAACTGAATTTTTTAAAGACTCATAATAGTGCATTGTGCAGATAGATCACATTTTATTCAACTACTCCTCAATGTGTGGGCAATATTTCCTTGGGGTTTATTAAGTTAATGGTTAAAAAGAAATAACTTTAAACCACATGAAAATAAACATAAAGAGTTATTTGTTATGTTTGTGTGTGGGTTATAACTGTAAAACACCAGAAGCAGGTGAAATGGCTCAGTGGACATCAAATGTTGTGTACATTTGATGACCCGAGTTCAGATCTCTACCGTGTAAAAGCCAAGTATAGCGCTGGTGCCTATAACCCCCGTGCTAGGTAGGGGAGAGACAGCAGGAGCTTTAGCCCTTGCTAACAGCCGGCCTAGGCTAGTTGGTGAGCTCCAGGGCTAATGAGAGACTCCGTCTCGATTGAGTAAGGCAGAGAGTGACAGAGCAGGACCCTGGGCATCCTCCTCTGACCTCTACAAGCGCAAACATCTGCACACATATACATGCACTCGTAAAAAGTAAGGAAGGATGGCAATGAACCGTCTTTAAAGAGTCCATGAATCTATAGTTCTTTTTTGTTGTTGTTGCTGTGACACAACACCATGACGATGCTGGCTAGTTTTATGTCAACTTGTCACAAGCTAGAGTTAACTCAAAGGAGGGAGCCTCAATTGAGAAGATGCCTCCATATGATCTAGCTGTAGGGCATTTTCTTAATTAATGATCAGTGAGGGAGGACCCAGCCCATTGTGTGTGGTGCCATCCTTGGTTCTGGGTTAGTTATATAAGAAAGCAGGCTAAGCAAGCCATAGGGAGCAAGCCAGTAAGCAGCTCCCCTCCATGGCTTCTGCATCAGCTCCTGCCTCTAGGTTCCCACCCTGTTTGAGTTCCTGTCCTGACTTCCTTTGATGAAGAACATTGAGTGATGTGGAAGAGTCAGCCAAATAAACCCTTTCCTCCCCAACCTGCTTTTTGGTCATGGTGTTTCATCGTAACAACAGATACCCTAACTAAGACAATGACCAAGGCAACTTAAAGGAAGGGTTTGTTTTGGGCTTCAGTTCTAGAGGGATAAGGGTCCATTACCATCTAGGCTGGGAAGCATGGCAGCAGGCAGGCAGGGTGGTAGGAATAGCTAAGGCTCACATTTCCAACTGCAAGCATCAAGCAGGCTCTCAGAACCTGCCCTTAGTGACATACTTCCTCCAGCAAGGCCACATCTGGTAAACCTACCGAAACAGTGCCACCAACTGAAGACAGAGCATTCAAATGCTCAAGATACTTGGGAGATACCTCATTCAAACCACCCTAGTGTTGCTCAATATATAAAAGTGTGTGTGTGTGTGTGTGTGTGTGTGTGTGTGTGTATGTGTGTGTGTGTTTGATAGAGAGAGCATCTAACTGTAAAATGTAAAAGAAATTATAGAATTATTTTTAAATTCCCATTTAAAATAATTAATATACATGTCATTCAGACAAGAATACCAGGATTACTGAAATCATTAGGTAAAACGTCCTTGGAGAATAGTTGAAGGCATACTATATGTGCAGTCATTTACCGAAGGTTTTTTTGTGATGTCCAATTTCATAGTATTTACCCATAAATTATTTCACTAAGAGGGAAAATGGCTTCTACGAAAGTGAGGAGTTGTTGTAACATGCCCTAAGTAGAGACCATGGGTCTGGTCATTGAGAGGCTGGCATTGTGTGGATCAGTAGAGTGTGAACAGGACAAACTGAGGAGGTGAATGGGATGGAAGGATCTAGTGGTCAGAGTGTGAAGGGGTGGGTCTACAGGATCCTGACCACACTGAAGTTTGGGCAGAGAGGCAGAGACTTTTTATTTTAAAGTAAGAATATGTTTTAGTATTTGTTGCATTTTCCTTGAAATTTGCTGCAACCTTTATAGCTGCCGAAGCATCCTGTACACCCTGACGATGGAGCGAGCCTGTTTTTCCTTCAGATGTTTGCTGTCAGACTGTATATAACTTCAGACTGTCTTTGCAACTTTGAGATGTTCCATTAGACACTGAGCAGTTACAGATTACAGTTAATCTCTAGCTTACTTTGATCTAAATTAGCCTAATTATAAGACTCAGACTTGCTTAGTGTACATTTACAACAATACAAGGTATCTTCTTTTTAAAATATGACCTTCTAAAATGAAAACTTAAAAGATACCTGGGGGATAATGCAGAGCACTTTAATTTGTCCAGATGTTGCTAGCATGTGTTGGAGCAGCCAGAATAATGATGGTTTATGTGCTTCTGTTTATGTTTAAAAGATAATGCTTTTAAATTCTGTGAGTGTGTGCTGGGGTGCTGTTTATTTGTGTGTGTGTGTGTATGTGTGTGTGTGTGTGTGTGTGTTGAAAAGATTGCGGTATATAGTCTCTCGCTGTCTTCACAGTTTAGGGGTGGGCTAAGGTACAGAGGGTGTGACGCTGGTATTTGTGTGAACTCCAGCTGGTGATGCTGAGCTTGGTTCATCCGCTTTCTCCTCCCTTTTCCTCCCCGGTCCTTCCCACCAGCGCCACAGCAACATCCTCAGAGTCTGAGCGAACTGCGCCCAGAGCGGGCACAGAGCCTCTTACTGCCAGCAACCTGCGGCCCTGGAGACGACCACAAGCGCAGTGACAGCACCTCGCCACCACCAGCCCAAGGACCGCCATGGCCAAGAGCCGCAGGGACAGAAACAGTTGGGGTGAGTAGCAATCGGTAACTTGTGCAGCCTTCAGAGGGTCTGGCCCTGTGTTTTCTGCTGCCGAGCGCCTGCCTCTGCAGACTGCTCACTGCTGCGAGGAATCGCGCTGTCACCAGTGCGGAGCCTGGTGCAGGCCCGGCCTGCGGCTCCTTCCCGTTCCCTGCGAGCTGCCTCCTCCCAGCATTTGGACAGCACCCTATGGACTCTGAGCTCTGGGCTCCGCCCTTGAGATAGGTTAGAAGCTTGGCTCAGAAGGTGGTCTAGAGCTGTGGTTGCGGGCGAAGAGGGGCAAAGGGTCGATCTGGAGCAGGTGGAGCCCCAGTCTGCTCTCTGGAGCAAGGGCTTATTCGGATGCTGGCGGGCTCTGGGCGGGCGGTGGAACAATGAGGCGGAGCGCGCGAGCTAGGACACTGTGCTGCAGACGCGTCTCAGCAGCCTGGGATATGGGGACCCTCCTGAGAGTCCCTAGCACTGCACACTTACTTCAGTTTGGGGTTGGTGGAGGGATGGGGGAGAGGGCGAGCAGAATTGGGGTTTGTAGCCTGCCGCCCAACCCGGATCTATTCAGACTAGCCTCAAGACTGGCTTTGTTCTTCGATTTTTACCTTGTGGAGATACTGGGTTCATGATTCAGCACCGGGCCTAAGGAAGGGCTGGGCCCAGTGGGTTCACGCGCGAGTGGGTGGGCGGTGCTCACGCAGGCTGAACGGAGAGGAGCGCAGCGATGCAGGAGAAACCGCGCCCCGCCCGCTTTGCTGTTCCAGACCAGATCTGGAGGAGTGTGGGCAGGCTGGGCTGCCTTGTCGGGTTGGGCTCCCTATTTCTTGCAGGCACAGTGGCTAGCTCATCAGCATCTTAATTAAAGCCCTATAAACACATTTTATGATCGGAACCAGTGTGGATCTCCAACCACAGACAAGGTGGTGTATAGAGAAATATTGGGTTCTACTGGCCTTGCATTGTTATTGTTTTGAAAGTTCACGCCCACTAGGAGTGCTCCTTGGTGCTCGGTCTCCAGCTCTGTTTCTGCCTCCTAAGAGGATAGATGGACCTTCTAGTTCGTTATTTCTGTTTCCTTTTGTGAAAAGATCATAATGCCTCCTTGCCTCCTGTTGATGTGGTGTGTGCCCCTCCTGTGGGCAAGCTTGCATTTGAGAGAGTACCCTAGAGTCCTGGTTGCTGTGGAGAGGTGGAACAGGCAGGCAGTAGTTGACTAAATTTAAGAGAAGCAATTTCATTTCCCCAGATCACCAAGCCTGAATTTCAATTCCGCAAGCACAGTCTTTGCTTCCTTTGAAAACTTGGGTAAAGGTCTCCAGTGTCCCTTTCCATTCCCGTTCTTGCTCTGGAATAGGAATTTGAACACTATTGACCATTCACGGTGAAGGTGCATATGTTCAACTCTAATTTTTGTCTTGATCCCTGGATTGGATCGTTGACTCCACCCTGCTAGGAGCCAGGCATGTGGCTGTTTATTCTAAGAATTCTTCTTTATTATGCTTTCACTCATTATTCTTCAGTATTTGGTTACAGGTTTCTTGGGTAGCCCACCCCCCATGCCATTCTCAAGTGGGATTTACATAAGAACAAATTGGAAAATTAATAGAAATGAAGGTTCCCACAGCATCCAGCCAGGGGTTTTGAGTCAACAGGCCTGAATTAGGGCCTAGAAATGTGTGTTTTGACTAGTATTGGGGGTGGCAAAGGAACAGACAGTCTGTGATGTTACTTTGAGAAGCAGTCTCTTAGCTCATTTGTGTTTGACAGAATTATCTTCCGAACAGTTTACTCCAAAATTATCAGGACAATATAAACGTAAGTGATAAATTAGGGGGACGTGCCAGAGTCATTATGTGCCCACTGGAAACTCCCATTGAAGATAAACACTGGGATTGTGGAGCGTGTCCTCAGTGTCCTGTGGGAATGCTTCATGACAGGTTTTTACTTGCTATGAAGTATATATAAAATCAATCATTTAGGAATTGTAGTAATAAGAGGTAGACGTTTTAACAAAGCTGTTAAATTCCATTTTATTTACAACGCCTGGTATAGTACTGTGTGTCTAGCACACAGTAGGTATTTAATGATAGCAATAGAGGCTTACATCATTGAAGTAACACCATGTGAGGCAGACACGCTAATCTCCACTTTTTATGTTTAATGCCAGGGTTGGTAAGTGCTAGATGGGCGTGTCCAGCTGTTTCAGATTCTTTGATCTTCACCTCTGTTCCAGGTGAACCACCTCTTTGAGTAGGTGATTCTGTCCACAGTTGCGCAGGACTCCGTGTCCCATGCAAATTCATTTTCATTATCCCGTTTTGTCTTTAGCCTTTTAAATAATTGTGCTTACTATATTTTACAGATGGAAAAAAATGGAAGTCACTGGTAGGATAAATGACTTAGTTAAAAATCGTATATTTTGTGAGTTAGAGAACTGTGGTTAGAAGCTAGAGTTTCTTCTGATTTACCTTTTGTAACGTGGAGTGTTTTTACAAATGAATGAGTTGGGGTATGAGGTCAGGAAAACAGGTTCTCATAAGAAGCAGCAGGTCTCTCTTCTGAGAAATAGTCTGTTGATGCTTAAAGAGCAGTACAGTGGTCCTTCCAGCTAGCTATCATCAGAGATATCATAGAGAAAAAATAATGAGACAAAGTGGATAACCCAGACCTGGGAAATGCAGTGATCCCCAAGGAAAGAACAAGGTGGGCCTTTGCCAGTCTGTACCTAAAAGCTCAGGACCCTGTAGAACTCTGAGATGGTATCTTCACGAGGGGACACTGCCTTTTAGGTCTTGCAGAGACCAGGGAGGCAAAGAGTACAAACACTTGTGTTGTCCACCAGAGTTGGAGGTTGTGTTGAGGATCATACTTGGAGACACCACTGGGAAGCCCAGGGGTGAACAGAACTGAGAATCCACCACCTGAACCCGAATCTGCATGCAGGTAGTTTGAGTATATGTAAGCACTTAAGAGGCAGCTTTTCAAGGGTAAGCATTATTACTGTTTTAATGATGGGAAATCTGAGATTAGAGACCCCAAGGAACTTGCCCGAGGCTCCATGGTTTCTGTGTTCTAGAGCTAGGGTTTAAGTCAGGATTGGTTGTTCCCACAGTCCCTGTATGAGGACTAGCAGCTAGAGCAGATGCCAGCAGCTGTCACAACAAGCTTATCTAGGACTGAGCTGGTGGAAGAGATCAATGCTCTATAAACTCAATCACCTTGGACTAGAAAAGCAGATAAAGTGTGCTAGTGTGGGAGGTAAAGGGGACAGATGAGTATCAGAAACAGTAGCCCAGAAAGCAGTCTTTCTTCAGTGCAGGCTGGAGGACATCTACCCGAAACAGAGCAACAGTGTATACCTTGTTGTTTGTTTATTTCTGTTCATTTAACTTCCTCAAAAACTTGAGATACAATGTAAGAATTTAGTCTTTACAGTTTGACAAAAACTGACAGGACAATAATACCTTACAAAAATGTTTGAAATAAAGTTTTAACTTGGGCTGCCTTGAAACAAAAATTGTCTTAGCTTTACAATAAATATAAGAAATTTCTATTTGTAGAAAAGGCATTTGTGGGAATTTTAGGTTAGGAAGTTTTAGGTTTCTGGTTTTGTATTTGAGGGAAAATTAACAACAATATGGATATAATACAATTATGAGCAGAACTGTGGTAAATGGGCTAATATTGAAGAAGGAAGATATGGAAATTATAATTTAACAAATTTGCTAAGTGTATTCTTGAAGTTTGGGAATGAGAGAACTGAGATTTAAAAAACAGAGTGAATGTGAGTCATCAGACCTGAGGTCCACTGGTACAACCAATAATGAGCATTGAGTGGAGGGTGGGAGAGAAAGTTAGAATTTGAAGTGGACCAAAGAAAATAAAGTAAAGAAGTACTGTGTAATTAGAAAGGATTGTTTGTAGGGTCTTAGATCAAAGACCAGGTCTGGATCCAACTCTAGGTTTTGATCTAGAAGAAGCTTTCAAAGGTGTGACGCAAGGTCCTGATGTCAATCCCATTCCCAGGTTTCAGAGCTGAGATTGTCTCAGAGGACACAGCTGCTTTCTCCCATGTCTACTCTGGTGTGTGGTGTTGGGAATCAGGAAAACCCTGCTGTCTTGGAGCATGTGAGCAGTGTTTGTACAGCACAGAAAAAGATTGGAAAGACATTTTCTTTAGGTCATTCCCACTACTGATGTGGTATAAATGTTTAAGTGAGTTTGCCTTTGTGTGTTTAGGAAATACAGATAATGTCAAAGAAGCTAAAGAACATTCTGGTGAAATGGGTTTAATTAGAGTAGAACAGAGCTGATGTCTCTGGCAGAAAGAGCACATGCCCAGCACCAGGCATTTACCTGGGAGAACTCCGCATGTCAGACCACACATGACAGGGTGTGATGGAGGTTGTGATGGTCGGGATGACTGTGGTCAGTCATACGGGAGGACATGGGAAAGCTGGTGGGTTAGGAGTCACTCAGGACAGAGGTCAGATCTACGTAGGATGCCACACTCTTCTTACTGTAGTCCTAAAGGGTACAGAGTACATTCTAGGTCAGGATCCCACTCTCTTCCAGGCTACTTAAGTGTGAAGTTGACTTTAAAAACTGCCGTCAAGCTGGGCTATTGTTTGTGGTCACTATTGCTTGTTGTCTCCTGTTTAGAAAGGGGTCACGCCTGTTAGTCACTTTTCTTGCCTTCGTGAAAAACCGCCTGCGAACACATCCTAAATAAGAAGAAGGGAGACAGCCCACGAAGATAGGAGGCATGGCCTCAAAACACAAGGTGATCAACAGGAAGCAGGAAGAGCAGACGGGAAGTAGGGCCTCGCTATAAAACCTATGGTCCACTCCCATTGACCCACTTCCTCCAACAAACCTCCCACCTCCTAAAAGTCCACAGCATTGCCACACAGTGCCACCAGTGGGGAGCCACGTGTTCAAACACGTGACCCTGGGAGGGATGTTTTTCTTCAGACCTTGTCCTTATGAAACAAAACCACAAATTCCTAAATTTCTGTTAGGTTCCACATGTACTGTATCTCTCTCTCTCTCTCTCTCTCTCTCTCTCTCTCTCTCTCTCTCTCTCTCTCTCTCTCTCTCACACACACACACACACACACACAAAACATGTGCTGTATGACACACACATTTATATAATATGTGCTGTTTGACACACACACATATATATAACATGTGCTGTATAGTCTCACCTCCTGAATTTTTCTCATTTAACTTGATTCCACTGCTTCTCTTTCCAGATAGTTTTGATATGTGTACACACACACACACCCCATTCATACATATATATGCACACATATATGCACACACATGTACACACATGCACATGCCCATGTACTCACACATGTATGCACAAATGTACGTGCACATATGTAGGCGGAATTTCTCTGTGTTTCAGCAGCCACTCCCCAAATAACCATGCAGGAAATTATTATTAATTATAAATGCTCAGCCAGTAGCTCAGGTCGTTACTAGCTAACACATTTTAAATTAACCCATATTTCTTATCTACCCTCTACCACATGGCGGTACCTTCTTTCCACACAGCACGTTCATCTGTTTTTCTCTGTGTCTGCTTGAGGCTCTTGTCCTCTGTCAGGCTGTCCCACCTACATCTCCTGCCTTGCTACAGGTTAGTCAGCCTTTACTAAACCAATCAGAAGGCACCTTTGTTGCTGGAGAGCTTCTCTCCAGGTTCCACCAAGCCCCGCAGTCCCACAATCCTCGTATAAAATAATCACTCAGACGCTTATATTATTTATAAACTGTGGCCGTGGCAGGCTTCATGCTAACTGTTCTTATATCTTAAATTAACCCATTTCTATAAATCTATACCTTGCCATGTGGCTGGTGGCTTATCAGCATCTTTACATGCTGCTTGTCCTGGCGGTGGCTGCAGTGTCTCTCCCTCCTTCTTCCTGTTTCCCCAATTCTCCTCTCTCCTTGTCCCTCCTACACTTCCTGTCTGGTCACTGGCCATCAGTGTTTTATTTATATAGAGTGATATCCACAGCACACCTTGGCAAAGACACATCTTCACAGTGTACAAAAAGATTATTCCACAGAACACACATTCACATGCACACACGGACACATACACAAGCACTCACAAACACATACACACACAAACATGTATGCACACATGTACACACGCATACACACACACATGCACACACACATGCACACACACATGCACACACGCGCAGACTTAGGTTCTGATACTGAGTTGTTTTGATGATTCCCAGGTTACACCTTTGTCCCCTTATCAATCAAGCTTACCTTTAGTCCAGACTAACTATAAATGAGATCCTGTGCTCACTCGGAAAATGATCCACCCTAAGATATTTCCACTCTTGAAAAGGTTTTTAGGTTTGAAAGCTTTTCTTTACCATAACAATTCATATGAATATCTTTATGAAAAGAGCATATAAAATACACATATTCGGCTTTAAAGTAATGGTGATCCTGTGTCCCTTCCCTCCAGCTGAACTTTATCAGTTTTCCCTCACTCTTCATGTGGCCCTCCTTAGTGGCATCCTCTCCTTCCCCTACAGAGCTGAACACATTTACACACTCCATGTTCTTCTCCTCCGGATAATTTGAATAGTTCCACTAAGTAAATATATGTCCCTCCCTTCTTAAATCAGGAGCCCAATATGTTCCTAAGTGAATAGATGTACCTAAGATTATTTAGTTCTATTTTTTATTTACTTCTTTCTTGTAGTCTTGGGGAGTGAGCTGTGCCCTGTATCAGTTTGGCAAGCACTCTGCCACTGAACTATATTCTCAGTACATTTTTTGCTTTTTATTTTAAGACTGAGTCTCATTAAGTTGCTCAGGCTAACCGTGAACTCACTCTGTAGCTCAGGCTTACTGTCCTCAACATCCTAAGTAGCTAGCGTTATAGGCTTGCACCACCAGGACTGTCTTAGTTTTACACTTAAATTTTTTTTTTTGTTTTTTTGTTTTTTTGAGACAGGGTTTCTCTGTGTAGCTTTGTGCCTTTCCTGGAACTCACTCTGTAGCCCAGGCTGGCCTCGAACTCACAGAGATCCACCTGGCTCTGCCTCCCGAGTGCTGGGATTAAAGGTGTGCGCCACCACTGCCCGGCTTACACTTAAATTTTTTTTGAAATTAAGATATAATTGCATCATTTCCCCTTTCTTCTTTCTGACTCCTCTCATGCATGCCTTCTGTGCTCTCTCAGACTCATGACCTCTATTTCTTTAATTGTTGTTACAAATGTATATAAATGCACATACATTCCTAGCTATGTAAATACATCCTCCTCAGTCCATATAAAGTTACTTGTGTACAGATAATTTCCGCTGACCATTTGGTGTTGGATAGCCAGTTTGGGGGCTCCTCCCTGGGGAAAACTCTGTCTCCTGCTCTCGGCATTCCTTAGTTGCCTGTAGTTCTTTGTCTAGGGTTGAAGCCCCATGAGATCTCCCTCTTCCATGTCTACTGGTATTGCCTTTGTTCAGTTCTTGTTGAGGCAGCCAGGCTGATGAGATTTCATGGGTGTAGCTTCTATGACATTTCTAGGAGATGAAATGTCACAGTGTAATGTAAATGCAATCTAGAGTGTGCACTTTTCCAAAAGCAAAATATTTTGTTCGCCCTGTCTCCTCACGCACTCTTGGTGTCGTAGGGAGTGGTGTAATGTAGCATGCGGCCCCATGATTTTCTCAGCCCGCCTGTGCTGAGTGTGAGCATGAGTTCCTGTGTCTTTACATCACGAGTTCCACTCTATGCCTGCTTGTCCTTTCCCCGTTATGTTTTTTTCATCTTCTTGATTTTCTGAATTCTTTATGTATCTTTTTTGTGCAGATCCTGTTTTGTGATATGACTTTTTATGTTTAAATATCGTCACATTAATCAATATTCCCCTTTATGGTTTGTGATTATTTTTTTAACTTTCTTTTTATTTATTCTTTGTGTCTTTTACATCATGCCTCCCAATCCTTCCCACCTCTCTCCTCCTCCCCAGAATAAAATAAAACAAAATTTAAGATAAAAAAGGGGAGGGGAGGAGAAAGAGAAAGGAAAAATCTTTTTTGTGGAAGCTGCAGTATGATGCAGTAAAGCCACAGAGTAAACCCCTTTATCCATACATTTTGCATGCAGGTGTTCATTGCAAAGAATTATTGGTCTGATTTGAAGACCCTGGTCTCTGCTACACCATTGACTCTGGGCCCTCAATGGAACTCTTCCTGGACATCCTGTTGCTGCCCTGTGTCATGGAGGTCCTGCTGCAGCCCTGGGTCCACAGGACCAACACTCCCTCCAGGGTGGTTGCAGGGTTGGTCAGCCTGCCAGCCCTCCCTTGTCCTCACCACCAGGGTGAGCTCTTCCTACATCATCCTGGCTAGTTCACTCCTTGCAGCAATGAGCAAGGGGCGGGACCAGTTCTGCTTTCACCTACACTTTCAGGGCCAGCTCTACTGTGTTGTCCAGACGAGGTGTAGGGGCCACTCTTCCAAGTGCTGCAGCTGATGAGGGGCAGGGGTAGCTCTCTCACTTTTATGACCTCAGCCAGCTCTTCCACCTGCCTCAGGTATTGATGGGTGGTGTGGGGGGAAGGGCATGGCAGATAAGTGGGGTGTGGCCAGCTGTCCCACTCCCACAGCCTTTGGGCTATCTCACCCGAGCCTATACCAACAGGGTCAGCTCTACTGTGCTGCCCAGGCATGGAGCAGGGCCCACTTTCCTGAGTGCTGCAGCTGGTAAGGGGAAGGTCAGCTCGCGCATCTGTGACAGGCAGTGAGGGGCAAAGGGTCAGGGGGGCATCTTTGCCCCACCCACACCCCTGCATGACAGATTTGTAGTGGGGACATCTCTCTCACACACATACCTTCCAGGCTGACTCACCCACACCTCGCCAGCAGAGCTGGCTCTGCTGTGTTGCCCAGGCGAGGTACAGGGCCTGCTCTCCCGAGTGGTGCTGCTGGTGGGGTCAGAGACAGCTCTCCTGAGTTTATGACCTCAGGGCCAGCTCTCCCACCTGGCTTAGGCGTTGATGGGTACAGGGGCATCCCTCCCCCGCCCATGCCGTCACAGGACAAGTGAGTAATGGGGACAGCTCTCCCATGTTCACAACTTTGGGGCTGGCTCACCCACATCTCATGGTTTGTGATTTTTACAGCATAAGAAATCTTGCCATATCTGAAAGTTTAAACATAGTTTCTTACCTGATTTTAAATGATTGTACTTATTCTTTTCAGGATTTTTTTTATTGTAAAATATACATAACATAGTTTTACCATTTTAAGTGTTTGATTCAGCGACATTAAATGCTCATATTGTGTATCTATCACTACATCCATTTTAAATTCACTGTAAAACTGAAACTCCTCACCTGTTAAGCACACTTCCCCGTCCATTCTCCTCTCAGCCCCTTAAGACCAACATTGGATTTTCTTTCTCTGTGATTTGTGTTTCATATAAATGCAATGTTATAGTATTTATCTTTTTGTAATTGACTTGTTCACTTGATTCTTTTCTATGCTTATTTAGATTTTAGCATATGTCAGAATTCTCTTCCATTGCAAACACAAGTGATGCTTCATTGTGCATATACAGTAAACAAAACAATACATATACAATGTACAAACAAAATATACATCACATTTCGTTTATTCTTCTATCAGTAGATAGGCATTGGGTTGTTTCCATACTTTTGCTATTTGTTGTAAATGTTCTGTAAAAATTGATGTGAAATTTCTTTTTGAGACTTCACGTCTTATATTTTTTCTTTAGGAAAGGATAATCTTGGGCCTTTTATTTTTACAAATTGTAGAATTATCTGGGTGTTGGGGGGGCTCTCATCCTGAGGGCACCACTTCCTTTAGTCTATGTCTCCTTACCCCTTTCAGTACAAACCTTGGCTCCAACATAAATTTTCTGAGGCTCTTTTTCTCTTCAAACTGTATGTTTTCTATTTCTTTTTGCCCTGCTTGCTCTTTTTTATTGTAGATCTGCATAAGAGTGATCGCAAATACCATGTGACATATCAATAGTAGACTGTCTTGAAATCTCTTCTGCCAATAAAATTAGTCTAAAACTTTTCAATATAGTTTGAGGCAGATTTTTAGGACAAGGGCAAAAATTAGCCACATTCTTTGCCAAAACAGCATAAGAGTGGTCTCTAGCCCAGTTGCTAATATTATCCCCCCAACACCTTGAAACCTCTTGAGCTGGGCTGTAGCCAGAGGCTTTTCTGCATCCAGTCTGGTCCTTCAGCCACTTGTAAAATTATCACTCAGAGGCTTATATTAATTATAAATGTTTGGCTGATGCCTCAGGCTTATTACTAGCTAGCTCCTATATCTTAGTTAACCCATTTCAGTCGGCTGGCATGTTGTTCCTTGGGTAGCTGGCTGGCTGGCGTCTCTCTTGACTCTGCCCTTCTTTTTCCCTGTATTCAGTTTGACTTTCCCACCTAGCTATGTTCTATTTTTTCCATAGGCCAAAGCAGCTTTATTCATCAACCAATAAAAGCAACACATATTCGCAGCATAAAAAAGGACATCCCACATCACGGGGCCTCCATAGTCCACACGGCTCTCAGCACTACTATCCTCTAAGTTCCTACTAGCATGTCCCATTAAGTCCCACTTGCCGTGTTCAACCACTTTCCTAATCCAAAGTCCAAAGTTTTCCACATCCCTCCACCAAACAGCATGTTCTCATCCGTCCTAACAATAGCCCACTCCCTGGTACCAACTTCTTAGTTACTGTTCTGTTGCTGTGGAGAGACAGCATGAATGACCAAGGCAGCTTACAGAAGAAAGAGTCTATGAGGGTGAGTCCATGACCATCACGGTGGGGAGCACAGTGGCAGGCAGGCATGGTGCTGGAGCAGTAGCTGAGATCTTAGAGCCTTATCCACAAGAAGGCAGAGGAAGAGCCAATTGTGTGGGCTTTTGAAACTTCAGATGCCACCCCCCAGGGACACACCTCCTCCAACAAGGCCACGGCTCCTACTCTTCCCCAAACAGTTCCACAACTGTGACCAGGTATTCAAATGTAAGCGCCTGTTGGGACCATTGTCATTCAAACCACCACACACGGCTTTCATTTGTTTTGAGTGGATACACAGAAATGTGATTGTTGGATCACTTGGTAATTTTTTGACAAAGTACTATTCTGCTTTACAGCACCTGTATCATTTACACTCTCACTAACAGTGCACTCAAGTTAATCTTTCGACACTTTTTTTACTGTAATTTTCAACATTTTTGGTAATCCTTTTTCATAGGTGTTTTTAATTTCATTTGATGTGTGTGGATATTTTGTCTATATGTATATCTGTACACCACATGCATGTGTGGTGCCTAAGAAGGCCAGAAGATGGTATCAGATTCCATGGTACTGGAGTAACAGGTGGTTGTGAACTACCATGTGGGTGCTGGGAATCGAACCCAGGTTCTCTGGAAGAGCGGTCAGTGTTCTAACTGGAGCCACTTCTCCAGCTCCCACTTTTCTTTTTTGTTTGTTTTGTTTTGTCTTAAGCTGTTCTAAAGACTATGGCTCTTTGCTTTGATTTGCACTAAATTGTAGAATTTCCCCGTCATCTACTAGTTATGTAAGAGTATTATGTAATTGCCAAAAATATGAAAATTAGCTAGTTTTATGTGTGTGTTGAACTTACTAGATTTTTTTAATCCATATATTTCATCAAGTTTAGTTACTATTTTTCAATTGATCTTTCTAATTCCTACAGTGTATTTTCTGGCACATCGGATGGTGTTCTCAGGTTTCTTAGGCTGTATTCACTTTTTAAAATCATCTTTCTTTTTATGTATATATGCATGTATCTGAGTTTGTGTGTGTGTGTGTGTGTGTGTGTGTGTGTGTGTGTGTGTGTGTGTAAGCCAGAGGTTGATGTCAGATGGGTTCCTCAATCACTCTCCATCTCATTAAATTCTATTTATTTATGTATGTATGTATGTATGTATGTATGTATGTATGTATGTATTTATTTATTTTTGATTTTTCCAGACAGGGTTTCTCTGTGTAGCTTTATGCCTTTCCTGGATCTTGCTCTGTAGCCCAGGCTGGCCCTGAACTCACAGAGATCCGCCTGCCTCTGCCTCCCGAGTGCTGGGATTAAAGGCGTGCGCCGCCACCGCCCGGCTTTCCATCTTATTTTTTGAGACAAGGGCCTCTCATGAAACCTGAAGGTCAATCTGGCTGTCAAGACCCAGGCATCCTCTGGTCTCTGCCTCCCATCCCGAGGACATGGCGTTTACCAGTGCATAGGATTTACATGGCTTCGTAGCACATGCTTTATCAACTAAGTCACTCTCAAGACCCCTTTTCTATTTTTGTTCTTTAGACAGAGTAATTAAAAACTGATCTGTTTTCAGTACTTTTTGTTTTTTTCCTTGCTCAAATCTGCTTTTAAACCCTTCCAGTACAATTTTCATTTCACTTGTACTTTCCAGCTATGGAATCTGTTTCCTTTAAGTTTCTTGTCTCTCTACTGACATTTGCGCTGCATTCATTCTACTGTTGAAATAACAATAGCTCTTAGGTTTGCCTGTGTACTTCCTTACCTGAGATTTTACTTTCCATACAGCATTGACTCGCTATATTCCAGCTACAGTGCTCCCGCTAACATTTACTTGACATGCTGCATGTCTGAGGTACCGTGAGAAAGCTTTTAACTCATTCTCCAGCAGACCTGTCATCTTATCTTTCTCTGGGAGGATTGCTGTGTTTTGTTTTGGTTTTCTTTTAAACAAGTCACACTTTCCTGTTTGTGTGCCTTGCGATGTGCTGAGAAGTGGACCTCTAAATCAAATACATGCTAATTATAGAAGTCATATTCAGGCTGTCCCCATGGCTTGCTATTAAAAAAAAAGTTAGCCAGGCGGTGGTGGCACACACCTTTAATCCTAGAACTCAGGAGGCAGAGGCAGGCAGAGCTCTGTGAGTTCAAAGCTAGTGTGGTCTAGAGTGAGTTCCAGGACAGGCAGGGCTACACAGAGAAACCCTGTCTCAGAAAAACAAAAATAAAATAAGATAAAGTAAAATAAATTGTTTTAATTGTTGTGTCAGTGTGAACCACAAACTCAAGGTGCCTCGTGTCTTTCCCGGGTTGCCATCTTTCTTTGAGCATGGGGAGTGGTCACTTTCCCCTGTGTATCCATGGCTTTTGAATGCCCTCTGACTTTGCAGAGGACAGAAGGAGAAACAGGAGGTGGGGTGAGGTAGCAGTCCTTCGAGACCTTTGGAAGCTGTGGTGGTTCAAATGAAAATGGCACCCAGTAGGCCCCTAGTGAGTGGCACCATTAGGAGTGTTAGGGTCTGTGAAACCAGAAATTACCCACCAGGAAGACCAAGTTCGAGCAAACAAAATTTATCGAAAAGGCTGATATATCAGGGAGGCGGCTGGTGTCAGGATGCAGACTGTGGGGACCTGCCCCACCGGGAACTTGGGTCACCTGTGAAGAGGTGGCCTGGAACCGAGGAAAGGCAAGTGCAAGCCGCTCACCACCACACACACCCCCCCCACACACCCCCCCCACCCCCCCCCCACCCCCGTTTCCCAGCCTCCCTCTTACCAGGAGACAATCAGCCACAGTGTGGAGTCAAGTCAAGCAAGAACTCAAGTCAAGCAAGAACTCCTTTATTGATAGGCAGTAAGCTTTCTTTTATACCAGAAAACCTCAGAACCCTGGGGGGGATGAAGGAACCAACCAATCATTTTAAAGGTCACCCTATTTACAAGATGTTTATGCCCTGACACTGTCTCTTGTTTTTAGTATCTTATCTTAGCATAAATAACTTGAGCTAACTTCCTTTCTCACCATTTGTATCCACTCTCTGCGTAAACACCTTAAAGCTTCAGCTCTATCTGAATTTCTCTCGGCACCCTCTTTGCAGCCCATGTATGCCCCGCAGCAGACTGAGTCCTCAAGGCATGGGAGAGCAAGCACTTTAAAGGAAAAATCTGCAAATCTTAACAGAACATGGGGGACACGGTTAGGGACTTTCCAGGGTGGCGGACCCCAGCCTATTAGGGAGCCTCTGGGCTTTGTGATTCTACCCCAGCTTAGAGCCATCCACTCAGGAGAGAGTGGAGCTTTTGTGGTTAGGCTGTTTCCTGGGCATTTGGGGTCAAGCCATTTCCTAGAAATCTGGGATAAAAAAGTTTTAGGGGGTAGTCATTTCCCTCTGTTGAGGCGGTGGTCTAGGTGAAAATGGAGTCCCTCTTGCTAAGTTGGACTGAACAGGAGGTGTGGCTTTGTAAGAGTAGCTGTGGCCTTGTTGGAGGAAGAATTTCACTAGTGGGTGGGTTTTAAGGTTTCAGATGCTCCAGCCAGGCCCAGGTGTGGCACTCTCTTCCTACTGCCTGCCAATCCAGATGTAGATCACTCAGCTACCTCTCCAGCACAATGTCTGCCTGCATGCTGCCATGCTTCTCACCGTGATAATGGACTAAACATCTGATCTGTAAGCCAGCCCCACTTAAATGTTTTCCTTTATAAGAGTTTCTGTGGACTGGGCGGTGCCTTTAATCCCAGCTCTCAGGAGGCAGAGGCAGGTGGATCTCTGCGAGTTCGAGACCAGCCTGAGCTACAAAGTGAGTTCTAGGACAGCCACGGCGGTTATACAGAGAAACGCTGTTTTGAGAAAGTTAAAAAAAAAAAAAAAAAAAGATTTGCCATGGTCATGATGTTTTTTTCACAGATAGAAACCCCAACTAAGACAGAAGTCTACATGAGCCACAGTGAGAGAGCTTTCAACAGCAGCTTCCTGCTTGTGGGTACCCTTCCATGATCAAAGCTACACTTAACAGTGAGAATATAGATACCAAATTTTGGAGAACAAAGTCCTTGTTGTCCATCCTGGTTCTAACCTGCACACACACTCTTCCAGGAAATGGGGCTGGGAGTAGGGTATGAGATGGATACCTGCTTCTGAGCGAAGAGCTAACAGTGACTGAAATTAACTGCAGTTGACTGCCAGGCTTGTTCCTCAACTTTGCATGCCTTCGGGAGACCCCAGTGTTCCCAAAATTCTCCCCACTCTTCTCCTTGTTCTACTACAAAAGGTCAAGGCCTTTCTTTCTTTCTTTCTTTCCTCCTTTCTTTCTTTCTTTCTTTCTTTCTTTCTTTCTTTCTTTCTTTCTTTCTTTCTTTCTTTCTTTCTCTCTCTCTCTCTCTCTCTCTCTCTCTCTCTCTCTCTTTCTCTCTCTCTCTCTCTCTCTCTCTCTCTTTCTTTCTTTCTTTCTTCCTTCTCTCTCTGTTTCTCTCTCCCCCTCCCTCCCTCCCTCCTTTCCTACCCTCTCTCCTTCCCTCCCACCCTCTCTTCTTTCTTCTCTCCTCCCTCCTTCCTTCCCTTCTTTTTTCTAATTTTCTATTCTTGCCAGGCCATGGTGGCACACACCTTTAAACCCAGCACTTGGGAAGCAGAGGCAGGTGGATCTCTGTGAATTCGAGTCCAGCCTGGTCTGCAGAGTGAGTTCTAGGACATCCAGGATTACACAAAGAAACTCTGTCTCAAAAAAACCAAATAAATAAATAAACAAACAAGCAAACAGATAAATAAATAAATGTTTTCCTGTTCTCTTTATTTTGTATGTGTGCTTGGGGAGGGAGAGATGGTATTAAGGATTCAGCGTAGGGTGTTGCACATTCTAGGCAAGTGTTCTACTACTGAGCTATGTCCTAAACCCTTATTTATTTATTCTTCTCTCATATATTATATCCCGACTGCAGTTTCCCCTCCCTCCTCTCCTCCCAGGCCCTCCCCACTACCTTCCTTCCCCCCAGATCCACTTCTCTATTTCCCTTCAGAAAAGGGTGGGCCTCCTAGGGATTGTCCTTGTCTTTTAATTATAGTTTTAAAAATAATCACTGAATATTGAACACGAGCAGATTTGCTAATGAATAATTTTTGTCATGCATTCAAACAATATGATTTTTCTTTAATTTATTAGGATGTTTCAGTACATTACTGAATCTCTATTAAAGTCATCTGTTGACCCTACAATAAAGCTAGGCTACTCAGTGTTACCTTTTGAAATACATTGCTGAGCTTGTTAATCCTTTGGTTAAGATATTTACAAACAAGTTTATAGTAAATTTCTTTCCTTGTACTTTCTTTATTTGACTTTAGTATTAAAATGTCAAGATTATATTAAGATTATAAAATGAGTAGAAGCTATTTATTTTTCTATTATTTGTATCAGTTAATATAAGATAATGACCCAGTTCCAGGAAACTAGTCTATTAAATCACCCTAAACTGCTGTCTCTAAAATAAGATTTTGAACTGTTGATCCAATTTCTGCATTGGTTTTAGAGCAATTAGTGCTTTCTGTTTCTCCTAGAGTCACTTCTAGTAATTCATACCTTTCTTAGAACCTGTCCATTTATTCACACAGTGCAATTGCTCTTGGTTTCTATTATTTTTCTTGGTTTAAATTCCTTTTTAAAAATTTGTGTGTCTTTTATCTCTAATTATTCAGTGTCTTTTTTTCTACTGTATTTACCTAATTTCTGTGCATCTCTTACTTTTTTATACATATTCTTTTATTCTTTATTAACTTGAAAAATGTAAGATACACCCAAATTGTCCATTACATATATACATATATACATATATATATATATTAGTATATCTATATAGATATATATGGCTATCTATTTTCTCTAAGTGGTAATTTTGTTTCTAATATATGTTGATGTAATTTATTCTCATTGGGTTTTAATTAACTATCCACAATAGTATAGACTTTCCTAAATTTCACCTTATTAACTGTGTGCTTGAGTTATTCTAGTCAGAATGTATGTTGTGTAGCTGCAATGCCTTCTGTGGTAACAGAGACGTTCCATACCTGCAGTGGTCCAGTGTGAGCAGACATAGGCCAGTGTGGCTGTTGAACATGTTAAACAGGGCAGACAATAGTGAGGAACCAAATATTTAACTCAGTTAAGTTTAATTCTGTAAAGTTAAATAGTCACATGTGAAGTATTCTTGCTACCAAATACCCACCATTTGAATTGTTTTTATGTTTAGATTTTATTATTATTTTTTTTTTTTTACATTTTGTGTGTTTGAATCTTTGCCCGAATGCATGTCTGTGCACTACATGCATGAAGTACCTGCAGAAGTCAGAAGAGAGTGTCAGATCCTCTGGGCCTGGAGTCACAGATGGTTGTGAGCTGCTCTGTGGGTTTTGGGAATGGAACCCAGGTCCTCTTCAGCACCCGGTGCCCTGAACTGCTGAGCTGTGACTTCCAATGACTGTATATTTCACATAAAATACCTGTGCCACAATTTATTTACAATATCCCCCAATTAGACCTTTAGATTATTTCTGATTTGTCACCATATAAATAATGTTGTTATGAATCTGTTATAAATACATGTGCTTAGTTCTGATGATTTCCTTAGGATAGATCCAGGAAATGGAGTTGTTTGGGGCAGAAATTATATGCATTTTTAATTTTTCATTAATTCCAACACCAAGTGTATATATAATGTGTATATATGTGCATGTGAGAACACACACACACACACACACACACACACACACACACACACACTTACCAGAAAGGTTTATTTCTTTTCTTTTTTTTTTTTTTTTTGTTTTTTTGTTTTTTAAGACAGGGATCCTCTGTGTAGCTTTGTGCCTTTCCTGGAACTCGCTTTGGAGACCAGGCTGGCCTCGAACTCACAGAGATCTGCCTGCCTCTGCCTCCCGAGTGCTGGCCTTAAAGGCGTGCGCCGCCGCCGCCGCCGCCGCCGCCGCCGCCACCACCACCACCCGGCTCTTTTTTTTTCCTTTGTTTTTTGAGACAGGGTTTCTCTGTGTAACAGCTCTGGCTGTCCTGGAACTCACTCTGTAGACCAGGCTGGCTTTGAAGGTTTATTTCTTTTTAACTAATGTGTCTTTGCTTGGAAGACGGAGGTTTTCCCTGTATCCCTGTCAGGAATTTGAACTTCCTTTGCATTAGTTTCTTTCTTTTTCTGTTGAGGTATGTATACACACAGTGCTCTCAGAGTGAAGTCACAGGCAAGCAAACACATAGAGATTTGTGGTTGCTGACAGATTTGGGATGATGTATGGAATTTTGCTTCCAAATAAAAATAAATCAAAACCCTGCTAAGTGGTTTCCTTATTCTTTCCCAGGCTCCGAGGCTGCAGGATTGGCATTGCCGCTTTGAGTGCTGTTCCTCAGCTGCATCTGCAGCAGCAGCAGCAGTACCTAATCGCTATGCATCAGTGCTTTGAGACGCGCCTAGTACGCCATCTCTTTCTAGCCCAGGACTCTGCTCCTGCTCTGCGATTCCTCTTCATGAATTAACCTTCTGTTGTGTCTCCTTAGCTCCCCCAGGCTCTCTGTGGAACGCTGTTACTTTGGAGACATTCTCAGCATTTAAACAGACAGAGGGTCCTTCACTAGAAATTCAGGTTCTATCATTAGACTTCAAAGAAAAGTAACAGTCCCTTTACATTTTTGTTGCCAAGATACAGTTTCCTAGGCACCATGTATTTTCTCTAAAATATTTCTAGCAAACTCAGAGCTGGTTATCTCTCCTGGTTTAATATTTGTTGAACAGATAGAATATAGTTTTTTTTTTCTTTACAAAGTTTAAGTTAAGAAAATTAGTAACACATTCTGATAGTATTTCTGTTATATAATAATGATTATTTGCTCTGTTTGTTCTAATTTTTTTAAATTTCTCTTTCTGCATATCAAAATTCAATAACTGAGTACCAGCTTATGGTGGCTTAGAAATATCACATAAGATTAGAATTTCTCAGCCGGGCGGTGGTGGCGCACGCCTTTAATCCCAGCACTCGGGAGGCAGAGGCAGGCGGATCTCTGTGAGTTCGAGGCCAGCCCGGACTACCAAGTGAGTTCCAGGAAAGGCGCAAAGCTACACAGAGAAACCCTGTCTCGAAAAACCAAAAAAAAAAAAAAAAAAAAAAAAAGATTAGAATTTCTCTGCTTAGAATACAAAATCCAGTATGCAAAAACTTGAAAGAACATGTTTGTTTCTGTGTCCGTTTTCTGTTGCTGTGACAGAAAACCTGAGACTGGATGATTTTTTTGAAGAAAAGAGATTTATTGTGACTCAGTCTCTTAAGGTGGGTAAGCACATGGTCACATGGCTCGTGTCTAATGAGTGTCCTAACATGACAGAAAACTGAAGGGCAAGGGGCTGTCCAGAGAGACAGCATGTCGGGGCAGCTTCACTCTTCTTTCCTATTTTGATCAACTCTCATTCCTTCCTTCCATTTTCTCCCCTTTCTACCCCTCAGCCCTTTTCCCCCACAGCGTCATGTGCTCTGTTTTTAAACCTACCAAGTCCATTTAGGGTGCCTGTATGTGCATGGGTAAGGACCATCTGTTGGAATGTGGGTGGCCTCTCAGAGCCCACATCTCTAAAGAGAACCGGCTCTCCATCTCCCAGCAGCCATCATTTGCCAGTAGATCCTCAGCTAGTAATGGGACTTCATGAGTCCCCGCCCCCATCCATGCTGGGACCCTGCTGACTTATCTGGTGCAGGTCTTGTCCGTGCAGTCACGGCTGCTGTGAGTACAGCGTGCACGGACCCTGCTGTGTCTGGCAGATACTGCTTGCTGCATCCAGCTCTTATAATCCTCCTTGCCTCTCTGCTGTAACCTGAGCCCAGTGTGCTATAGATGTCCCATTTAGAGCTAAGAACTCTGTAATGTCTCATTCTCTGAGTAATGACCAGTTGTGGGTCTCTGGATTAATTACCATCTACTGCAAAAAGAAGTTTCTCTGATGAGGATTGAAATAGGCACTGATTTTTGGATATAAAGGTAAGAACTTAAGGCACAGTTTATTACTTTGTGCATTTAGCAGAGGAATAATAAGTTCTCCGCTAAGCCAGGCACAGGTTTGGTTCAGTCACTAGTACCAGATCTGGGTTCCATCTGGAGTGGGCGTCACATCTAATCAGAAAAAGTGGCTGGTTGCTCCTATAACATTCATGCCACTGTTGCACCAGTGAGAAACTATTGCCTGGTGGTTATTGTAGCTCACACAGTTCACAGCTAGCTAAGACTCTTGATTACTTTGCTTCCCTGTTAGTGTACATAGAACCTTCCAGCTCTATGAAAGCTAACCAGTAGGGATGAAGATTCCAGGTTGGTACCAGCTTGATTTCTTTACAACTTATGACTCAAGTATGTGGTGATTTCAGTAATAATGGCTTACCATTAACTTCTGTAGAGTAGATAATGGAACAGGAGGATTAATGGAGTAGAGCACTGAGGCACAGGGGAGGGGAGGGGGATGGGGAGGGATTTCTAACATTAAAGACTTTTGAAACAGTTTTTTCCAACTTAATATTTTTATCGCTTATCTGGGAATTATACACAATGCACCCTGAGCATACTTGCTTCCCAGTCTTCCCAGGTCCACCCCCACCCCCCCACCTTTGTGCCCTCTCCGAAAAAAGAAAAAAAGAAAAATACACCAAGTCCAACTTGTGTTACCCATACACTCATTGGAGCATGGTCAAACACCCAGTGACCTGCACCTTAAAGAAAACTGAGTCCTTTCCTATGCCCCTGCTGGAAGCCTGCACCTTAAAGAAAACTGAGTCCTTTCCTATGCCCCTGCTGGAAGCCATCAGCTGGGAAGAGCTGCACTTCAGCATTTTATCACATTTTTTTTTCCCCCATCACAGGCAATTTATTTTGTTCTATTCATTCACAGTTAATACAGAAAATACTTGGAAACATTTCCATATAATGTTTGACACAGAAATCATCAAATAGAAGTATACAATGTTGACAGGAGGCAGTACATTTATAATTTATAACCCCAAATGTATTTATAAATTAGAAATGGAAAGATCTACAAATGAAATTATGAAGGTTCACCAAAGTCATTTAATCTGTTAGTTTCTCATTCATTTTTATGTCTTAATAATATTCTATTGTATGAATAAGCCACATTTTATTTCTCTCCAGTATTTGATAGCTATTTGAGTTGTTTTAACTTTTTTACTATTAGCAACACACTGCTGTAAACCTTCATGTACATGTTTCATAGGTGCACATTTTCAGTAGTTTGAGGTTATATTCCTAAGGGTAGAATTGTTGAGTAACAGAGTAACAATGTTTTGCATTTTGACCAACCACCAGACTGTTTTGCCAAAGTGGCACACCATTTTACAATCTCACCAAATCCTTGTTTTTAAGGCTCTGATTTTTGTACAAAAGCATTCAATCATTCTGTCAGACCAAACCAGGAAAAGTAAGCTATAGTTCAGAGCTGTTCTATTCCATTTACTATGCAAAGCCAATCTTGGCGTTTGCAACTCTCAGCCCTTTTGAGTATTCTTGCAGTATTCACCTTTTCCTCCACCACTTTTTTTTCTTCTTTTTTTCTGGTTTATTTCTATCTATTACAAATGTATAAGAAATCCTCCATCAACGCTGCTGATAGCAGCAGAACCTTGAAAATATACCTTTGGTTTGCCTCAGAAAAGGAACACATATTGTACTGTAAAGGACTCTCTTCAATGGCTTCCTGTCTAGACCGGTTCTCTCAGGGGTGGGGGCGGGGGAGAGGTTGTCTTCAGTGTCTCTCACTCTCAACTGTGAGTCTGCAGTCATCGATGCCACTGCAGAAGAAGCTTCCTTGTCCGTAACAGCCAGCACCAGCATTTTAAGTCCTCTCCTGCTGTGATTAATCTAGTCCTGCAAGAGCAGAACTTCACACACTTCTGAGAATTCACGGAGTCCTTCAAGAAAGACAACAATATGTTCACAAGAGTTTTCATGACCTTATCACTTCCTAATGGTCCCTCCACCTCTCCATGGGAACCAATTTCAACATGTCTTAGAGGGAACAGAGCATATTCAGACCATAGCCAGGTGGTTCTCTGCTTCTGAGCATCTGTCCATATCCACCATAGTGAAACGCTTTCCCTACCTGGCTCGCTTCTGACCCCTGTTTCCTTTCTTTTTCTCTTTTGAGACTTGAATACTGTTTGGGGAATTGATTCTAAGTTTAGTTTAAGAAAACATATTCAAGAAGGCAGAGATCTGATGAGGACAAATCTTGGTTTAGGGCGGACACAGGAGATAGCTCAGTGCTAGAGTGCTTGTTTAAGAAAATTGTCCCCAATGGGAGTGGACCTATTAGGAAGTATGGCTTTGTTGGAGTTGGTGTGACTTTGCTGGAGGAAGTATGTCACTGTGGAGGTGGGATTTGAGGTCTCGGATATGCTAAGATACTGCCCAGTGTTTCTTGTGATACTTCCTGTTGCCTGCAAGCCAGGATATAGGACACTCAGCTACTCCTCCAGCACCATGTCTACCTGCACACCACCATGTCCCATGGTAATGGTAATGAACTGAACCTATGAACTTTAAGGGAGCCACCCCAATTAAATGTTTTCCTTTGTAAGAGTTGCTGTGGTCCTGGTGTCTCTTTATAGCAGTAGAAACCCTAAGACACCCACCTTGTCTCAAATTCTCCCAGATCTCTCATCTCCCTCCGACTGATCTGACCCCATGCAACCCTGTCAACCAATTCGGTCTGTGCCATGTTCCTTCTTACCCCTCAAACATTCCAAACACTCACATATTTCTCAGAGTTAGACATGTTGTGCATACTATGTTGTATCTTGAGTTATTAGAATATGCAGTGGCATTTATTGCAAATGAGCCTCCTCATTCTTTGCAATTGTATTATATTTCATAGGTGAATAAACCACAGTTGATTAAACGGTCCCTTATTTGAGGGGCATTTATATTTATATATATTCTTGTATTTTGTCTCTGTGTGATTATATCTGTGGAACAAATTAAAGGCACATGCCACCACACTTGGCTTCCTACTTCTCACCATACACAAAAAACAACTTAAACCACAGGTCTAAGTATAAAATAGGGAAAGCAGACAGAAGTTACAAACAAGCAACTAGTAAGAAGCTTATCAAGACTTTACATATAAAAAGATGTTCAGTGTCATGCAAATAAAGCTGAAAGTATACTGATAAGCATTTAATGTATCTGATGTTTGAAGATCAAGGGTTTGACAGCTCCTTGCATGGTTGATCAGTCGTTGCAGGGGACACTAAAATGAATACAGTATCTTATATAGCGGTTAGGCAAATAACTATGACAAGTGTAAATGTACATATTCCCTAACTTAGAATGGCTATTTGTTGTTAGTGATTGTGCTGGCATACATAACTTGTGCTAACCAACAGGTCTCTAATTGAACTTAAGACCCTCCCAACAACAGGGAAACCATGCCTGGTACTGGAAACCTACTCCCCAGGGCCAGTGAAGTCATGGATCTTGGAGAAAAAAAATCTCCAACCAGCACAATTTCTAGTACTACCTTTTAAAGAAGGTTTTCTTTATTTTTGTTTTCTGTGTAAGACTGTTAGGGCTACATGTGTCACGTGCATGCAGTGCCTGAAGAGACCAGAAGAGGGCATAGGAACCCTTTGCTTACTACATAGTCCAGGCTAGCCTCAAATTCAGGGTCCCCTTGCTCCGGCCTCACCAGTTACTGGATTGCCACTATGGCTAGCAGTACAGTGCAATTTTAAATTTAAAATTAATTAGCATATTGATTATAGTATTTAGCTGCAAAGTGTTAAAATGGCCTAGACTAATATTAGTTAGATGAGTAAGAGAAGCTTTCCATACTACAGGTAATGACTTTTCTACTCTATTTCAGTTAAGATAGAGTGTTATTGGTGCTGGTATAGAAAAGCTTGATTTCTCTTATACTTGATCCAAGTATCAATTCCTGACAGATTTAAATATCAAAAACAAAACTTTAAAGCCCAATAGATGTGAATATTTTTTCATATTTTCATAAGGAGTTTATAAAACATAGCCAAGTGCTAAATCTATAAGAATATTATAATAAAATCTATTATTAAATTAACAGTTGCTCTACACCAGCGTTAACTTGTGAAGAGTGGAAGGGCACATGTGTCTGTGCTGTGGTTTTGCATGTTGGATATATGTTGTCTCCTGTGTTTTCTGTTTGTCATTTCAATGCCTCTTGTGTTTGGATGTTCATGTCTTCCTTGGACTGGGGAAGTTTCTGCTGTAATTTCATTGGAGACTCTATGCTGTAGTATTTATCTTCACTCCTCCATCTCATGAGTCCTTAGATTGGGTCTCTTGATTGGGTCCTAGAGTTCCTGGTCATTTGGGTCATACTTTTTTTTCTGTTTGTTTTGTAAAATATGGGGTCTGGAGAGATGGCTCAGTGCTTAAGAGTACGTGTTGGCTCTTCTGGATGACCTGAGCTCAGTTCACAGTGCCCACATCAGGTGGCTCTCAACTGGCTATAACTCCAGCTCCAGGGATCCAGTGCCCTCTTCTGGCCCCATGAGCACCTGCACACACATGCCATACCCACTCAGAGATATATACCATACACATAAATAAAAAATAAAAATGTGTATGTATGTGTGTGGACATGCATGTGGAGGTCTGAAAACAAGTCAGTTTTGGAGTCAGTTACCACTTTGTATAGAAGTGTGAAGGTCTGAGTTTGATTTCCAGCAGCAAACAGAGACCAGGCATGGTGGCACGCACCCAGAAGCCCAGCACTGGGAAGGTGGAAACAGTAGAGTCCCTAGGGCGGGCTGGCCAGCCAGTCAGGTTGAATCAGTGAACTCCAGATTCCGTGAGACATCTTGTCTCAGAAAATAAGGCAGAGAGTGATTGACGAAGACCCTTG
This sequence comes from Peromyscus maniculatus bairdii, assembly GCF_049852395.1. NCBI lineage: Eukaryota > Metazoa > Chordata > Mammalia > Rodentia > Cricetidae > Peromyscus > Peromyscus maniculatus. The sequence continues at coordinate 1,078,411 of NC_134865.1, read as the reverse complement.
ATAAAGACCTGTGACCTCAACCTGTGTGCACACCCATGTGCGTGTTCTCTCTCACAGACACTCATGCATGTGCACAGAGAAGCATTGCAGGGACCCTTTGTTTAACAACCAAGCTTATTCTTAGAGGATGGAGGATGTACAAAATACAGTCATGATATTCATCTGCCCCAAAAGTTGAATACTTGCTTAGATTTTTTTTCTTGTTTAGTAAAGAACTCTGTACCAATTTAGACCATTTTGAAAAGAAAATAATGGTTGATTGAGTCATGTGACCAGGAAGACTAAGTCTCTGGTCTAGACAAAGTGATATGGTCTGAATAAAACACAACACCTGACTGGAATGTCCCAGTTCCCTTTGAGAGTTGAGAGGTGCCTGTTTCCTGGTGTTTTGAGATAATTAGCTGAAGTTATCGATACTTGTTCAACAGGTGGGTTTTCAGAGAAGTCAAGCGAATGGAGCTCAGAAGAGGAGGAGCCAGTGAAGAAGGCAGGACCTGTCCAAGTCCTCATTGTCAAAGATGACCATTCCTTTGAGTTAGATGAGGCCGCGCTGAACCGGATCCTTCTCTCGGAGTCCGTCAGAGACAAGGAGGTGGTTGCTGTGTCTGTTGCTGGAGCCTTTAGGAAAGGAAAGTCTTTCCTCATGGACTTCATGCTGCGGTACATGTACAACCAGGTAGGGAAGGGCGTCTACAACATTTCCTCCTGTGCTTCTTCCATGTCGCATTCTTATTAGCGCTGAGGATTTCTGTTTCTCCTATCATGTGTGCCTCATGTAAAGGCTATGGTAGGCTAATTTCTGCTATTATGTGTGCCTCATGTAAAGGCTGTGTGCAGCCATTCCAATCTCAGTGCTTTGGGAACAGACTACACATAATTTTACTTAGAAGTTACTGTGCTGCATTTATCTGAAGATATAACTTACTTTTTACTCTTTTAAAAATTAGCACTAGCATAGTGATATAACTATAAACTTTACAGGTAGTATTTAAAATGTCAAGTAGATTTCACTATAAACTTTTCTTTTTAATAACTTCTCCACAATATTTGTGATGACATCCTTAAATATGAGGCAAATTTTAAGGAATTTCACAGTGAGCACTTGGGTGCCAACACCTCTATTCTTCCACGGACATTAATGTTCTTGATTTATCATGTGTGCCCGTATGTACTCATTCTTCCTAGTCATTCATCACTACATGATATTAAAAAACTTCAAATTAAATTGCTAACATCAGTGTACTTTCTCCACATGATTCCATATAAATCATATATTCTCATAGCTTTTGTTTTTAAATACAATCTATATGGAGAAACACAAATATTAAAGTGCATCTGTTTATTTTTACAAATGCGTATCCTTATGCAGTCCAGAACTCAAAACAGAGACCACCATTCTCTCTAGAAAGTTCCTTCACAACCTTTGCTAGTCCGCTCTCACTTTGTTCTAACCCCAGAGGCAACTAATAGTGTCTGACAAATCATGTGATACAAAAATGTGACTTCTAAGGACCTTGGCTATACCAAATGCAGAAGGATGGATGGGAAATTCGAACAAGGCTAGAGGCTGGCATCCCCCTTATCCTCACTGAATTCCAGTAGACATGGAGTTTTGAAGTAAAAGAGCTATACAACCCAAAGAATTTTATATTCTGAAGCACTAGATAGGTTGAGGCAGAAGAATTACATGTTAAGAATTAGCCAGCCTGGTGTGGTGGCACACACCTTCAATCCCTGTACTTGGGAAACAGAGACAGGTGGATCTCTGTGAGTTCCAGACAAGCCTGGTCTACAAAGCAAGTTCCAGGACAGCCAGGGCTGTAGCAAATTCCAGGCCAGCCTGAGCCACAAGACAAGACTGTCACAAAAGGGCTCTGGACTGTGTCTTCATAGCACTGTTTTTAGTTTGATCTTTTAGGTATGAGGTATTTTAAGACAGCTTTGAGGCTAACCTTTAGCTTTAGTTCAAACAAGTGAAGAACAGAAGTACTAAGAAAATTCAGGCTTTGAAAGCAAGCAAGACTATTTTAAATTCTGATTTCTAGCACAGCAAAGGTGTTCTGGTACTTCACGTAGATGGGTCATTGATATACATTCAAGTCAAGTCAAGTTGCCTGTGGTTCAAGAGTGCTTGCTTGGATCCCGTTTTTCTTTGTCTCCACCTAGTGGAGCATTAACAATGAGAGACAGAATGTGAACACTGGCCGCGCTGTTCCCTGCAGAAGAGCAGGCATCACGGACCGTGTAGACCTCTTCTAGTGTGGACCTCTTCTAGTGTGGACCTCTTCTAGTGTGGACCTCTTCTAGTGTGGACCTCTTCTAGTGTGGACCTCTTCTAGTGTGGACCTCTTCTAGTGTGGACCTATTCTAGTGTGGACCTCTTCTAGTGTAGACCTATTCTAGTGTGGACCTCTTCTAGTGTGGACCTCTTCTAGTGTGGACCTCTTCTAGTGTGGACCTCTTCTAGTGTGGACCTCTTCTAGTGTGGACCTATTCTAGTGTGGACCTATTCTAGTGTGGACCTCTTCTAGTGTGGACCTCTTCTAGTGTGGACCTCTTCTAGTGTGGACCTCTTCTAGTGTGGACCTATTCTAGTGTGGACCTATTCTAGTGTGGACCTCTTCTAGTGTGGACCTCTTCTAGTGTGGACCTATTCTAGTGTGGACCTATTCTAGTGTAGACCTCTTCTAGTGTGGACCTATTCTAGTGTGGACCTATTCTAGTGTAGACCTTTTCTAGTGTGGACCTCTTCTAGTGTGGACCTCTTCTAGTGTGGACCTATTCTAGTGTGGACCTTTTCTAGTGTGGACCTATTCTGGCCCCTCCTCTGCACATACAACTGTCACTCATGTTAGAATGGCAAAACTTGACATTAAATAGGACAAACTATATTCTTTTTAGAAGGAATATTGTTAACTTTATTTTATGCCTGAAACATAGTATTCAATATTTAATCATTAAAGATATGATGAATACGTGCCTGAATGCATGAAACAAGCTAAATTTTCAATCTTCCAAAGTCACTATTTATTGATATAGCCTTTGTCTTTCAAAGTTATTTTTCTGGGATAGAACTTTTATAATATCATTTTCCTTAGTTAATGTTGCAGTAATGTTATTTTCCTAATTCATAACCATCACAATTTACTCATTGAAATATACTTCCCAGCTGTTTTTGTATCAGTTGTTTCCTTGCATTGTGTCAGGTACCAAGGAGGATACAAAGAAGACAGCATTTATATACTAAAGCATATTGTGGTTTGGATAAGGAGGCAGAATCAAGGCATGTGAAAAAATGCGAGCAATGCTCAGCTCTGAATGGACACCTGTATCACACGCCTGCCTTCCAGGGCTTCTGGATCATTGTAGAAGAGAGGCTAGAAAGCTAAGTTTAGAAGCCAGACACGGTGAATGACTTCAGGGAAACAGTGTCTTCCAAACACAACATAGCAATCACGTGAACTCACAGAGGCTGAGACAACACACACAGGACCTGTGCAAGCTCAAGCCCTCCCACATCTCAACATGGATGGGGAAGTGGGCACAAAAACCACCCTCGCCAAGGAGCTGCTGACGGTTGGTTGGTTGGTAGGGGAAGCTGAAGGACCTTCTAGGCTAAGGGGAACGAGTGTGCTGTTTGCATTAAACTAGAGTACATCTTCCACGGAGTGGATCTTATAATGGAAATGAAGACGTAAGACTGAGTAGCACAGATGGCGCAGGCCATTATTATGCTTTTTATGAGGATCTAAAAGCGCTGTATAGAATAAGACAGGATGTAACACACACACTCTCCTCCCAAGTCTCAGCCAGCATTGGGGAAGAGGGGTGGGGAGGTTGGAAGATCCAGAGGCTGTGATGACGACAAGGAGACTTTTCTGGATACTAAAGGGGCAGTTGGCCCTTGTGAACTAGCTCACGGCTGCATGAAGTGTGCATGCCCAAGCCAGACACAACCCCAGCACAGACACAGGCGGTGGTCACGACATCTCACCCCAGCTGAGGAACTGCTGCTAACTGATGTCTGTCAGGAGGAGGAGGGTTAGTTTTCTTCAAGGGTGGTACCCCTGCCAGGTCAACCATGCTCTCATGGACGCCTGCACAACCAAGAGTGCATTGGCAGCCCTCACTGGATGTGTATTTGTCTATTGTTTTCATGAAGACACACACGCAGGAGGGTGGGGATGGAATGGGTAGTGCATCTGGGAAGAACTGGGGCGGGGGGAATGATACGATCAAGATATTATAGATAACATTTTCAAAGAATTAATAAAATGTTTTTTAAAGATAAGATATAACAAAATTATATTTTATACTAGTTTGTGTAGACTTACTAATTCAACCAGTCTACTCCCTAATTTCTCTGCATTTGTAAAGTTTTGTAATTTAGTTTATACAAGGTTTTTAGCTCAAGGATTATATAGTGAGGTCTTCCAAAAACTAATAATTTATCCCTACAACAGATATCAAAGTGAGTATAGCTACTATTACCCAAGGTTACCGGTGAAAATTTGCAAAATCTAAGTGATTGTTTGTATTTCTTGTCTCACCTGATACTAGTTCTGACATAATTTTCAGTTTAGTTTTTCTTCCTTTGAGTTCTCACATCCTCTTGTATCTGTTCCCTTCTGCCCCTCCCCTCTGTCCAGGCCCTGGTTCAGGCCCACAAGCATATTTTGACTTTTATAATAACCTACTTTTTGGTCCTGCCTGCCGTTCATCATCCCACTAGGTCTTCACTCCCTCTGTGTCTTCCTGACTCCCTTTGCCTGCAGGGTAAACATCGGTATTGGGCGCCTCCCTGGGCCTTTAGAATCCAGCAGTCTAACCTCTCTGCTTGCTGGTCTTCTCCCCCACAACCCCTGTACCAGAGCATTTGTCTGTGACCTTATGTGGTGCTCCTCCTCCCTCCCTCCTGACTCCTCCCCCCCTCCTGACTCCTCCCTCCCTCCTTTCTTTCCTTTGCTCTTTCTTGACTTCTTATTTCCTGGATTGTCCTCTCCAGGCTGTTCACCTGGCTAGTTCCCAGTCTTCTGACATCACCTTCTCAGTAAGTCTTACCTCATCAAGAATTAGTTGTTCCAGAAAGATAGTTTAGAGGTTTAGGAGTACTTACTGCTCTTCCAGAGGACCAGAGTTCAAGTCCCAACACCCATGTCAGGCAGCCCACAACCTCCTGTAACTCTAGCTAGAGGGGATCCAACACCCTCTTCTGGCCTGCAGGGGCACCTGCACACATATATGTATACTCACACCAGACACACATACACATAAATGAATGAATAAGTGAATCAGTTGTTGTATTTCCCATGTTACGTTTCCACTTATATTTTATATACATTTCCATCCTGACATATGCATATATTTTATACACATGTGTATGTATATAAATTATATTGATGTTAGCCACTAACATAAACCGTAACAGATGGTTGCTCCTCTGTAATTATTTTTGAATAAATAAAATGACTATATCAGTGTTATAGATATGCACACGTTTTTCCTTTTAATTTGAGTTATAGAAAAAGAGGTATCAAAAAAGATGAGAAGAAAACGATACATGCATATCCAATTCTAATCATAGACTTTATTAAATTTATAGGAATCTGTTGACTGGGTTGGAGATTACAATGAACCATTGACTGGATTTTCATGGAGAGGTGGATCTGAACGAGAAACCACAGGAATCCAGATATGGAGTGAGGTTTTCCTTGTCAATAAACTTGATGGTAAAAAGGTATGACACTTTTTAAATAAAATTAAAATTTTAATTTCAATAGTAACTTTGAAAATGGTCTTTTGTCCTTTTCACATAATGCTACAGGGGTAAGAGAGGCATCTTATTGAATGATCCTTGTCAAACTGTTTAGTGATCCCAGGAGACATAATCATAATGTATACAGAATAGCAGATAGCAAGCTGATATTTTTACATTGTCTCAATGTTATGTTTTTATCCTAGGTTAACAGAGAATGTTAAAAATGACTGCACCCAGCAGCTATTAATATTTTTTGTGGCATTCATAGCACATGTAAGAAGTTACCTTTTAAGTCTTCATTGATAACAGATTCCTTTAGTTCTTGTGGTGTTAATGTCATGGTAACCTGGCACCCTGGCTGCTGTGTACAGTATCAGTGATGTGCTCTATTCACCTGTAGGTGGCGGTGTTACTGATGGACACTCAGGGAACTTTTGACAGTCAGTCAACTTTGAGAGATTCGGCCACAGTGTTTGCCCTCAGCACAATGATCAGCTCAATACAGGTATGGAGTAAAATAAACCTATTTGTGGATGGTTCTTTTTTATTTATTTATTTATTTTTAATGCCGAATGCTGTTTATTGAAGGAGGGAAGAGGTCTTAAATACAGGCTTACAGCATAGTGGGAGAACCCCGGAGGGCAGAAATTCGCTACCAATGTTTTACAATCCTGCATCTAAGCTGCTAACGCCCATTATTCAGGATACACAGACAAGGAACTTCCCTTAAGCATTCAGGAGGGTGGAACCCAGCAGGGAATTAGCATAGGGAGGATTTCAAGGTCAAGGTCAGCAAGTAAGGCAACAGTTACCCAAAACGGGGGCCAGGGCCCTACAGGTCCCCCTTTTACTAAAAAATGAGCTTCTGACTTAGGTTGCATGGGACGTCAGCAGGTCACCTTACCCATCATGGAGACACCTGCCCAGACCACACAGGCGCTCTGTCTTAGGTTGGTGAGCGCCCCCCCCCCAGGCATTACCCGTCTCTGAATACTCATTATCATACAGGCTCAATCATGTGTGAGCTGCATGGTTAATTGCTGCCAAAGATCTCAAAGTGGCACTGGGCTTGCAATCTGTGTGTTCAACATAGAAAAGACCAACAGAGGTCCTATCCCACCCATAGCCAGTAGGCTAAAGGCAACTGAGCCATTCCCTTCCTTAACGAGCTTTACTGCAAATTGGAGTCCTTGTAAGATGTTATCCCAAAAGCAAATGGAAATTGAGTTTATAAATTTATAATTTTCAAAGCCAATCGAATGTATATAACTATTGAATTAAATTTATCATGCCCAATAGAATGAAAGATTAACTAACTGTGGTAGCTACTTTTGCTGCCAGGGTCTCCACTGTGCTAGCTGTAGTAAGCAATTATGAGATGGTAATTTGTGGATGTTTCTTAACTAAAGTTCATGGATAGTGTTTTACATACACATGGCGATGAGACAAAGATCATGGCAAATCATAGATGTTACTCAGTTAACTGCCAGGAGTGGTTATTGTCACTGTAGTCTAATTACTGGTGAGTTTCTAAATTGGCTGCTTTAGTCCAAAATAGCTTTATTATTGTTATTTTTTCTGTTAGAGTTTATAATACATTAAATAATATTAAAATTTATAGCTAGGGATGTAGATCAGTTGGTAGTGTCTTTGCCTTGCATTTACAAGGTCCCAGGTTCAATCCCCAGCACCATATTAACCAGATATGGCAGAGAATGCCTGTTGTCCCAGTACTGAGGAAATAGAGGCCAGAGGATCAAGAGTTTAAAGTCATCTTTGGTTATGCAGTGAGTCTGAGGCCAGCCTGGGCTACATGTGACCTTGTCTCAAAGCTGATATGCTGAGGTCAGTCTCCATAACACTGAAGTGGAAGGAGAGAGCAGACTGCACAGAGCTACCCTTTGACCTCTGACCTCCACACACAGCGCCCTCCACACATGGTGCCCTTCCCCGACACGCACACATCCCTCACACAGACAACAGTAATAAATAAATCACTGGTGGAAATGTTTCTAAAATGTGAAAGCTATGTTTGTTCATAGCTTTAAAAAACAGTTTACACTTATATGTAAACTGTGTGTTTTTAAAGCTTTTTAATTCCCTTTCTTTTGCTCTCTCCTTTCTGTTTTTAGAAGTACTATTGGTCCAGGCAGTGGTGGCACATGCCTTTAATCCCAGCATTCAGGAGGCAGAGGCAGGCAGATCTCTGAGTTCACGGCCAGCCTGGTCTACAGAATGAGATCCAGGACAGGCACCAAAACTACACAGAGAAACCCTGTATTGAAAAAAAAACAATAAATAAATAAATAAAAAGAAAAAATAAGAGAAAAGAAGAAGAAGTAGTACTGTTGGGTAGGGTGGGGGATTGTAGGCTTTCTAAATTGTCCTGAAAGTCTGTGGAGGGCTTTACCATACAGAGACAATGTATGGCTGAAAAGATTTTAAGGACAGCTGTTAGATGTTTTCTGTCTATTGATGACAGCAGGGAGCAGAGGTACAAAAGAAACAAAGCAGGTCTTTTTTGTTTTGGTTTGGTTTTTGAGACAGGGTTTCTCTGTGTTGTCTTGGCTGCCCTAAAACTCGCTCTATAGACCAGGCTGCTGGCCTGAAACTCACAGAGAGATCCACATGCCTCCTGAGTGGGGCCACCACCCAGCCTTTTTTTTTTTTTTTTTTTTTTTTTTTGAGGCAAGATGGCTTGTAGAAGTGGGAAAGCCAAAACAGAGTGAGCCAGTCCAGTTCAGGCTGTGATCATATGCAGATGGAGTAATGGAGCTAGTGAGTAGACAGACAGACAGACATTCTGTGTGATCACCGCCCAGAGAGGTACAAAGGAAGAGGGAGGGTGAACTTAATTTCTAAAAAAATGAATTTAAAAGAAAAGTTATAGTTATAACCCATGATTGATGCTTTAAAAAAAGCTACTTCTTGGGGCCAGAGAGATGGCTCTGAGGTTAAGAGCACTTGCTCTTGCAGAGGACCTGGGTTTAGTTCCCAGCACCCACATGGTGGCCCACGGCCATCCATAGTTCTAGTTCCAGGGGATCTAACTCTTCTGACCTCTGCAAGCACCCGGCACACATGTGCTGTACACACATGCACACAAACAAAATGTTCTTACACATAAAGTAAAAAGATAAAGCTAGCAAGGAATTTTTATAAGATTGGCACAAGAAAGCTATCCATAAAATACAGATTATTCTTGTAATACTAAAACCCGCTGCTTCAGTGAATCTTTGAAGTACCAACCCAAAATCTATTTCCTTTAAAATCAATAGGAAAAAATCATTTGCACAAGCCAATTAAAATCAGTTTAACTTTGTTTTTAACATTCATTCTTTAGTATTTATAGTTGACCTGAAAACATTGACTCTTTTCATAGAAAAAGTCTGTTAAGTAATGACTATTTTAAATTAATATCTGAGAAATTGTATTATTTAAATAAGTACAAGAAGGATACTGTTTGTGTTAATATGTAAACGTATAAACAACCTCAATTTTATCTTTGAAGTTACTAATGTTTATCAGCTCAAGGAAAAGAAGAAAAGCAGTTTTGTCTTAAGGCTGTGCTGTGTGTAGAAGAGCAACAGGTCAGGAGCAGAGTGTGAGCCTGACATTCCACCCTAACCCCTGTGTGGAGGGAGGGACTTTCAGCAGACAGAAATCAACTAGTGAATTATGAAGAGTTCATTGAAATTTTCCAGTTGGACAGGACAGCCCACTTCTGCAACCCCTGCTTCTTGGGAGTTTGAGGCAGGAGGACTACAACTTTGGGCAGCATGATGAAACCTTCTCTCCAAATAAAAAAGGGTTTGAGGTGTCACACTGTGAAACCAAACAGTTCCCATGGATGTTGCTCAGGGTTAGATTGAGACTCACTTGGTGTGCTTTGATTATTAAATAGGCCCATAAAATAATACTAATATTTGGATTCCACAGTGAGTGACTCTTGTATCTGTCTAACATTTTTAAGCTCATTGTACATTGTTTATTATCTGTCAAGCTCTCTTTACTCCTTCCTTGGGGTCTCATAACTGTGTGTAAGAGAGTTGATTGTGTAATAACTGGCGTCTATGGAAACCGAATGATGAAGTGATGTTGCTCATATTCTCCTCTGACTCCTTATCCCTAATCAAGGTGTACAACTTATCCCAGAATGTCCAGGAGGACGATCTTCAGCACCTCCAGGTAAAAGCATGTTTTGTGTGTCTGGTGGTCTTTTAGACACACAGACCAGAATTTTGGGGATTCTCAGACATATGACCACAAGGGTCATCCTGTTGCCAGGTCTCTTGTCTAGTTTTGTCTGGCTATGTCCTTTTAGTTTTCATGTTCTTTTGTTTCTAAACGTGCTTACTCCCAGTGCTAAATACATGAACATATATGGCAAATCAAAGTGGACAACGAGTGGGTGGTGATGGCGCATGCCTTTAATCCCAGCACTCGGGAAGCAGAGGCTGGCGGATCTCTGTGAGTTCCAGGCCACCCTGGTCTACAAGTGAGTTCTAGGACAACTAGGGCTGTTACACAGAGAAACCCTGTCTTGAAACAACAACAACAACAACAACAACAAAGAAGTGGACCAAGAATCTTGAGTACACAGAGTCTCTAAATTGCAGTGCCAAAATCTTAAGATGGAGGATTTGGTAATTTGTTGGTACGATGTCTGTTATATGCCAGACTTTGGCCCTTGTGGCCCAGAACTGGTAGAGAAGGCCTGAGGACAACTCAGAATTGGACTTGAGCTGTGATCTGAAGGAGACTTTGGTGGTACCTAGTCTACTCTTGGTGTTTATAGATGAGGGGAGTAGGGATGCAAAGATAAGAGGCCGGCTGATGGGATAAGAACCGTTGTCTGGGTCCTGTGTTCCTTCCAGTCTCCAACACAAGAGTGGATGTTTTCTAGAGAGTTTTCTCGTGTGTACAGTCCCATTCTCCTCTGACTCAGCACGTGTTACTCTGGAGCAGCTCTCTACGTGTTTTACATAAAATTTACCTAGCGTGTGTATGGGATCCATGCAGTGAAATGTGAAACTTTGATAGATATTAAGGACAGCAGAGCAGAGTAACCTGTAGCCTTGGAAACATCCCTGAGAGTTCTCCTCCTGTGTTGGTGCCTGACACAGTTAGGTATCTCACACTGACCATTTATGACAACTAGGTGATATGTAGAATACTTGCTAGATGAATTTTCATAGTAAAGCAACTACTTCGTCAAGTGTCATAACCCAGTCGGTTACTTTCCTAACGACAGCATGGTGCCATTGCATACTGGCTTCTTTATGTATGTCTATAGAAGGACTAATTTTTGGCAGTGATGCTGAGTTAACAGTGTATTTTAATCATTTAAATTTTTTTCCTATAAAAGATAATACCTTGCTCTGAAGTGATTGTGAATTCAAGTGATGTCAGTACACAAGTCTGCTCAGTGTGCCGTCCCTAGACCTGTTGCCTTTTAGACAGAGCGAGACTTTGAGCTCATTGCTCAAATGGAGTGTCTGTTAGTTACCCTTTGCCCTGCAAGGGCTGCAGCATGAGGCTGGGGAGCTCCTGTAAAGGAGTGTGGGCAAGGTGGGGACTCTAGGTCAGCACGCTCCCCAACTCCAAGAAGTCTTGTTAGCCCAGTGTGTGAACGGAGCTTGTCCTGTGTCGTGTGGGGCAACATCTAACCTGCCTGGATGACACCAGAAACCTCACCAGTCCTCTCCACAGGCCTGGGCTCACCGAAATCTTACATTTGTTAAAACAAAAACTCTCATTTTTGTGCTTTATGTTCTTCATTGTAAGCAATAAAAAATAAGAGAAGACAGTACATCTATTACTAAAGCCAAGTGCCTGATTTTTTGCTTTGTTTTCCAAGACAGGGTTTCTCTGTGTAGTTTTGGAGCCTGTCCTGGATCTTGCTCTGTAGACCAGACTGGCCTTCAACTCGCAGAGATCCTCCTCCTCCTGCCTCTGCCTCGAGAGGGCTGGGATTAAAGGCGTGTGCCACTGCCCGGCTCAGATGCCTAATGGTGTACCTCGGGTCATTGTAGCTCTAAATTTCCCGGGCTGCAGCTTTTGTACGTGGACCCCAGATGTACTGTGGCCCGCTAAGCCAGTGTAAGTTCTGCTTTGGAAGGCCGTTCCACATGCACTTCCATCCTACAATTGTTTGTATCAAAGGCACGAGTTTTAAGGCTGGGGTCTACCTTTGGAGCAAGTGCTTAGCACTCGGTGCTCAGTTGCTTGCACACATGAAACATACGCACATGGAAAAGAAAGAGGGAAAGCTTTAAAGTAGAAGTTTCTTATTAAAATGTAACGTAGTCTTGAATTTTAGCTATGTAATTACTGTGTCTCTGCTTTATATAATTAGTGCTTGTTTCCTGACGATTACTATGTAATCATGATACTGTAACATTCTGTTACAGCTGGGGGAAATGAGCAAAGAAACCCAATAAGTCAACGAATCTCAAATCTTTCTCTCCCTTCCCCTCCTCATCCCTTCTCTCTGATTTTCCCCCAGCTTTTCACTGAGTACGGCAGGTTAGCAATGGAAGAAACATTCCTGAAGCCCTTTCAGGTAGGTGAAAGTTGAGAGATGGAAAAGTCTTATTGGGTTTTTGTGGAATCTGTAATTGTGATTTTCATCAAGGTCATGTTTTTTTCCTTGATTTATTTCATTCAAGAAGCATTTGAGGTCAGTGTGGTGGGACATGTCTTTAATTCCAACACTAGGGAGGCAGAGGCAGAAGGATTTCTATGAGTTCAAGGAGGGTAGATTGCTGTGAGTTCAAGGCAGGTGGAGATCTGTGAGTTCAAGGCCAGCCTGATGCACATTGGGCATTCTAGGCCACCCAGGGTTACAGAGTGAGGAAGAAACTCCGTCTCACAGGAAGAAAGAGAAGGCATTTTAGATTCCTATTCTAAGCTATTTGAGATGAAGAAGAGCTAGAAGTAAGCAATAAAAACATGCCTTAGACATTGGCTCATGTGAGCATATCAGCTTTTCCCTGAATTCAGCCCTGAATGTCACAGGAGACAGTTGATGCATTTATCAAGCATGGAACCTAAAACAACCAAGCTGGGGTAGTAAGAGTTGGTTGCAAAGTCCAGCAGTTGGCTGTCACCAGGGAGGAAACTGGGGGAGAGGCTGGAGTGCCCTTCTTACGTGGTAACGTCTCCATTGCCTGAGTGCAATAGCAGCCAGCCCGGCTGATGCTGGTGTGCCCATTGTGTCGGGGTTCTACGGGGTCACTTGTCATCCCCTCAGCTGTCAGACTATTGAAACACCAGGTCCCAGAGAATTAGAACTTCCCAGGAGTCCCCTGCCGAGGAAGGAAAAGATTGATGAGGTAGTGCCATCCAGAAGAGGAACTGGCCTCTCAGGAAGAGATTTCGCACAGTTCTGGCAACTTCTTGGACCACCTTGTAGCACTGGTAGTCAAGGTGGTGGTGGGCTAGTGAGGGCAGGACTGTGCTTCGCCAGGATTGTTTAGCTGTGCGTAGCTCTTGCTGTCTTTAAACCTAACCTCATCTCGATACTCCCCCAGATAGACTTGGGGTCGGGGTGGGGTCTCTGGACCTGCTCATTTGTTCCTTCCAGTGTAGCCACATCAAGTACGTCTGACTTCTCTCTGTTTTGTCTCTTTTTCTGGCATATTGAGAGGATGGGTGCCTGGCCAGACTTGCCCTGAAGACTCCAGTCATGCTAGGGTCAGCAGCGTTAAGGAAACCTTTGAGCTTGGATTAAGTGCTGTCCGTCAGCAGTTTTCACACAATCTAAAAGTTAACTCCTTCAGCCAGAGCTTGTCAGAGGAAGCCTTAGCTCTAGATATACATAACACCCAAAGGGAGGGCATGTGAGCCCCTGGGAAAAACAATTCATAAAGGGCAGCGTAACTGAGACCCTCTTGTGGCAGATGGTAGACTAAGATGAGCTGTCTGTTTTCTGTTGCCCAGTGACAAATGGCGTTAAACCACTAACTCAGTTGTGAGAGTGGGGATGAACGTGGCTTCAGTTTGTAGGTTTGACTTGGAGCTCTCCTCTCAAACTGCATTCAAGACGTCCAGAAGATACTTCCCTGAAGATGTAAGTGGAGGACACTTTAGAAGCAGTCTGATCTGGCCCTGACACCCAGGCAAGCGGCAGAGGAGGTGGTGAGAGCAAGAACAAGAGCACTCCTGATTCACAGTCTTCAGCGTGGTCTGCGGCACCTTTCTGCGCTCTGGGGTTCCATTGCTTTGGTGATAGTTGAAGTGTTGAGCGGCAATTGCATTATTGCTTTGACCTGTCTGCTCTCCAGACTGCTGATTCTAGACTGAATTCTAGAAAGGGACCTTAAGTCTTGCCAGCAGGTGTCACTGCTCCTCAGACGTGTTATTTGAAGTTCATTCTAAATACACCTTCAAGCACGTCTGAGTTTTTCTAATGCTCTCTGGTAAATGCAGCCATCAGTTTCTTGTGACTCTCAGAAAGGCTCGTTTCCCATTGTGTGGCTCTGTGTCCTCTTAGCGGCTAGTTACTCATAACCTCTCAGGCTGAGTGGAGGGGAGTTCACTCTGCCACGTGGCAATAACAGTGTTTATCATTGAACCTCCCTGAAGAGATCCTTCCTTAGGCTGGAATATGGACTTCAAGGTACCCTGTGGTTTGCCATTAAATGATGTCCTTGGCTATAGCAATCCAAGAGCTTACTATTTAGCCATTTTATTATACCCTCTAATTATGTAGGTTACAAAGAAATAGAAAATATTCCCCAATTGATTAACATTGTCAGTTGGGTCAATGTTTTAGATAGTGATACATGTCTGTATGGTAGGTGTGTTTAGTAGGCCAGTCTGTAAAACTCATATAGCTGTCAATAAAGTTAAATTGTTTAGTGGCCATGGTATTTCTAAACCCCGATCTCTTTAGGCCAGAGCTGTAAATTTATCTGCTGACTTCTGGGCCTTTCTCAGCCTGGCGACTTGAGATAGATGGGAAGTGCTGGCAGAGTTATGATGGAATGGCTACCAGAGAAGAGCTGGGGCTGTATGACATCCACAGCCTTGGTGATGTATGCAAGCGTCCTTCATAAACACCCAAAGTAAATCATTTCAGTATCAGCCAGGTGCAGTGGCGCAGGCCTTTAATCCCAGCACTCAGGAGGCAGAGGCAGGAGGATCTCTGTGAGTTCAATGCCAGTATAGTCTACAGAGCAAGTTCCAGGACAGCAGGGATACACAGAAGAACCCTATCTCAAGAGACCAAAATAAAAGAAAGAGAGAAAGGAAGGAAGGGAGGGAGGGAGGAGGGAGGGAGGAGAGAGGGAGGGAGGGGAGGAAGGAAGGAAGGAGGGAGGGAGGGAGGGGAGGAAGGAAGGAAGGAAGGAAGGAAGGAAGGAAGGAAGGAAGGAAGGAAGGTAATTTCAGCATCATACCTGTTAACTCGTCCCTGTGTGTGACAGGAAGCTGCTCTGTCCAGGTCGTGCCTAAGCACAGTACGGCAAAGTTCTGTTTCAACCCCTCTGCATACCCTGGCAGACAACATCTGCAGCAGGAAGGCCCTGAGAGATGGACTGCCATGTCTGTATACAAGTGGTCAATATAGTCAAGCTTTCTGGTAATAGGAAAATTAGAGGCATAAATCCTTGGAAAAAAAAAAAAAAAAAAAAAAAAAAAAAAGCTTTCCTGTATGTGAACTTGACTTCCTCTCAGAAGCCTCTGTTTCTTTCTTGAAAGTGTGGTTGAGGACCTTTGACATTTACTCTCTTATCGCTCATCTCCCCAGAACTAGTACTTTATTTTCTCAATTAGTCTATCCTAGTCTGTTCCACAGTTCGCTTTTCCTTTTGTGCAGTATATAGATCAAATCAGGCCCTTACACACGGGGCAAGCTGTCTTCCCTGAGCTGCCTCCTGGTCCTCCCACAACACCCTTATTAACTGTCTTCATGGACTCAGATCCCACCAGTGCTTTGGACATCAGAGCAGAACTTACTCCTCTCTGTTAGATAGAAGAAGTCCACACATCTGAGTGGAGATGTAGTGACTAGTGATCCAACCAGTTCCGGTGAGCTTTCAGTGGAACTGAATGTCGCTTGTGTGTGTGTGTGTGTGTTAAGAATATACATGGCACAAACAATTAGAAATTGTCATAATTTCTCATTCATATCAGGCCTCTCTGCAGACAATCAGGAATTATTTGACTCTAGTTGACTTAATTACATTCAAGGTCACTCTATTCCTGTGATTTAAGATGTTTACTGGCAAAATTCCTTGGTAGTGATTCAAGCCACTTTGAGACAAAACATTCTTGGGCAAAAATCTGTGGTAGTTGGAGCTGCCAACTAATGTCAGAGAAATACCTGACCTCGCTGAGAAAAAGAGAGGTTACTGTCTGCCTGCTAGAGGTGGAAATTGATATGGGATGGGGCCAAGGAGGACAGCTTCCTGGGAAGCTACCTACCCTACTTTTAGGTTCTGTCCAGAGAGCAATTTAGGTGATCCGAGAGCTACACGAATTAGAATTATTTATCTGGCAACCCAGAATTGGGTCAAGGTTCATGCCAAAGTTCTCTTGGTTTCTACATTTAGGTTATGGAATGTAACCACTGGACAAAGACGACAGCTGAACCAGGGCTTGTTTGTTCCAGACCCTGTACAAAAGCATGTTTTATACGGTCTTCAGATTAATGTTCACTGTGCTAGCATTATTACTTCTCGTTTCTTTCTCTTTTTTAGCCAGTGAGGAAATGGCCAGAGTAATGTATAGACTTAATCCTGCTTACACACACTGTAACAGTGCAGAGCTGATCTCTGCCCAGGCCGTAGGTCCAAAGCACTGGACCTAGACACCACCTACTTCCTGCTCCTATCCGCCAGCACTTGTTGAACTGTATTTATCATCTGGTATTTTAATAATCATATCCCACCTCATTAGTCAACTTACAGGTCTTAAGGGCAGAAGCTTTGTGACTTGCTTTTTTTAGCTAGAGTACCTACTCCCATCAAATCAGTTAGGCAGAAGGAGACATGCTCAGGGAAATAACTCTGGCTGGGGTCAGCCTGCCCCTCACCCTTGAACCACACAGCATGCTTCAACAGAAGACACACTGTAAGACCCGTACTACCCACTCTTGCCTCTGTAACCCACTAAACAAGGTCATCAGTTTGCTTTTCTCAGTCTTCCTGATAGGCTGGCTTTCCTGGGCTGTTGATTGAAGCGAGCTGTTGTTTATAGTCTCAAAATAATTTTAGTGCTCTTCTCTACCTGAAACTAAAGTCAAAACTGAAATTCATTAATCACATTCAAGACTAGTTCATATATTTATTTATTGGCCACTGATTCTAAATCAGTTTTTCTTTCAAAGGATATGATTAATTTCACACAATTTATAATGGATATGCACATAAATTTAGCATTAGCTTTCCAATATGTCATTTAAATCCTTTATATGGACATCAACACATGTACTGACATATTCCATATACTTGTAACATTAATATCTTAATATTATCCAAGAATACACTATACTTTACATGTTGTTGAATTGGGATCTTTGGTTCATATAGCCACATCCAGCTGTTTGGCCCTTAGATTTTTTTTTCTTTCATTTTTCATTGTAACTCATAGTAGGTCTATAACATTCCTTCTGAATGATTTTTAAATGGCTGTAGTTTGTTTCCAAAGAGAAACGGACAATCATTTTCATCGTTCAAATAAAAAGACCATTTGTAGGATAAAATAGCACAGGCCTATCATTTGCCTAACTCAGTTTAATTCATCTGAAATCTATTACAACTTGATGCATTTTTATATGACAAATGAGGGGGGTTTATGGTGTTTCCCTCTTTGCCCGTACAGATGAACATATCAGGATTTAGCAGAAGGAAACTGATTGCTTTTTGAAATGAGGGCTGCAACTCAGAATTCTATATGTGATCAAATGAAGCACACAAGTACCTAGGATGTAATGGGAAGGCGCTGTCCTTACCATTATCAGCTAATGATAAACAATTTTTAATAACCTAACCAGTAAACGTCCAGTGCCTGGATACCATCCACAGTGGAGGTGTTTTCTCCGTAGAAACTGACAGACACTGCAGGGACCACAGCTCTGTGTTGTTCTGGCCAAGAGCCACTCAGGCAAGTCTGGGGACTGGAGCAGTAGCATTGAGCCCAGGATTACTGTTACTGTGAGAAGCTGCTAATTTGGGAAAGTAAGGCTTCGTGTTGGCTTTTCTACACATCATCTTCATTTATTTTGAAGGAGAATACCCAGTGGAAAAGAGCAAAGAATGAGACAAAAATTGCGTTAAAAATGCAAAGCCCACCCACGTACTTCATTTTATTTATCCTGGCTTACAGATGTCTGCTTCAGTTACTTAGCTAACATCTGCTTTCAAGATACTTGTTTTAGGTACAAATGTTCCTGATACAAGTTATATTTTGACATTTTTTAAACAAAAATGGGCATCCATTTAAAGTTAGTAGACCTAAAGATAGTAGATGTGGGTATTTTTAGTTCTCTCTGCAAAGAGCTCTCCTCTCTCTACAGAATCTACACAACAGGAGAAAGGCACCATCGTGGTGAAACAAGATAAAAACCATGCAATCACACACTAAGAGGGCCTGTGTAAGGAAAGACTGAGCCAGAGATTTTATAGCCAGTAAAATCTAGTTTCAAACTGTGTCAGGATGTAAGAGTGTAGCAGTGCTGTTCTGTTAGCCCACGTGAGTAATCTACAGGATGACTTCTTCATAAACAAGGCTGGTGTGAAGACCAGAGTTACACCATGTCGTGGTGTGTGCCTGTGGGAGTGAGAGTGAATGAAAGATGAAAGAAGAACATCATAGGTGATGTCTCTATTCTGTGAGCAAACCTTAGAAATAAAGAGAACATAAACCAAAAGTTGTTGAAAGCTTTCAGTAAATATTCATAGCCACGATGGCAGCATTGGCATTGCTACTCTGGGCCTTTCATGTTTGTATTGTGATATAAAACTTTAAGTAATTATGGGATGTCATAATTCAGTATTCTCCTGTGCCTAGAAAACCAAGATTCCCGATTCAGGATTCTGGGTAAGGAGTCATAGATATGATAAAGGAGTTCAATGAAAACATTTTGGTCCTGTATCTGGGTGTTTAAAATGCACACAGCAGCATGAGTTGAGGCACTATTCCATCACATACACCTTACACACACACATACACGTACACATGCACACATACAGGTACTAGCTTTGCTAATGGAATGAATGTAGTAGAGAGAAGATATTTTAAAAGATGGAAGTGAAACTTGAATCCTTGTAGTAGCTCTGTAGGAAATACTAGTGAGTTCCAGTCAACATATGAATGTACTGATGTACTTAGTGTATTCAAGGATAAGTAATTCTCATAGAATTTACCATAGTAACATTCAATAAATAGGGTCACTCTAAGAATTTTATGTCTAGCTAATTTGTCCAACAACTATAAAATAAGCAGAAGATCTTCTCAAGAATGAGAGTAGTCAGAAAGTGAAGCAACTCCAACTGTCCTGTAAAGATTGCTGGTGCCCTACTGAGTCTGAGACTCTGGGTCCAGCCTCAGCACCCTAAGGTGGTGGTTTGACTGGTCACTGAAAGCTTGGGTATGGAGCCTGCAGTCAGTAGATTCCTGATGTGTGATTGGATCAAGTTACAAACAACAGAAGCATGACCAGGACTAATGATTACAGAGTATAATACAAGTGCTGTGACCCTTGACATTAAGTTCAAAGTCCAGAGAAAATGTAAAATGCATCCAAATCTCTAAAGCAACTACAGCCAACACTTAGTGAAGTTTATGCGCCAGGAGCAGGACAAGGCAATGATTCTGTGCCAAGCACTGTGCTTATCCTAATAATGAGCAACAAGAGATTCAGTCTTTGCCTTCAGAGGCTTGTGATCTATGATAAGCCAAAGCACTGTAGTACAGGAGTAGAGATCTGTGTTTTTCTGTCTAATCCCCAGTCTCCACTTCTAAGTATTAGTAGAACCCCTTCCAATGGGGAATCTACTCTCATTGGTTCAGGTGTAGGGGTGCACTCACCCCTTACAGAGAGAACTCCACTTAGACCCCCCATCCCTCTGACCACGGTGGTAGTTTCAGGACTGGTCATTCCATCACAGGTAGGTGAGTCCCCGGAACTTTGCTAGTAGAATTGTTATAAAAACTGAACTGCACAGCAGTGTTAATCTAATATGACCTCCAGAATCTCAGAGGTCATCTTGGCCATCACATAGAATGGACTAATTAAAAAGAGAAAGGGCTCTGGTCTTGCCAGTTATGGAACTGGTAAGACAGTCTATGCTTTTTAACTTAGTCGTGTTGGACTTGGATTTCCTTATTTACAATAGAAAGAAATTCATCAGGTCCTGGTGTTTAAGGTGTTATGATGGGGAAAGGACAGAATAACCCAGGGGCACAGGCAGTTGAACCTACAGTTACCCTAGGATTTCTGCATGCATCTGACAGAGCTGCCAGTGTCTATTTATCTTAACCATTTATACTCAAACTTCTTGTTGTCATTTCAAAGTTACTACTTAAAAAATAAATAGGAGATGGAAAGAAAGATAAGAGGAAGTCTGAGAAATCTAATTTTCTCATGGCACAAAGTTAAGGGTCAAACATAGCCTTAACATAATGGAATGTGATGCAGTGATGACTGTGAATGATAAGACGTTATGCAGCAGTATGGTGAATTTCACAAATACAGTGTTGAATGAGAACACACCAAACTAACCTATCACTTCTCAAGTCCCAGTAGTGGTGCCCTTGGGCAGAGGTAGAGGGAGGAAAGCAGGAGCGAGGACATTGTGATGTGATAGACAGTGTTTTCCATCTGGGTGCTAGTTACATGAAGTGTGGTTCCTGAAAGGGTGTTAAGCCGTGCCATTGTGTGTGATTTTCCGTATGTAGAATATGTTTCAACACAGAAGATTTTTTAAAGTGAGCATACAGTTTGTGAACTGGTGGTGAAAAACCAATTACTTGAAACTCCTCACTATCTTAAATGCCATCCTAAGTTTCCTAGACACGTAATCTCAATTATATTTTAATGTAATATTTGTCACTTTGGCTGTGACATTGATACTCTTGTGTTTTTTTACATAAACTTGTCTTTCTTTTTCCCTTGTCCTGCTCCTGGCGCATAAACTTCACTAAGTGTTGGCTGTAGTTGCTTTAGAGATTTGGATGCATTTTACATTTTCTCTGGACTTTGAACTTTTGTGATAAGAAAATGCATGCTATCATTTCTATAAAAATAGTAAAATACTTAGATTCAGGAAAAAGCTGGTGGAGGGTTGGCAAGATGGCTGAAGGGTAGAGGTGCTTGCTGCTAAGGCTTCGTAACCAGGTCTGACCCCTAGAACTCACACGGCGGGAAGAGAGAACGACTGTCGCCAATTGTCCTCTGACCTTGACACACAGATGCACAGGCGCATATATACAAAAAGTTTAAAAAGAAAACAAAAGGACTGGAGAGATGGTCTAGTGGTTAAGAGCACTGGCTGCTCTTCCAGAGGACCTGGGTTCAATTCCCAGCACCCACCTGGCAGCTCACGGCTGTCAGTCCCAGGAGGCCTGACACGTTTATACAGACAGACATGAAGGTAAAACACCATTGCACATAAATCAAAATCAATAAACATTTTTAAAAAAAAGTTTAAAAAGAAAACAAAAACATAAAAACTGGTAGCATCTGCTTGCCAGGGAGATTGCTGTGAGTTCTTTGACAGCCTGGTGTATACAGTGAGTTCAACAGCAGCCTGGACTCCATAGTGAGATTGTCTCTAACACTTGCATCTTCTTCAAGCTGGTCTGGTATCTTATGCATATATTCTACCATAGCCATAGAGAGAAAGAAACAGAGTAAGAAGAAAGGAAGGGAGAGGAGAGGAGAGAGAGAGAGAGAGAGAGAGAGACAGACAGACAGACAGACAGACAGACAGGAACACACCACAGAAAATCTAACTATGGCTCCCTTCAGTCAACTTAATGGTGGTTATGACTGTTGCTGATCTCAGTGGGATGCGTTCATCTTGGAGTTGGTAGAGCACTTACTGTTCCCACATTGTGAAGCAGGATGAGCTCAGGGCAGACGGCTGAGAAATGGATTCCACAGTATGGTAAGGAACATATGTGGTGTGTTCCTGTATGGTAAGGAACACGGTTAAGATGCAATAACAGGATTGGCTCCAGTAAAAAGCAGGGCCTGCAACCCCCGAGTACTCTCATCCATCCTTTCTTACTACTTTTCAGAGTCTGATATTTCTCGTGCGAGACTGGAGTTTCCCATACGAGTTTTCCTATGGAGCTGATGGTGGCGCCAAGTTCTTGGAGAAACGACTCAAGGTTGGTTCGCTGTTTAGGTGCCTGCCATTTCCACAGAATAAGCTAGAGTGTCTCTGTTGAATGATCTCCTGAATACCCAGGAGCCACAATTCCACTCACCTCTTGTAGTTTCTCTAATAGACAACCCAAGATGGATTTGTAATAAAATTTAGAATTGTGCTTTTAAGTTACCGTCGATGACTTTGATACAGATACTTCATAGGGGATATGTAAAACACTTATATTGGTGAAATTATTAAGGCTACTCCACGTAGTTAAAAGGAAGATTTATTTAGTGGGTAACTTACAAAAAGGGAAAGGTAGGTCGCAGGGTCTGGGGAAGGTGTATCGCAGTCCAGCGGTGTTCTCCGGAGCTCTGCACAGTCCACCTCCAAAGTTCAGCATCCCGGCACAGAGAGAGCGCTGGCCCATCCAGCTCTCGGGTCTCCAGGCGCCTCCCCTGGCCCCGCCTCGTAGGCGTGACAGTTGCCAGAGTCTCAATGGGGGTTGGAACTTCCAGATCCAAGCTGGAATGGCTACCCACTACACACTTACTTCTTCCTCAAGGCAAAACTTTCACCTTAAAGACTCAAAACAGTTCAATACTGCAGTGTAAATGTCTAAATGTATTTCATTCTGCCTTTTCTACAGACTGTTAAACACATGTCTAGAAGGGACTGGTGGTGTTTAGGCTTGTATGAAATACCTAGCCATTCAAGTGCCTTTTTTGAATTTAAGTATGGAGCTGGTTGTTGGTTTGTTTATTAGTGACAACTTCATACAAGCTAGGGTCACCTAGGAAGAGAGAATTTCAATTGAGAAAATTCCTCCATCAGACTGGCCTATAGCTAAGTGTGTGGGAGGGCCCAGCCTACTGTGGGTGGTGTCCACCCTGGGCAGGTAGCTCTGGGTTGTATAAGAAAGCAAACTGACCAAGTCCCTAGGAGCAAGCCAGTGAACAGCACTCCTCCATGGCGTCCGGGTTCCGACCTTGGGATCCTGGCCTGACTTCCCTTGGTGACAGACTAGAAGGTGAAGCGGAAACCACCCCAAGCTACTTTCAGTGGTGGTGTTATCACAGCCATGGAAAGCGAACTATGACAGGAATTTTCCCCGGAGATTAGTCTGCTGCTGTGATAGGCCTGGCCATGTGGTTTTGAAGGAAAACAGAGGCTTCTATCTTGTGCTAATTGTACCATGTGTTTGCCACACTTAGTTATAGCTATATGGACAAATCCAGCCCTTTAATCCCAGCCACACCATGCCATTTTACCATCATGGAAGCTGATAGGCAAAGCCAAGCCTTTGTTTCTGTCCCAAGAAAGTTCACCCTCAGAATGCCTTTCTGCAGGTCTCAGGGAACCAGCATGAAGAACTACAGAATGTCAGAAAGCACATCCATTCCTGCTTTACCAACATTTCCTGTTTTCTCCTACCTCATCCTGGCTTGAAAGTGGCCACGAACCCAAACTTCGATGGGAAGCTGAAAGGTTTGTCTGCCCTTGACTGAGTTTGCTAGCGTCATGCGTCGTCCCTTATCTGCCAGCGCCTGCGGCTGCTGACTTAGCTTCTGCACTAACAAAAGGCACATGGCACAGTCCTGGTCAGGGAAGGGGGGGTCGGGCTTGGCGCTGCAGCTTCCCGTGAGTCAGCTGACACACAGGACCAAACCCTGCGTCCACCAGCAGCAGGCAGCAGCCCCCCCCCTCACCTCTGTGCTCTGAAAAGTGCTTGTGTGTGCTTGGTCCCCTCATTGTAGTAATCAGAATGGGAAAGTGTCTGTGGTTTTGGAATATTGCATTTGTTGAAATACATAGTTTGGGGCTGAAAGCAAACAGTACATTCAGTACTGAACCCAGGCTCTTTAAAATAGCAGCTGGAGAATTTAACAAATGATAAGAACAAGTTTCTCTAAAACAGAAGAGTAGACACTGTTTCCAGCTAGAATCCTCTCACGGCGTGTAATTTGTACTAACAGAGTGGACTCCTGTTTGAAAAGACACGGGAGTGGAGGGGAGGTCTTCAGAAGCTCCCATCACTGAGGGCAGAAAAGCTCTCTGTAGACTTTTGCTCTCTAGTTAATTCAAGGCAGTTCAAGGCAGTTTTGACGTGTTACTTGTGAGCCTACCACTGAACACACCATGGAATTCACCCTTTCTTGTCTCATTTATTATGGCTTTTTTTTTTTTTTTTTTTTTTGCATTGTGCCGGGGTGAAACAGTGGCAGTACAAATGTTTTTTCAGCACAAGTATTGCCAAGGGGATTTTCAGTGACATTTAAAAATGACAACATAGCTTGTATCCCGTTTTTAGAAACTAGCAGAATTGACCAGCAACAGTACTTCCCCTAGTGTCCATGGAATTCTCTGACTCCTTTACCTTTAACTTTGGCAGTCGATAGAGTAAGAGAATTCTAAATTCCTCAGCTACCAGCATTGCGTTGCTATTCAGAATCATCCTCTGTTCCCTTTTTTACCACAGCAGATGGCAGTGGGCACATGGCATTAGCATGTGGATGCCAGAGGCCTGTGGTCTCACTGTTGCCTCTGAACTCTAACCCACTAGTGGACGGACACACAGCCCGCTCACGATCATGAAATTACTAATGGCCTCAGTGTGTCTTGAATACATCACACAAAGAGCAGGCTTCCATAAAGCCTCTCTTTCTTCTCTGGAGTTGGGAGCTGTAAACAGGAGGGGGACGCTGAACAAGAGCTCCTTATGAAGAAGGCGGCCCGCTGGCCTGGGCCGCCACAGCTGCCCGCAGCTGCAGCTCATCGCCTAGGGCAGCTCACAGTGCCCCCGCTCAGGAAGGGTTAGGAAACGTCACACAGACACACATGCCTGCTGTGTAAGCACTTGTTCCCGTCCAGTTGTCCACGCGTCCACAACGACACTGGTCCAGGTAGTTGACCGCATCCATCTGTCAGCACAGAGCTTGCAAAGTAGCTAGTCCAGGAGAAAGAGAAATGCAAACTGGCTTCAGTTGCCCTAAAAGTTCTGTTTTCATGAGGCTTGTATACCTTATAGGACTGCTGCTAAATCTACCTTGTGTACAGAAACGTCCTACTTTTTCTCAGTGTCTTCTTTGGCAGCTTTGAAAATCTGTTATCTACAGTATTTTTCCATCCAGCACTACATTTTTTCCCTTTTATTGAAAATAGATTTTTTTCCTCCCATAATATATCCCGATTATGGTTTTCCCTCCCTCTATTCTTCCCAACTCCTCCCCTCCCATATGGATCTACTCCCTTTCTGTCTCTCATAGAAAATAAACAGGCTTCTGTGGGATGATAATAAAATGAAATAAGATAAAACAAAAACTAACCCATCAGAAATGGACAAGACAAATAGAAGGAAAAGAGCCCAAGAGAAGGCACAAGAAACAGACCCACTCGTTCCCACACTCAGGAATCTCATGATATGTACACACAGGAACTGTAGAGTAAAAGAGAAGGAAAAATAAAATCATGTTTCAAAAAGGAAGAGCACGGACATGCCATTATGAGACAAGGATCCTCCAAAGATGCCCTTGAGTTCATTTTCTGTTGGCCATTAAGTGCTGGGCACACAGCCTACCCTTAAGAGGAGTTTGTTTCCCCAGTGAGACTCCCTAGGAAGAGACAAAACTTTCATTTCCACAAACTTTGTACCACCATTGCACTAACATATCTTGCAGTCAGGATACCATGGAAGATGAAAGAGTTTATGGCTGGGTTGGCAATGTGCAGAGAGCACTTCCTGTACCAAACGCTAACATGTAGGGGAAGCTCTGTGGAGGCCAGCCTGACTTCTTCCTGTTCAGTGTGTCGTGCAGAGAGCACTTCCTGTACCAAACACTAACACGTAGGGGAAGCTCTGTGGAGGCCAGCCTGACTTCTTCCTGTTCAGTGTGTCCTGCAGGTGTTGTCTTCAGCAGTGTGGCTTGATGTCAGCTTGTGGAGAGCAACCTATCGTCTTGGCAACAGCCCAAGTCGTTTGGGAGTTTTTGTGGGACCCCTTTGGCCAACCACTCAATTAGATGTAACCCAATCCAGTACTGGAAGCGTCATTTGGTGACTAGAGGCGTACAGTTGTGGTCCTGTCTCTCCCATTGTTTGGCGATTTCACTTAGCTCTCCTTCATATGTGTGTATATTTTAGTAAGCTTCTCCCATATTAAGTTTCCACACTACCCTTCAAACGGCTCTTAATTTTAGCTGTCTCTCCCTGTATTCCCTCGTCTCCCTCTTCCTTCCCCCTTTCCACTCGATCCTCCCATTCCAGTCTCCCAGCTTCCTATCTGTAACTATCTATTCTCTTTCCCTGTCCTAGGGAGATCTATTTGTTCCCCAGCACCTTACTCTATGCCCAACCTCTGGCTTTCTATGAATTGCAGCTAGGTTAGCATTTGACCTAAAAGCTAATATCCATATATAAGCAAATGTATACCACATTTGTCTTTCTGGGTCTGTGTGCTACCTCACTCTGGAGGATGTTTTCTAGTTCCATCCATTTACCTACAAATTTTATGATTTCTTTTTTTTTTAATGGCTAAGTAATACACCATTGTGTAAATGTATCACATTTTAAAAATCTATTCTTCTGTTGAAGGGCCTCTAGATTGTTTCCAATTTCTGGCTATTATGAATAGAGCAGCAACAAACACACAAACTTTTATCCTGGCTGCCCTATGAGCTAGCTCTGGTATTCTTCACAGGGCTCGCATGGGAGTGATTGTCTCTAGCAAAGAAATGTGTGCTGGATGCAAACAACTGTGAAAACTTTGTTCTTTGGTGGTAGGTTCTCATGTGCTATTTCAGAGGCAGAAATAACTTTCTAACTCATCATCAACACCAATAATTTGCCCACTGTCCTACAAAGCATTGCAATTATTGCCATCTTTAATAGCACAAGAAATAAAAAGTCTTTCCAGTGTTCTTTAAAATGTTATGATTAATTTAATTGCTGTTAATGAAGGAACTTCCCATACTGGAAACCAGAGGTCAAAAGTGTTGAGTCATGTTCATTCACACTACATTCAACTAGCTTTTACTGAATTGAATACCCCTGCTAGCATAGTCTTTTAATTAGCAGGGAGTTATATAGAACAATCAGGTAACCACAGCATACACTGTGGGGCAGCTTCCTTAGCAGAAGTTATCAGAGTCAAATGCTAGACAATTTTTTTTTTAAGAAATGGTATGTCTAATGACTTGGCAGGTTATCTTGAGAAGTTACTGTCCTTTGCTAGTTTACACCCTAAATCCTATACTGGCGCTCCTACTCTATAGAGTTATTTATAAAGCATACATTGTATGGAGTATTTATTTGGTAACTAATGTAACTACCACATTGGCCCAGCTCCTGCATTCCCAAAAAGTTTTTGCTCTCTTGAGGCAAAATTTACTGAAGAAATTATGAAGATACAACATGACCTTGAGTGTTCCTCCACCTACACATCTACTGAACACTCATAGGGCCCTCTGGAAACTGATCAGAACTTGTCTGACCATGTCCCAGACTGTGAATTTACTGTGGTCAAATAATACTATTATTAATATATTGTTATTTCCTGGACCCATCATTAGAATGGTTAACAATGGTTCCAGGGAAAGCAGAGATGTCTAACACTATTTTCAGAGCACACTATGCCCAAATATGCTGGTTGCTTTAATAATAGTTACCTTTCTGGTTTAGTAGACCTATATCTATTTTCATTCCATTCCAATTTCATAAGAAAAAGTTTGGGTAGAAGTGTGTGTATCTGTGTGTGTGTGTGTGTGTGTGTGTGTGTGTGTGTGTGTGTGTGTGTGTCTGTGTGTGTGGTTTTATAAGGAAAATACTTTATTATATAGACATTTAGGAAGAACTGATACAGTCTAGATATATTGCAGTAATCATTTACTTAGAAACCAAGTCATACCTCTTATACATAGTGTGCACATTTCCCCATGTATTTAAAATGACTTACACAGTTTTCCATGTGTAGAACTTACTTCACCATCTACAGTCTGTAGTTTTACTAAGTCTGTGCATTAAGCTTGAGCTCACAGCTAAGAATGGGTAAATAACAGAGTCTACTGCTGATCTGTTTTAAGGCCTGACTGGCCTCTTCTTGCTGTGTTATTTTGTGCTGCTGAATTCTGCCACTGAAACTATAAAGTTTGTTACCACAGTTTACCCAGCTTTCAATACTTACAAGGCAGGCACAGGAAACGCAGGAGAATTTGGAGGCAATACCTTACAAGCCATGAATTATCTGTCCCCTATGTTTTCGTTACAGATGTGGTCTCAGCTGGGGGTGATGGCACATGCTTATAAACCCAGCAATTAGGAGGTAGAAAGAGGAGTTCAAGGCCAGACTTGGCTACATAACAAGTTGGAGGCCAGCCTGGGATATTTACAATCATGTATGTGCCCCTCACTGACACCCCAAGTAGCTGTGGTAGCACACATCTATAACCTGAGCATTTAGGAGGCAGAGACAGGAGGATCCCTGCAAATTAGAGACCTATATAGTGAGACCCAGGGATATAGCATGATCTTATTATCATGGTCTTATTATTAACCAGGGAAGACATGAATGACTGGACTCAAATAATCCTGAGTCAGCCCCACAAGGATTTGGAACTAGAGGTGCACACCACCACACCCAGCTTCCCAGTTTTTGAGCCTCTATACATAACCATAAGTAAGATCCAAGGGTCTCAGACTACATGAAATGCTTACATAAATGGGCTTGTAATACTGGGAGGTAGTGGCACACACCTTTAATCCCAGCACTCCAGAGGCAGAGGCAGGTGAATCTCTGAGTTCAAGGCCAGCCTGGGCTACTCAGAGAAATCCTGTCTCAAAAATACAAAAAAAAAAAAAAAAAAAAAAAAAAGAGTGGGTGAGGGAGCTATAAAATGTGTTTAACATTTAATGTTAAGAAATACTTTATAGGTGTAAGACATGTGAGTGGAGCTGAGAGCCAAGCGTGGACATGTGTCAGGAAGAATCACTCTCAATAGTTTGGAGTGGCTAAGTATAGGACAGTGAGTGGTAGCATTTCCACTGAGGCCAGGGAAATGGAGGCAGATGAAGGTTTTATTCTGTGCATGGAGGATTGGACTGGATTTTTAAAATAATGGTGAGTTTGCTTTCAATTGTAGAAATAGATGATGAATTCATCAAAAACTTGAAAATACTGATTCCGTGGCTCCTTAGTCCTGAGAGCCTAGATATTAAAGAGATCAATGGGAATAAAATCACCTGCCGAGGTCTGCTGGAGTACTTCAAGGTATCGTTCCCATTTCTATACCTCTCGTGAGTACTTCCCTTTGACGTGTCTTTCACATAAAAATTCTGTGGGGCAAATGTATAAGGTGCCCATAAAAAGGCTTTGGAAAATTATGGCACACCTAAGAAGTCACTTTCTGAGAAAATAAAATATTTTTTGAGGAAACTCATTATAAGTAAATTTACCATCTGTTTTTAACTCGAGGGAACTATACTTTGAAATAAAAATATATCAGAGTTGAACAAACCTTTATGGGCGTGTTCACAGAGTCCCCTCATACTGAATTTCACCTTAAAGATTATCCGTAGGCAACTGTATTTTCTTCCTGAAAAATAATTCTTCCAAACTGCTATCTGCACCAATTTTAAATTTGTATTTACCTCTTGACTTTACTAACACCAGATGCCCTTTGCCAACATGACTATCTAATGAAGAAATTAACCTGATTTGTCAAGTGCTTCAAGATTAAATGTCAATCTTTAAAGTTGGTATTTCACCAACTGAAATGCCTTTTTGTGTGACCTCCTTCCTTCGTCACTCTCAACTGGCTGTTTGTGAATTTCTAGTCTAACACTAGATGTGCTTATGGTGTGGACTCGTTATCCCTGAAAAGATTGGGTCCATACAGCTTATGTATCAGCAGGGCACAGGCTTACTGTGAACAGGTTACTCCATCAGAGGGATTTGAGCAAGCTTTTAAGGGAGATGACTTAAGCCTTCCTGAAGAAGGGCAGCATTGGCATGTGGCTATGTATGAAAAGAGCATTTCAGAAAGAAGGAACAGCATTAGCTAAAAAAGCAAAGAAAGAAATAATAGTTCCTGAAAATATTTAGTTGTCAAGACCCTAAAATACAGGTTAACATAAGAAATGTTGAATGAAATTGCTTGACTGAGTCTTTTTCCTGTTTGGTTTTGTTTTAGGCATACATAAAGATCTATCAAGGTGAAGAATTACCACACCCCAAGTCCATGTTACAGGTGCGTACTCATCAGGAGGCATGATGTTTAAGCTTGTTTGTCTCTGAGGCCACATTTTCCTGCCTGTAGTCACCTAGAGATCACTTGCCTTACCCATGTGTCTATCTGAACGCTCCACACGAACACACCAGTGTTACTTAGGTTGAGATCCACTTTGTACCAAAGACTCTCCCTCCTCTGTGTGTGGACTCTGCTTAGAAACATACTCCTCCTGTTCTGGCTGGTACACTCTCCCCCCGCCTTCACAGGAGGTGAGACTAGGCTGCTCTTCAGAGAAAGGTCATCCGAATGGACATTCCCTGTAGCATCGTGGCTTGCTGAGCAAACATCTAGGTTCTGTACATCTTAAAAGTTAATAATTTAAACGTGTGGAGGAACACTTGTGACTCCTTGCTGGCTGGTCCTGGCACATTTCTTGCATGCGGCCCTGACACAGACGACTCCACTGCGCACTAATGTGTGTACTTTGTCCCAAGGCCACAGCAGAAGCCAACAATTTAGCAGCTGTCGCGACTGCCAAGGACACATACAACAGGAAGATGGAGGAGGTGAGCATTCAGGGTTTGAAGACGTACTTCTTCTTTGAACCCACTCTCTGATGTCGCACCACACTGAGTGCACAGAGGTGACTTGAATGTCACTTTGCTCAGTATGTATGTATCACATGTCTTGTGTCCCTAAGATACTTTAAAACAGAACATTACAAAGCGGGCATGGGAAGCTGAGGCAGAAGAATTGCCAGGAAGGTGAAGTGAGTGTACTAAGTTTAAGCCTAGCCTGGGGTACAGTGAAATGAAACCCTGTGTCAAGAAATCACACACACAATGCACTTTTACAGGCATTTAAACATTAGTTCTCTCCTAACAAAATATCCTTACTCATGTTTTCTTTGGCCAGATCGTCCCACTGGAAGATTCAGTGGCTAAAAACATGCTACTCTCTTCACTGTGCATATTTGATTCTATAGTCTTATTATTTCTCTGAAAACTTGTAAAAAAAAAAAAAAAAACCAAAAATCAAGCCTCAGGAACCAGTATTTTTCATTTTAGTTTTAACTAATGTAAGAAGTATTATTTTCCCCTAAAAAGTGTTATAATCAAAGTTACATCTAAAATTGATGGACTCTTAAAATCAAGAGAAATTTAGTATAAAATTAAAGAATAACCAGTTGTATTACCAATATTAAAACTATAGCCAAAGTTAAGGACGTGGTTAGCTGGAAATCGCTTTGTAACTCTCTATGTGTGTGGTGATTGAGAGGCGCATACATGTGCGTGAGTGTGGGATTTAGGAGATGCACACATGCACGTGAGTGTGGTGATTGGGAGGTGCACACATGCACATGAGTGGGATTTAGGAGATGCACACATGCACGTGTGTAGGAATTGGGAAGCACACACATGCACATGAAGGCCAGTGGAAGCTGTTGAGTGATTTCCTCTGTTACTAACTACCTTGTTCCTTTAAGAGAGGCTCTCACACTGCAGGAGAAGCTAAGCTGGCTGGCCAGTGAGCTCCTAGGATCTTCCTATCTCCAGCCCACAGTGCTGGAGTATAGGCATGTGCAGCTGTGCCCAGCTGTTTCACATGGTGTTGGGGTTTGAGCTCAGGTCCTCATGTGCATAAGCAGTTACTTCTGCCCACTGAGCCATCTCCCTGGCCTACCTTGTAACTTTTTAAAAACTTGAAAATACAGTTCAAGAACATTCTATGTGCTTCTATTACTCTAAGAAACATCCAGTTGGCTCCATTCAAAGTAAACAGTGAAAGAGCTAAGGAAAATATACTTCTTGGTTCAAGAGTTTTATAGTACTGATTATTATTTTAGATTAAACTTCACTGGTCAAAATTACTTCAGTATAACTTGACTTCTGAAAGAACTGCATTATTTCTGTGTTTTCTCAGCTTTGTATTCATTCTGTGAACAAACAGTTGGCAATTATGTGGGTCATGTCTTTTTTATCTTTGAGAATTTGTTAAGTCAATAGATACTATTTCCTGTGTCTTAGAAGAGGGGCTGGGCATGGTGGCACCTTTAATGCCAGACCGAGGACACAGAAGTAGGTGGATCACTGTAAGTCTGAGGCCAGCCTGTCTATAGAGCTAGTTCTATGCCAGGGTTTCGATAAAACATCCCTGTAGAGAGACAGAAGAGGATAAAGAATGGCTTTATTAGCTGGGCGGTGATGGCGCATGCCTTTAATCCCAGCACTTGGGAGGCAGAGGCAGGTGGATCTAACTGTGAGTTCGAGGCCAGCCTGGTCTACAGGATGAGTTCCAGGACAGCCAGGGCTTCACAGAGAAACCCTGTCATGACAAACAAAACAACAACAAAAAGCAAAACAAAACAAAAACCCCAAATCAAACCAAACCAAATCAAAGCCTTTATTTTTTTATTTTTTTTATTTTTTTGCTTTTGTTTTTGTTTTTCGAGACAGGGTTTCTCTGTGTAGCTTTGCACCTTTCCTGGATCTCACTCTGTAGACCAGGCTGGCCTCGAACTCACAAAGATCTGCCTGCCTCTGCCTCGCGAGTGCTGGGATTAAAGCCTTTATAAGGCTCTACACCAGCCACCTTTTCTAGCGCTGCCTCATGGATGTGGGGACAGTCTGGACTGACAGCACATATGCATCCTTCCTCTGTCCCTGACAGAAAACGCAGCAAGTAATTTTGTCAGGCACACATCACTGTGTACTTACATAGACCTACATGATTTAGGTCAGGCACTCAACTTGTCTTCTTGATGTAATAAAAAACATAAACGTAAGAGGTATGAGGTTGTAGCTAGCGTAACACAGAATACTATGTTACAGTGAACTTTTAACAAGTAGAAATCAGCTCTAAATAATGATGGAAAGTACAGTGTGGTGAACAGTCATTTATTATGACAGTCTCTGTACTGCATGTAACGGTATACGTTATATGTAAACGACCACTGTTTACTAGGTCGTCCACACTAACTGGACCGTAACTGACCACTCTTCTGGCTGCAGTGTCCCTGGGTGATGGAAACGAAGTCCGTCACTGAGTTCATCGTTCCTATGCAGCATTCCAGCGTACTCCAGTGAAAACTGTGGATACAGTTGTTTATCTGCTCCCTACCACATAAACAAATACTTCTCTCTCTGACATAGATTTGTGGTGGTGACAAACCATTCCTTGCCCCTAATGACCTGCAGACCAAGCACCTGCAGCTAAAAGAAGAATCTGTGAAGTTATTCCGAGGGGTGAAGAAGATGGGCGGGGAAGAATTCAGCCGGCGTTACCTGCAACAATTGGAGAGTGAGATAGATGAACTTTACATTCAGTACATTAAGCACAATGACAGCAAAAATATCTTCCACGCAGCTCGCACCCCAGCCACACTGTTTGTCGTCATCTTTATCACATACGTGATTGCTGGTGTGACTGGGTTCATTGGCTTGGACATCATTGCCAGTCTGTGCAACATGGTCATGGGACTGACTCTTATCACCCTGTGCACCTGGGCATACATCCGCTACTCTGGGGAGTACCGAGAGCTGGGGGCCGTCATTGACCAGGTAGCTGCGGCCTTGTGGGACCAGGTAAGAGTTCTTTTATTTTCCTCAGTTAAATTCTGCACACACTGTGTAGCCAGCGTTCATTCAGTAGCAGAAATACACGGTGAACATGTCTTAGACCAGCTCTTTAAAACTTTACAACATGGCAAGATATGAACAACTAACTACAGTGTGTCCTACACAACTGACATGCTAGTATTTAAAACATACGTGGATAAACGGCATTTTTACTTTCTAATTCTAAAATGTTAATAGTGTTAGAAGTATGAGAAACAGTTACTTAGCTGCTTGTGACCCTGTGTTGAACTTAACCTAGCACTTGACTGGCACTGGCTTTGTGAGGGGCGTACATGACCTACTGTCACTGGTTATCCTATTCCTCTCATTAGTATCACAGTTGATTTGATCTAGACTTTTGAGCAAGCCACAGCAGGAGCCAGTGGTCATGAACCAGCTGCTTGTGCATCAGTTAGCTTCAGCTGAGGGAGTCAGGGCCACCATGACAACTTACTAGCTTACTCTTCCAGAAGTCTCTTTATTAGTTATTGAGAATTTAGGGACATTAAAGATCTCCATACAATTTTATATTTTAAGCTTTTGAACATTTGTGGTCTAGAGGTAGCTAATAGTAGCAACACCCCCACCCAGCATGAAGAGCACACTGTCTGTACTCCACAATAGAATGTTAGCTAAGGAGCTGTGTGCCTTGGAGGAATCAAGCTGAAATGAACTGATGAGAGCACATGGGGAGTGAATGCAGCTCATCTGGATCCCAAGCTACTCAGTATCTCAGCACACAAAGCTAAAGACAGGTATCTGTGTAAACTTCAAGACCCTCCTAGAACACAACGGTAAAACCTATCAGAAATACAGAACTGGTTCTTTAAAGTATTTTTGTAAAATATGGAATCTAAACTGATGAATCTTCAGGAGTATTTGTCTTAATGCTCACAATTGATATTGCAGATGAAGTTGAAAATTATGTTATTAAACAAACTATAACTCTTCCTTTTAAAATTGCCTCTGCTACAGGGAAGCACAAATGAGGTGAGTTAACATTTTTAACTAAGATATATATTTGTAAATGTAATGTGATGTTCCTGTTTACAACTACTAGGTATTATAGGATATCTTAGAAAATACTTCTCTAGAATATAAGTCTATATGAATTTTTAACATATTCCAAATATTATGTAGGATTTAGCTTGCACAGAAGTGTCATTAAAGAGTGCTTGTTTTAGTTCCTATGTAGAAAATTTTGTGGGTTAAGCTCTAATGTTGCATGATTTGATTTCCCCATGGTGGTCAAATACTGGACAAGAGGAAGCAAGCAGGAGCGAAGGGTTCATTGGCTCAGCTGAAGAGGAGACCACAGCAGAGAAGGCATGGTGGCAGAAGCCTGAGGCAGCTGCAGGCAGGGAGCAGAGAAAGATGGACACTGTGCTCAGCATCTTTCTCTTTTTGAATTCCCTCTGGGACCACAGCCCACGGACTAGATAGTCTTGCCCACACTGAGGGTGGGTCTTCTCTGCCTAGTTAATCTTTCTGGAAACAACCTCATAGAAATACCCAGAGATGTTTCCATAGGGATCCAAATTCCCCAAGGTTGGCAATGGAGACCGACCATGGCGGTGTCCTTTGCTCTTCTGCAGTGAAGCCCGCGGTCTGCAATCTGAGTAAATGCTGTCTCAGAGGGTATTCCGATGCAGCTGCCACCATTAAGGACTTTGGCTTCGGGCTGACAGTACTCATTAGCCCACTTTAAGAGGGCTCCATCACAGGATGCACACATGCCTTCTTTGCACACCTCAAACCTGGCCTGTGAACTAGCATTCCTTCCTCCTCTCCATGTGCACATGGAAAGAAGCTGAGCTTCCAGAAAGAAACAATTACACTAAGAAAAAGTATGTCTATACAAGTGTTGGATCATTTTCTTCAAAGCTAATCTCAAACAACAAGTAATTCTTTTCTCAGTTTCTGCTTGACTCTATAAGTGAATTATGTCCTTTAATCAAATACCAGTGGAACATTTAATATTTTAAAGTCAATAACAGCTACTTTGTATAAAAGTAAATAAACTCACTAGGAAAACAAAACAAATTTCAACTTTGTACATAAAACCTTGGGTGGGGGACCTAATGCTTGAAGAGAACTGGAATTAAACCAAGTCTACCAGAAGCAGAATGTGACAGACTAGGATGATACCACACTGTACTGACCACATTTAGAGAACTGAACACAGCACCATCCGCACTTACTGTGTTCAGCTCTAGGGGCTGGAGAGACGGCTCAGTGGTTAAGAGCACCGACTGTTCTTCCAGAGGTCCTGAGTTCAATTCCCAGCACCTACATGGCGGCTCACAATCGTCTACAACTGTACTCCCATGGGATCCAGTGCCCCCCTCTGATAGAAAGACATACATGATGACAAAGCATCATATACATAAAATACATTAATAAATCTTAAAAAAAAACAGCTATATAGAATCACAGATGAAAAACTTCTTGAGAATAGCTATGTAAATATTAAGCTGTTACCCAGTTCTTAAAAATATTCAAAAACAAAAGACTCCAGAAAGAGTTTGAATTGAGTGTTTGGTATGTGACAGTCAGGGGAGATAGATCTCACACCCTAGCCAAGAGGAAAAACTAAGATACTTGGACTACCCAAAAATGTGCAGTTTGGAAAAAGAGGATTGCTGGGTGCAGTGGCATGTGCCCATAATCCCAGCACTCAGCAGGTGGAGGAGGCAGGATAATAAATTTGAAGCTAATCTGCATCACATGGTGAAACCCAACCTTAAGAAAACCCCTAAAATTCTTTTGATTCAAATACCATTAAACTAATACAAGGAATAATCAGAGGAGGTCATTTCAGTGAGGAAAGGCTTTCTGAAGTGGAAATAGGGCAGGCAGAACGTGTGAATAAGGGAACCCAGCTTGGGGAAGGAGCAATACCCTTCAGCTGACCCAGCACATACACAAGAATGGAAAAGTAGCCCGTTCTGAAAATAGATTCACAGCAGGAAGTTACAGGTCTAAGTTTTCTAAAACTGGCAATATTTATAATGTGAGATGTCCACATATCCCTGGGACATGGGAAACGGTTGGACTGGGAGACAGTATTCTAAGAGATGTTTAAGATGTTTAAGTGCAGGCAGAGCATGTCTGCATGTAGCACATGCCAGGGAACTGAAACTACATTTTAAGATAGTAGTTATTGGTCTGTTTGTTTTATGTGTGTGAGTGTTTCAGCTGCACGTAAGGCTGTGTACTATTTGCATGCAGTATCTAGTGGAGGCCAGAAGAGGGTGTCAGATCCCTTAGGACTGGAATTACAGGTAGTTGTGAACCACCATGTAGATACTGGGAATTGAACCCAAGTCCTCTGGAAGATGAACCAGTGCTCTACCCGGCTAAGCCATCTCTCCAACCCCTGCTAGTTTGTGTTTGATAGAAGATAATGATATAAAGAACATTAATTCAGGACTGAGAAGATGGCTCAGTGGGTAAACCTTTTGCCACCCGAGAGTAAGGACCCGAGTTCAAGTCTCCAATAGCCACTTAAATGTCAAGTGGATGTGGTGATTCACCTATAATCCCTATGCTTAGAAGGTAGAGATGGGATTCTCTGGATAAGCTTGCTAGCTAGACTGGCCAAATTGGGTGAGAGACCCTGCCTCATATATAATGTGGAGAGCAATAGGGGAAGACACCAACAACTTCTGGCCTCTACCCACATCCACACATGCATGCATACCATATACAAAAATGTATTTAAAATGTGACTTCAGCATGCTGTATTTTATATAGTACTATAAGCTAAAAAGGGAAAAAGCTATACCTGTGTGCTTAATGTTTTATACCCGACTCTTATATTCTAGGCTTTATACAAGCTTTACAGTGCAGCAGCAACCCACAGACACCTGTATCATCAAGCTTTTCCTGCACCAAAGTCAGAGCCTACTGAACAACCAGAAAAGAAGAAAATTTAAGTCAGTAAAAACAAATGCAGGTGCATGACCATTTGTCACTTGACTATCAGAGCTTTTGTTTCCATGCAAACATTCAAAGTGCTTCCTTCAGAACAGAGTGAAAGCCAAACGCCTGAGAACTCGAGCAGTCCAATTCTTTCCTCCAGTGATTAATAAGCAGATGTATGTATGCATGGGTATTTGTTAATATGTGCAGTTTCCTGATTTTCGTCTTTAAATACGCTGTTATCATTTCAGGTATTTGTAAACTGGAGGACAGTAGAGGTGTTCTCCTTGACTTCACTAAGTTCTACTACTGGGTTATAATTAAATATTGTGTGATACCACTCCAGGTTTGGATATGCTCATTTAATTTCTATAGGAAATTTAAGTTATTTTGTGTAACTATTTGTTAAAGCACAGCGTAACTCAGCAGGCTTGATTTCCTCTATATAATCTTATACATACCACAGGCTCTTATCTTGAAATATATTTAAGAGCTTAAAAGTTGCTTTACCAAAACGATACATTGTTTCTTTTTATATTTATGACTTAATATAGAATGTAAGTCTCTTGATTAAAAATGCACAAAAGTTGTTTTGTACGTGTGTTTGAGTTTCACGGCTCTGTATAGTTTTTCATTTGGTACACCGGAAATGTATTCTCATAGGTTTATTCTTTTAATATGTGAACTATTAAACTTTACCCTGGTTCCTAACATTAAAACAAATGCTCGCTGACTCTGCAACTATTTGGGAGGTGCTGCTGTGGCATGAAGGGCTTATCCTACTTTAATTCAAGATGCATTTTCTTCTGATACCATTTCAAGAGGAGAGTGGCTGTCAGGGTGGCATGACCACACACTATTTCTGATACCATTTCAAACTTAAGAAACACAAGCTAAAAAAAAAGTGTATTGCTTTATTTTTCTGGACAGAACCCTGCTGTGCAGCTTAGGCTGGCTTCAGCTTGTGCCCCTCCTGCCCCCCAACCCTGAGGACACAGCATGTGCTCTCTCCACAGTGTCCTTCATGTTCATACAAACCAGGGGGCCTAGAATTGATTTCTGATGACTGAAATCTTTAGTGGAGTTTTAGTAAGTAAACCAAATGCGAGAGGAAAATAAAACGAGGTGGGAGGCTGAGTGTGGTGGTGCACACCTTTAATCCCAGCCCTTGGGAGGCAGAGGCAGGTGGATCTCTGTGAATTTGAGGCCAGCCTGGGCTACAGAGCGAGATCCAGGACAGCCAGGACTGTTCCACAGAGAAAGCCTGTTTCTAACAAACAAACAAAGAAGGGCGGTGGGAGGGGAGAGTGGTAATGGGGAAAAGGTCATGCCCTTATCTATCTGGGAGCCCCAAACAGGTTTAATTGTCTCAGTAACGGTGACCAAAGGCCAGTAGAGACAGGAGAGTACGTGCAAGTTCGCATCTGTACATCAGTTACACTTTAGAAGCACCTGGCCTTATGCTCACTGATAACGTCCACCAGTCAGATTTCGGTTTCCACCCCCCTTTCATTGTAGGCTTCCTTGGCTTATGCGCCTTCTGAACAGAAAAGCATCAAACATTGTACTGAATCAGAAACACTGAAACATGGACTCAAGGACCAGATGGTTTCCACAAAAATATATTTAATAACTTGTCATATAAAATCAAACACAATATTTTATCAATAATTCGAACTCACTTCTAACAGAGAGTGCTTGCATTTGGGAAAACTAAACTATATACATATTCACAACACTTGTAAGCAGAGCTGAAGAGCTATGAAACTCAGAAGTCTAGAGTTACAGCTGCAGGTCCATAAACTTATCTTAACCAAGTGTTTGGCTCTTAATTATGAACAACTATTAAGCCAAAAGCAAGACAAACGGGAAGGAGTGACCTGTTTCTAGACCTTTACAATGAATACTTCTCTAAGATAAAAAAAGCAATATAAAACTCACAAGTGACCAAGATTTCTTACTGGATCCCTGATTGTCAGTTTTGGCAACTTGGCCGAGCCTGGTGGAAGGCAGTGAGCTATGTGGTCAGGAAGCCTGCCCTGTGTCTCACCAGAGCCTTGCTAACTGGAGTTGTGTGCTCTGGCTCAGAGGAAGGAGGCAGTATTGGCAACAGGTGCACACGCCTTCCCCACACAGGCTAAGGCCTTGTGGTTAACGTATTGCTGAAAGGCTTTATCACCCCACTTCAAAGGTGCTCCTTACATTAGGGAGGAAGAGGAGGGCGAGATGACCACATACATCATACACAAGTTCATCACAAGAAAGGTTCCAAGTCCTATTTTGTATTTTGAGCTATACTCATAGTAACGGTCAATCCACCTTATTCCAGAAAGTACTTCACACCACAATAAGCAAGTTTTCAAAAATGTGCTCACCCTCTTCCTGTCTCTGAACAAGAAGAGTGTATTCCATAAGAAGAAAGAGTGGTTGTTTGCTAAATGCCTGGTTATGATGATATTCTCTTCTTGTACTCTTTTTCATCAAGAATATTCAAAGCAGTTTCTTAATATACAGCATTTGGAAGTGTATGCCATATTGGCTCTTTAAATGATAAAACTGTTTTTTTGGTTCAATACAAGAAAAAAAAATTGGTAACAAAATATATGTAAAACTAGAATTTTCTAATTCCAAATAGTAAGTTGCCTTTATTAACCAAAGTACTTGTTTGCAGTCGTTTATCTGAAAATATTCGAAGCTCTTAGGAAGCTTGGACTGGGGTGAAATTAACTGAAAAACTTGTTGCCATGCTGCTGGGCATACCACTGCTGTCTCTGCTTACGGTTTTCCAGCTCGGTGAGAAGAGCCTGTCTGTAGGCCTCGTACAGCTTAACGATCTGCTCCAGCTCCTTCATGAAGAGCAGCTTCAGCATTCCCTGGTACGTGTCCAGATCAGCCAGCTGGAAGAGCTCCCACTTCAAAATGTGGTCATATCTGTCATAAAACAGTGTTCATAACAGAATACATAAATGTGCATTTACAACAATAAACTGCTAGATTTTATAGACATTTTTATTACAAGTAAACAAACTAAGTTTTACTTTAAAATATTTGAGTTAGTAAAACTTTTTTTTTTTTTTTTTGAGTTGGGGACCTGCGCTGACCCTGAACTCCACCCTCCTCAGTAGCTGGGAATACAGGAGCACGATAATACACATGGTTCTAAATACACTACTTCTCCTCTTCCCTC
Source organism: Peromyscus maniculatus bairdii (assembly GCF_049852395.1). NCBI lineage: Eukaryota > Metazoa > Chordata > Mammalia > Rodentia > Cricetidae > Peromyscus > Peromyscus maniculatus. Next base: position 1,037,378 of record NC_134865.1, on the reverse strand, counting down.
TCTTTAAATTCTTTTACAGATTTTTATGCGTATGAAGGCTTTGCCTGCATGCATGTAACTGCACTGTGTGCATGCCTGGTACCCAAGAAAGCCAGATACGATGTCAGATCTCCTGGAACTGGAGTTACAGTTTTAAGTTGTGGGAGAACAGCTCCCACTTTTCTATGACAGGGAACTCTTAAATGAAGAGGGATAAGAGACTGAGGTAGAAATATAGAGGTAGAAGGATAGAGGGGAAAGAAACAGAAAGACAGGATAGCCTCGGGAGGGCCTGGATCCTTATCCACTGGCCCCTCCTGTCTCTTCTAAAGGGCTATTTATAGGAATGCCAAGGGGGTGGAGCAAAGACCTCCCCCTAGCTCAGCCAAGTGTAGACCCTTCCAATCACCTTGTAACGATGCACATGGCCAAGCAATCCTCTAATGCAGCCCTGCTGGGTAAAGCAAGCTCAGATCTCACCTAGGATACTTTTGTGGGCTTCCACATTAAGTCACCATATGGTTCTGAGAACTGAACCAGAGTCTCTGCAAAGGCAGCAAGCACTCCTAACTGCTCTCTCTCCAGCCCTAAGTACACTTTTTTTTAAACTTGAGAGAGTTTTTTTAAGATTTATTTTTATGTGCATGGGTGTTTTTTTGCCCACATGATGTGTCTATGCACCACATGCATGCTTGGTGCCCATGGAAACCAGAAAAGGGTACTGGATTCCCTGGAACTGGAAATTTAGACAGTTGTGAGCTGCCGTGTGGGTGCTAAGGAACTGAACCTGGGTCCTCTGCAAGAGTAGCCAATGGTCTTAACAATTGAGCTATCTTTCCAGTCCCAGATACACTATTTTTTAAGGAAGGGGGAAAAAAACTGTTAAATATTACTTCAGATTAAAAATTAGTCCTGGGCAACCATTAATACCAACTCCAGTCTATAGTGGTTCTGTAATTTCCAAAAACCACATCCTATTACAGTGTTCAGGGTGAATGTCCATTATTAGAGGAATGTCAACATAGCAAGTCATGTGCCTATTATATTGATGTCATCCATCATCTCAAATCACTGCAGGGCAGACATAAAAGGAAGCTTTGATTACAAATTCTAGTAGATTTCTTTTTAATAATCACTATATCCTAGCTAATAGGTACATTTGCCATTTTATTCCAAAAGGACCATCCATCTAATATAAAAATATATATGGCTTCAAAAACAAGACAATGAGCAGTTATTGCAAGCTGCCCAGCCAGCACACAGTTACAGCCATCTTGGGTGTGTGCACCAGGAACACCAGCAAAGCCCCAGGAAGCTTTTCAGTAGACTTCCACTTGTATTCTCTTCCTTGAGGATGAAAACTCACTAACAGAAGACTGGTTTCTTTGCAGAAGCCTGGATATTCTTCTCTTTTCTGGGCACTCTAACTCCTGTGAACTGGAGTGGGTGAAGAAGCAGTTCCGTCTCAGGTGTCTCCCAGAACTGCTGTCACTCAGGTAGTTTAATTTATCTGATTTCTCTGAAATAAACTCGTATTCCTAACAAAGAACTCCATTTCCCAGAGTGTTCTGCTTTGAGTGAAAGTTTCATCAGTGTACCAAGCTCTTACCTGGGTTCTTTTTTGGTTATAAGTAACTACATCAACTTACATGTTAATCTTATAAAAATGTAAATAAAGAAAACAACAAAAATTAAACTTGTCCATACTTAGTATTCTTAGGTATCAATTACCAGAGATCTGCACACAAAGTAATAAGGATTCAGACATCTTTCATGAATTCTTACTTCTAATCAAGGAGTCAAATTTTATAACCTCTGATATCCTTTCTTAAATGTTACACAGAGGTCCAATATTAGAAGAAAAGCATAGTACTTTGCTTTTTTTTTTTTTTTTTTTTTTTTTCCGTGACAGGGTTTATCTGTGTAGCCCTGACTGTCTTAGACCAGGCTGGACCAGAATGCAGAGATCCATCCACTTGCCTCTGCCTCCCAAGCGCTGGAATTAAAGATCTGCACCACCACTGCCCAGCTAAGCGTGGTCCTTAAGTTGAGCTTGTTAGAGACCCCAAGATACTGGCGCTGTGTGCTCACTTACTTCACAGGGGCTCGGGCGTAAACCTGAAGCCAGTCAGGAATTTCTGCAGTATGGTAAGGATTTGCAGGGACCAGGAGGGACTGATTTCTTTCAGTTTGCTGTGGCTGGTATGTGATGGGAGGAGGCTGATCATACCGAGGTACGCTAAGAAAAAAGAATTAACATTTATTAATACAGAACCCCCTTCACCTAAGCCAGAAAGTATGATGACCATACAGCTTTTTTCTTTTTTCCCCAAGACAGGGTTTCTCTGTGTAGCTTTGCACCTTTCCTGGAACTCACTTGGTAGCCCAGGCTGGCCTCAAACTCACAGAGATCTGCCTGGCTCTGCCTCCCGAGTGCTAGGATTAAAGGCGTGCACCACCATCTCCTGGCGACCATACAGCTTTTAAGGCTCTTCAATGTGCTTTTTGGCCAAACCGACTATCTTCACCCCAACAGAACTTTCTATGTTGAACTGTGTGAGAGCTATGGAATTCATCCTGGCAAACACCTGGGGGTGCGCACTTCTGTGGCAACAGACTTTTTGTTGGATCCAATCCAAAGAATGAGACTAAAGAAAACGTTCTGGACGAGTTCAGTGAAGTCGCAGGTTTAACAGGGTTTGGTGGATGTTATTGTCTGTCATCAACCTGATGACAGAAAATGAAGATCACCAGTCAGCAGCATAAGCCAGATGCTGGCTGACAGTGGGAAAGTGAAAGTGGACTAGGGATGGCCACAGACTCAGATCTGAGAGCCTGGTCACCAGGCTCTTGTTGTTGGAGGAAGTGAGTCACTAGGGTGGGCTTTGAGGTTTCAGAAGCTCAAGCCAGGCCCAGTGTCTCACTTCCTGCTGCCTGCTGACCCAGATGTAGAACTCTCAGCTGCCTCTCCAGCACCATGTCTGCCTGTGTGCAGCCATGCTTCCTGCCATGATGACCATGGACTAAACCTCTGGACTGTAAGCCAGCCAAAATTAAGTGTTTTCCTTCCTAAGAGTAGCCATGGTCATGTGACTCTTCACAGCAACAGGACACTGACGAAGACACAGTTGGATGGGCTGACCCTGTGGAAGAACCAGATCCGGAAGTCCCAGCTATGGTAAAGTTTGATGAGAAACTTGGTTGCTACAATGACAGAAGAAGTATTGGAAAAGTCATTTTCTGAGTTTGGAAAGCTGGAGAGAGTGAAGAAGTCACAAGATTATGCATTTCTTCATTTTGTAGACAGAAGAGCTACTGTTGAGGCTATGAATGAAATGAATAGCAAAGAAACAGAAGTGGGGATTGAAACTGTCTCAGCTCAGCCACCACACAAGAAAAGGAAAGTGCCAAGTTGCTAGGCAGGCTTCCAGAAGTAATATATATGAAGATTGCTCCAAATAAGATGTTGAGGCCATGGTGGAGGGAGAGGTGGATATGGCTACCCTCCAGATTAGTACAGCTATGAAGGCTACTATGACGATGACTATGGTTATGATTACCATGACTATCATAGAGGATAGGAAGATTCCCTACTATGGTTATGACGACGGCTAGGCAGTGAGAGGAGGATGGGGAGGGTGAAGTGTTACACTACCACCAAGGCATGGGGAGCACCATGTCTACGGGGTAGAGCTAGCTATTCACGGGGGTGGCGTGGTGGTGGTGGGGTGGAATATTATTTTAAGATGTGTTACATTTGTTTATACTGTGGAAAATTTGTTTGATGATGCAAAATGTGTTGTATTTTTTTTTCCTGAGACAAGGTTTCTCTGTGTTGTTTTGGTGCCTGTCCTGGATCTCGCTCTGTAGACCAGGCTGGCCTTGAACTCACAGAGATCCGCCTGCCTCTGCCTCCCCAATGCTGGGATTAAAGGTGTGTGCCACCACCGCCTGGCTGTGTTGCATTCTTTTATGTTGCATTTGTTTAACTCTGTGAAACTGTGTTACTGTGCCTGTCTAAAACACCTGATTGGTCTAATAAAGAGCTGAACGGCCAATAGCAAGGCAAAGAAAAAACAGGTGGGGCTGGCCGGCAGAGAGAGTAAATAGAAGGAAAAATCTGGGAGAAGAGAAACAAGAAAAGGAGGACTTGAAGGGCCAGCCACCCAGCTGCACAGCAAGACAAGGAGTAAGAGTAAAGCAAGGTATACAGAAATAGAGAAAGACAAAAGCTGGCTAGAAATAAGCCAAGCTAAGGACAGGCATTTATAAGTCATAATACATCTCTGTGTGTGATTATTGGGGAGCTGGGTAGCAGGGCCCCCAACAACAGGGGGATGGGCACATTTGAGATCACCAAGAGGCTCAAGACCTGTAGAACAGTAGAGAGGCCCTTGTCCTTGTGGCGCTCAGGGCAACTGAGGGGGCAATGTAGGAGGAAAGAAGAAAGCAGATGGATACAACCAGCCTGATTCCAGAATGTCATGAGGCCAACAACTAACAGAACCATGTTCCTAACCCACAGATCAGCACTGCCTCAACAGGTGTTAACTATTCTGTTAACTATGGTTACAATAATGACAACAAGAATTTTATCAGGATATTTAGCGGCAACAGTGGGAACAGACAAGTGAGAAGGGCTGGACAAGGGTACTGGCCAGGTGTGACTGGCTCTAGAGCTACATTCTTCAAGACAAAGCTGCCTTAACTCTTTCATCTGTGAGGGCAGTTTGCTGCCATCTGTATTGAGCTGAAGAAATCACTGTGTATATAGCCCAGGCTTTTTATCTTTCTTCTTTTCATAAGTGCTCTTGGACATTGTTTGGGGTTGTGGAGTTCCCTTATTATGGGGTTACAATGCTTTTATCGGTCCAGGATTCATTTTAGCTTCAAAACAATCTGTTACATCAGAACCTTTGGTTTGGACAGTTCTATTTTTCTGGATTCAGAACAGATTTCATAAGTGTATGAAGTATACTATAAATAAAGTACAAGCTAGTGCTCTGCCTTAGTAGTCTTAAAAAATTAAAGCGAACAGTCTTAAGGTTTTTTGTTTTGAAAATAAGCTTAGACTATATGTTTAGCATTCCTAGAAACAGATTAACTATGCTTTTAAATGTTAAAATTCCACGCCTTTTTGAAATCTGTCCTACAAAATTTGTTTGATGTACATGTCCAAACAATGACAATTTGTTCTTTGATGTGATTCTATTTCTTAGTTCTTGTTCATGTGAAATTTTAATAAAACTCAAAAATCTATTTTAAAAAAAGCAACAACAAGTTAGACCTTCCGTATTTTAAAACATTTCTTCTGGCTGGTATTCATTCTTTTTATTGACAGTTTCAGCAGTGATAAAAAGCTGGGCCTTAGTTTTAACCTTTATACAAGGCTTAAATTATAAGCACAGATTTCTGCAAATAACTAGTAACTTGCCAGCATATATACTGGAAAGGTCCATAGCTTTGCTCAAAACAGAGGAAGATGTCTTTCTTCTTCCTGCTGACTGAAGAGGTGAGGTTGGGGTAGGCAGTGCAGCAGGACGGGCACTGGGCCAGGCCAGGCCAACACCTGGGTGCTGACTAGAGCCCCTGTGAAATCATCAGAAAGACAAAGGATCGGGTTTCAATTAGCTCTAACAGCCGGTGTAAGCTGAGAAGGGAGGCTGGTTATATAAGAGTGAGATGTTCGCAGAAGGGTACTGTTCAAAGTCCTCAACGCCTGCAGGCTACAGAGTGAAGTCTGGGAAGCCAGACTTAGCTAGTTCAGGCAGAAAGACAAACGGAAGAGTCTGCCTCCAAACACAGAAGACATGTGAATACAAAAAAAGGTCACTGCTTTCTTAACTGGCATTAAAATAAGGTCTAGATTATACTCTGGTTAACAGTTCAGTTTACTTTAAGATTATTTATGTGTCTGGGTATGTGTGTGTGAGAGAGAGAGACAGAGACAGAGACAGAGAGAGAAATGAAACCATCATCTGGAAAATTGCTTTACGAACCATCAACACTCTACAGTAATACAGGGTGCGATAAACAGAAGGTGACCTTTCAAATCTGGTTGTACAGATTGCTACTGTATGACAGCAAACATAACCGTGGTCTTAGTTCTTCAAAAACTTCATTAAGTTATTCAATAAAGCTGACTAAATGCCACTAAATGTAATTAATGGAAAAAACGGACTTCCAGCAAACTGTATTAGGCCAGATGACCCTAGGCAGTATCTTTCCATGTGCTTATGACATTTCCCCATTTTACCCAGTTCTTGCAGCTTAAACATGACTAATGTGAAGTATTTGCTTCTTCACTATTACGTTAATATAGTTTTCTATGTACTTTGAAGCACAGTGTCTATTTTATACTTACAGCAATCTCAATTGGATTAACCAAGTTTCAAGTGCTCAATAGCCACGCATGACAACTGGCTACAATAATGGATAACACAAGGCTTAAGTGCCATTCAAAACAGCCCAAAGAATTACTTGTAATATTTATTAAAAAGCTAGACTGTTTTGTTCCATTCCAACTTTTCAGTAAGAAAACAACATAAAATCGTGTCTGAAGTTGACTAAAAACAGCAAGATAATGTCAAAATTTCAAAGTATATTGACTTCCTAGGAGGTGGGTCTGACCGATGGGAATTTAAGATGAAGAGCCGGGTGATTTATTTAACTTAAATTTTTGGGTATCTACAACAAAACATTCTGGCATCTCTTCTAATTGGAATCTATCCAAAGATACATTTGTTTCAGGTTGCTCCAAAAGAAAAAAAAAAAAATTAAAAACTCACTAGTTATTAAAATCATTATTAAAATATATCTAGGATAAGTATAAATTTTGAGAAATAACTATTTAAAATCTTACACTTCAAGATGCTTATTCTCTTCCAAATGTGTGAGACCAAACTCTAACACGGGATGCTCTCAAAATAGAAAGCCAAAAATGGCCGGGTGGTGGTGGCGCACACCTGTAATCCCAGCACTCAGGAGGCAGAGGCAGGTGGATCTCTGTGAGTTCGAGGCCAGCCTGGTCTATAGAGCTAGGCCAGGCCAGGTTCCAAAGCTACAGAGAAACCCTGTCTCAAAATACCAAAAAAAAAAAAAAAAAAAAAAGAAAGCCAAAAATGAAGCTGCTACTTTACCTGGGAGCACACGGGTGCCTGTACTGGGCCCTTTTATTGGTGTGGTCCACATAATAGGTTCCAAATTCTGATGACTCGACTCGTTCCCACCCGGGAGGAAGTCCTTCTCGTTCAAGAGGATGACTCCAGTGAGTCGTGTTTGTGTTATGATCTATGTAGTATTTTCTCCCTCTCATTGTCCAGTCCACAGACCAGCCAGGGGGAAGGGGTAAATCTTCAGAGCCATGGTTAGTTAAATTCCCTAGAGATGTAGCAGCGACTCTTCCAATACCTGAAAGGAAAAGAAAATGGAGCAAGTGTTCAATTATCTGTTAAAATTTATGATTATGTCAGCATAAAATTTCCACAAAATTCATAAAATACTATTAAATTAGAAAGAAAAAGATGAACTGAATTTTGAAACGAATATGAGTTTTGGCTTGTTTGTTTGAATCTTCCATCACCAGGGTACAGGAACACTTAAATATTTATACCACTAAAGGAAAAGTGAAAGGAAAAATAAATCTCAGTCAAGATTTAAGATTTGACATTTCATCCAAAAAGTTTTTAAAAAAGCAAAAATAAACTTGTAAAACCATTCCCAGTTTATAATTTTTTCAAAGAATCGAGCTGTGCCCTAGAATTTTTAAGTGCCCTAGAATTTTAATAATTTATTATAATTTAATAGTTTTTAGTAATTATCAATGCAAGTCATACAGTCAACATGCAAATAAGTCAAATAGCCACATGCTGACCACAACTAGAAATAGAAGTCCATGAAATAACACCACTTACAATGACTCTAAAAGTCAAAGTCAGGTTTCCCAATTAACTGACATGTTTTTAGAATATGTACTACATATTTTATATACTTGAGCAAAACGTTTAAGGCATGATAATAAACTCATTTTTCAACTCTTGAAATTATACTGACACCCTTAATATGCTGAAATGTCAGAATCCCTGCTTAGATTAGAAGCAGTGTTTCTTTCAATCATTTCAGTATCTGTGTAAAGAGCAGTGACAAAAAATAATTTAGAAGAAACATTCAAATTAAGCATGCTTGAAAAGAAATGCTTCTGATCAAACTCTGAAATTCTAAAGGATGAAATGTAACTTTATAAATAAATACAGGTTACTGGCAGGTGTTTTAAAAACTGTTTGCACCTAACATATAGCATAATGGGAAATGCAAAAGGCTAGTCACTGTAGCCTAGTCTACAGAAAGGCAGATCAACCACTGTTGTCATAGTAGACGATTATGCTACTGGATGCAGAGGTCAGAGCAGAGTACTGGACTGCACAGCTACACCCATCAAGATACTTTCTTAATCTCTCTGGCGACTCTTGCCAGTAATCCCAGCACTTGGGAGACTGGAAGAAAGAATGCCACACGTTTGAGGTAAGCCTAGGATGCACAGTGAGTTCTAGGCCAGCTTGGGCTAGAGAAGCCCTGCCTCCCCTCTTCCCCCCCCCCCCAAAAAAAAAAAAACAAGAGGTGAAAAAAGGACAGGTAATATGCTTCCTTCTTATAGTCATACTTAGAACAGCCCTGGGTGCCACCATCCCAGACTTCCTGGTATTCACCTGTCTTTGTGAGCAATAATCTATGGCAGAAAGGATGGTACGTGACTTCTGATATTAAGATACCATGCAGCTTCTGTTCCTATCAAGCTCATGTGCCTCCCCTTGGATCACGTCTTAAAACAGTGCATATAATGAGGAACTGAGGCCTCCAGCTAAAATGAAAGGCTCTTGTTCACAGCTTCAGGAGTATTCTCTGAACTATGCATCTAAGGACAATGATATCACAGCCCGGGGAAGCACTGACATAAATGAAGCCCTATGACTTCATGAGAGACCCTGAGTCAGAAGCACACAGCTGAGCTGCTTCTGACATCCAACATAAATTCAAATGTCTCTTATGTTACCCAGTTTAGAGTAACACACAAATCAATAGAGATGAGAAAAATATGTATATGCACACATACATGTATTTATACCCATTTTCATAAAATGCTAAAATATAACACTACAACAAAAATTAATGAAACTGGTTATTTATAGAAGGAATGGGATGATAGAAATGACTTTGTATCCCTGGATGGCCTGGAACTATGCAGACCAGACTGGCCTCAAACTCACAGAGAATTAGCTGCCTCTGCATCCAGAGTTCTGGGATGAAAGGTTGAAGCCACCACAGTGGACAAATGAACAGCATTTTAATTGTCAACATAAACCACTATTTTCAGTATGAAAATGCAGTGGGATGTTCTGTATGTCCTGTGGGAGCCCTTCTTGGGTTCTTTGTGGCGTTACCCAGCAGGTCCGCATAGAGGATGATTAGGACCATGGGCCTGAGTGCAGGTGTCTGAGATGGTCTGCACTTGGCTGTGCTGGGGGATGGTCTGTATGTCAAGTTGCTCTGATTGGTCAATAAATAAAACCTGATTGGTCGTGGCTAGGCAGGATGTATGGGCGGGACTAACAGAGAGGAGAAATAAAAGAACAGGAAGGCAAGAGACACTGCAGCCGCCGCCATGACCAGCAGCATGTGAAGATGCCGGTAAGCCACCAGTCACGTGGCAAGGTATAGATTTATGGAAATGGACTAATTTAAGCTATAAGCACAGTTAGCAAGAAGCCTGCCACGGCCATACAGTTTGTAAGCAATATAAGTCTCTGTGTTTACTTGGTTGGGTCTGAGCGGCTGTGGGACTGGTGGGTGACAAAGATTTGTCCTGACTGTGGGCAAGGCGGAAAACTCTAGCAACATGAAAAAGTATCTGCAAGCATGGCAACACAATGTGAATATATAGACTAATACCACACAACAAGACACTCATCATGTTTAAAGATGGTGAATTTTATGGTTCACATGTTCTACAGTGAATGTTTTAAAGCAAAAAGTAAAAATCTAGGATCTTCATTTAAATCACCAATAGTATAAACTGATGAAACTGTTTCTAAAACAAATACCCAAATGTCTTTCCTAGATTTGTCCACTGAAATACCTGGAAGCAATAATCCATGCAGTAGCAACGAATCCTAGTTGTGATCCCAATCCTAAGAATCCCAGTCCCTATGGAAAGAACCCGAGCTCCTTGAGGACTCCTTGAACCACAGGTGTCTGACACAGGCCAGACACAAAGGAGTCTGGAACGTTCAACCGTCCAGGCCCATTAGAAAGCACAAAGAACAGTGAAGACCAGAGGAGACCGTCGCAGGGGATGAGTGTCCACGGGAGCAGTTCAAACAACAGAGGTGCCCACTACAGCAGTATAGCGACTCTAAATTCTACAAGTGCACGCTGAAGAAGCAACCAATCCTGGGTCTGGATCAGAATCACAAGATGTGCTTAACATTCTGTAGTCTCAGGAAGAACTATTCAAAAACAGAACGGACATCATATAGAAAGTGTCTAATGTTCAATGCTGTGGGATGTCATTCTTCATGCTGTGAATGTATATTGCTCTAATTGGTTGATAAATAAAACGCTGATTGGCCAGTAGCCAGGCAGGAAGTATAAGCGCAATAAGCAGATGAGGAGAATTCTGGCAAGAGGAAGGGCTGAGTCAGGAGTCACCAGCCAGACACAGAGGAAGCAAGATGACAAGGCAGAACTGAGAAAAGGTACCAAGCCACGTGGCTAAACATAAACAAGAATTATGGGTTAATTTAAGTGTAAGAGCTAGTCAGTAATAAGCCTGAGCTAGTGGCCAGGCAGTTATAGTTAATATAAGTCTCTGTGTGTTTTACTTGGGGGACACGAGTAGGAAAAAATTGTCCCGACCACTGGCCAGCTGGGACACAGGAAAACTTCCAACTACAGTTCAAAGTTGGAACAACTTGGACAATAAATGACTCAAAACCACATTGTGACCCTAAATATAAAATAAACATATGTAATATATATGTATGATAGAAACTACAGAATAAGAAAAGAGAGAAAACTTCCTTAGTGGGAAAATTGACATATTTAGATATTAGAGCAGAACTGCACATATTTAGCTATCCCCACCCCAACAGGGAAAGCTCAATATACTTGCCCTCTTCAAAGTGCATTAGTGTTAGTGACACCCCCCAAAAAAAGGTCTAGAAGGGGGAAACAGTCAAGTCCAATGGAGAAATCCGCCATAGTAATAGCACATGGATATTGTGTAACTCCTTATACACTAGATTTCTTTTTCTTTCTCTGTCCTTCATCCTTCTTCCCTTCTCTCCTCCCTCCTCCACCTCTCAAAGCCAATAAAATAAGATCAATCTAATCAGGAGGAAAAATATCAGATAAAAATCATAGTGAGGGGGTTCAACAAAATGTCTGGCATGAACTCATTGACACTATCATGATCACAGAAACTAAAAAACCTAACAGTGGCAGAGACCACAGAAGGCTACAGATATGAGTGGATCTGGGAACAGAAAATGGATATTAATGAAAAACCTAGTTAAACCTAAATAAATCCTGGAATTAAAAACTTATCTATGAGGTCATGGAGATAGCCCACAAAAAACCTGCACTACTTATCTTTGAAAGTGGCTGAGGTACCGCTTCATTACTCTGAAAAATAGTAAATAAAAGGAAAGATCTAGTGTTTACCCCATCTTTCCTAAATGAATAACCATCAAAGTACTTATAAAAGAAAACTGTTTTAGAACTCCAACTAATAAATCAGAAGAAATGACAGAATTAAGGTCTCAGAGTTTACAACCCCCAACGAAAAGGATCGTTATTGACTTCCCAAACCAACAGGTAAGCTTGCTGGAGAATTCCTGATGACTAAACCAGGCAGACAGCGAGAACATGGTCAAACTAACATCACAGAGAAACCAGTCCTAAAACATGGGGTGAAATGCACACAGAACCATATCCACCAGAACTCCAGCAGAGACTCATTACCATTTCACATGAAAGGAAAGAGGGTCGAGTAACCCAAACTAGAACAGATGGAATCTTTAAAAATTAGCCTCACACCTTTAATCCCAGCACTTGGGAGGCAGAGGCAGGTGGATCTCTGTGAGTTCAAGGCTAGCCTGGTCTACAGAGTAAGTTCCAGGACAGCCAAGGAGATACAGAGAAAATCCTGTCTCAAAAAAAGGAAAAAAAATTAAAAAGCAATTTTCTTTTTTTTTTCATATAAGAGACTCAGAATGGAAGTCTACTGACATTAAAAGCAGATGTTGGTTATAACCTAAAATCAAATCTTACCGTTTTTTTCCCCTTTTTGGTTTTTCAAGACAGGGTTTCCTGAAACTCACTCTGTAGACCAGGCTATCTTCAAGATCAAAGAGATCTGCCCCCCAAGTGCTGGGATTAAAGGTGTGTGCCACCATTGCCCAGCTCAAATCTTATTTTTAAGATAATATTACATTTGGAAAAATGCCCAATGAACGTGTACTTTCTGTGTGTGTTGTATATATAGTATGTATACAATAGTGTAGCTGTGTACATGTGTTCATGTTCGTATGTGCTTGTGGAGGCCCAAAGAGGCTTGAGGTTTAGATCAGGTGCCTTTTCCTCACCTGCTCTCCAAACTTTTTTGAGACAGGGTCTCTCACTGAATCTGAAGCTCATGGATTTACCTAGGCTGGCTGGCCAATGAGCTGCAGGGATCCATCTTTCGCAACCGCCTCCACCCCAACTGTTGGGTTACAGGAGCAGGCCACCATTCCCGACAAGGTTCCTCATGCTTGCTTAGCCAACACTCTAGGGACTGAGATATCTCCCCAGATCGTACACTTCCATTCTAATTGTAATTGACAAGTTGTTTTAAAATCTACCTTTATTACAAAAACCATGTCCGACTGCTCCTAGGAGAGATGGGTAGAAATTCAGTTTATAGTATTTCCTCAATGATATTTTACAAATCAGAATTTTAAAACAAGATTTCAACTTGGCATTTCATTTCTTCATATTTAAAATACAGAAAATTAGCTGGGCAGTGGTGGTGCACACCTTTAAATCCCAGCACTTGGGAGGCAGAGCCAGGCGGATCTCTGTGAGATCAAGGCCAGCCTGGTCTACAGAGTGAGATCCAGGACAGACACCAAAACTACACAGAGAAACCCTGTCTCAAAAAAACAACAAACAAACAAACAAATAAATGAAATACAGAAAGCTAAGGAATAAAACAATTACAAGTTGAGTATCTCATATCCAGATGCTGTGACAATGGTGTTTTGGATTTTAGAATTGGTGTGGTGTAATATCCTGGGCATAGCCCCAAGTTTGCACATCAAATTCATGTATGTTTTACATATCTCTTATAAAAACAGCCTGAAGATAATTTCATATAGTATTTTCAGTGCAGCTGTCAATTTGACAGTGAACTGTGAGGGCTTACTCCTGTAATCCCAGCACTAGGAAGACAGAAGCAGGAGGAGCATTCAAACTACTAAGTTTGAAGCTAGTTTGGGCTACATAGTGAATTCCAGACTACCCTGGGCTATACAGTGAGACTGTATCTTAAAACACTCACATGAATGCACACACACAACAGTTAAAAAAAAAAAAATGCTGAGTGCCGATTGGACTACGAGAGCCTTCACCCAGTAACTGATGGAAGCAGATGCAGAGATCCACAGCCAAGCACCAGGCCGAGCTCCAGGAGTCCAGTCGAAGAGAGAGAAGACAGAGTCTGTGAGCAAGGGGCATCAAGATTATGATGGGGAAACCTACAGAGACAAACAAACTAAATTATGAACTCATGAACTGGGGACCAATAGCTGTGGAGCCTCCATGGGACTGGACTAGGCCCTCTGCATATGTGAGACAGTGATGTAGCTTGATCTGCTCTAGGAGTGCCCTGGCAGTGGGACCAGGATCCATCCCTAGGACATGAGCTGGCTTTTTGGAGCCTACTACCTATGGTGGGACACCTTACATAGCCTTGGTCCAGGGAGAGGGGCTTAGACCTGCCTCAACTGAGTGTATCTGGCTTTGCTGATTTTCCACGGGAGGTCTTGCCTTGGAGGAGGTGGGAAAGGGGGTTGAGATGGGGGGGGGGGTTGGGAGGTGGGAGGAGGAAGGGGGAAGGGATCTGTGGCTGGTATGTAAAATGAATAGAAAATGTCTTAATAAAAAAGAAAGAAAAATTGCCTCAATATGGTGTCATGTTCATGCTCAAAAATGTTCGGATTTTGGAACATTTCAAAGGTCAGATTTCTGGAACTGGGATATTCAATCCGTTTGAGCTATCAGTGATATTTGCAATACACAAATGGGAAAAAAAGTGCAAAGAACTCAACAAATCATCTATGCTGGTGGTTCTCAATTTGTGGGTTGTGACCCCCTTGGGGTCAAATAACTCTTTCACAGGGGCCACCTAAGACCATCAGAAAACACAGATATTTACATTATTTTATGATTCATAACAGTATCAAGATTATAGTCATGAAGTAGGAACAAAAATGATTTGATGGTTGGGGATCATCACCACACCACGAGGAACTGTATTAAAGGTCGCAGCGTTAGGAAGGTTGAGACCCACTGCTCTACATGGACAATAAACACAGCTATTATCTCTGCTCTCCTTCAGTTAACAAGCTATGCCGTCAGTCTCCAGATCAGAAACCTCTGAACTCACTCACTCACTCACTCACTCACTCACTCACTCACTCACTCACTCACTCACTCAATTAAGCACATCCTTTGTACCAAGGTGTTATGCTAGCCATATCTGACTCTTCCTTCTCCCTCATCTCCGGCCCTATTAGGGACCCTAGTTCTATGAATGTGGATGTGTCCCACCTTCCCTCTGTCCCTTCCAAATGTCTGCAGCAGGTCCCCACTAATTTGCTTTGAAGTATTAACCATTGGGGGCTGGAGAGATGGCTCAGAGGTTAAAGGCACCTGCTGGCCTTGCAGAAGACTTGGGTTCTGTTCCCAGGTCCCATATGACAGCTCCCAACTGCCTACAACTCCATCCACTTCTGGGGACCTGGTGCTCTTGGAAGACACCCTGCACCACTTATCTGCCCAGTGCTGAGGAGGCCAGAAGAGGGTGTCACCTCCCTCAAGCTGGAGTCAGAAGACTGTGAGCAGCTGTGTGGGTGCGGGAAATAAACCCAGTCCTCTAGGAGAGCAGCCTGTGTTCTTAACCACTGAGCATCTCTCCAGCATTTGATCTTGACATGTGCAATGGCTTCTTTGTTTCCAGTCTCGGCTTTCTGTTGGACCATGGCTCTCCATTTCACCTTACGTCATAGTTCTTCAAACAGGTAAGAATACAGTCTCCTAATGTAAACCGCCCCTGCTCTGTTTGCAGTGGGTCTTTCTTCTACCCTGTTAATGTCAAGTCCGAGCTCAATGCCTACTTCAAAGTCTCTCTGCTCCTTGGAGCGTGCAGTCCTGTAAGTATTCCAGTTACACTCCTCTTTCTTCCGACTCCCTCTAACAGTCTACAGAGGACTACAAAGTATAGCCATTAGTCGTTCCAGGACTATTGTGTGTGCTGGTTTTGTCTCCCCAAATATGGTATCCCAAGAGGATCAAGAAAATGCTAGACACATAATTAATATTAAATGAAGATAATTTTCCTATGGCTAAAACAGTTGTATTCCAAATTGTTAAGTCGGTTTATTAGAAGTTGTGGCTGCTGAAAAGCCAATCAGCCTCACACATCGATCTTTATCCTGTCAAACTGAAGGCCTACAACTTACTAGGCGGGAAAAGTTTTCTTTTTAACTTGTACCAGTTCATCTACGGCAACTTTAGGAATCAGGTGGAACTGCCACATTCCTAACCCCCTCCTTGGAGGAGTACCTCCAGGTCAGAAGGGAAACAAAGTGCAGCTCTCTTCATTACATCATCAGTATGCCCCAGCTGTTAGAAAAAGGCATGGTTCACACATAGTTAACCATGGGTAAGTCTTTTGACCAAACTGAGAAAGTGCTATCGACCACCCCGAGTGAGGATCACAGAAACGGCTGTGCTAGGTCACCAAGCATGCAACTGCCCACACCATGGATCCCTAGCAGTCAACACCTCTCCTTTCCTTTCCTAGGCTAAGACCACTTTGACCTTTCTCATTCTACCAAATCTAAATTGAGTTTCAATCTAACTAGAGACATTACATTTTTCACATTTTTAAACCCTGAAGTGTTAACAGTCAAGATGGTCTTGAGGTGAGCACCAAGTTTAATATGATGGCATAGTAAACAGACACAAGAATTCTGTCATCCACTACAGTTTAAAAACTTCAAGCAAGCAGGCAGAAGCAAGAACCTATGGAAGATCACCTTTTAAATCAAAATATCAGTAAGAATAAACCAATGTGCTATTTTATTATGTCAAGTTACCTGAAGTGTGCCTCCCCTGATTCTGTGGCATTCTTTGGAAGAGCTCATGGTTGTAGTCGTAATACCTGTAGTCTTCTTGTGCACGATCTCCAAGTGGCCGCCTTCTCTGACCATCAAAAAAGTTATCTGAATAAAAGTATCGGGAACCAGAGTCTCCATTTTCAACAGCGAAATTAACCTCTGTTAAAAATGACTGTGATGAGCCATACTCTCGAGGAACATCTGCGAGGCTCCTGACAAGATAAGAAGAAGGTGCAGACAGTCTGTTGCTTTCTCTTCTAATTACTTCGTGAGGCGTCCTTTGAATTGGAGTTCTCAGAAAACTCTGGTTTCTTGAAACTACTCCATCTCCAGAAGCTGAGAAAGCATTAGAACCTGAATCTGGAAGGCAGATGTCAGTCCGTCTTGGAATTGTTGGACCATGCCGAATGAATGAAGGCATGAGATCTACGATCAAACAAAGAATAGCATCATCATTTCAACAAATAAATACACTCTTCTAAAGTTGTTTGTCAAAATAACAAAGGGCTTCAGAAAACAAAATTTAAATTTTAAAACAGTACTAGTACTTTAAGTTGAGACTATTTTCCCAAGCAAATAGATTTCTAATCTGTATTAGTGTGCTATGTGGAAGCTCAGCTACAACTGAACCGATGCTGTTTATTGCCAGACATAATATGATACAATGTCAGTAAGGCTGACAATAACCTAACAAATCAGTGCAGTCACCAGCATCACGTATGACGCGCTTTGGTTTTCACTTGATTTTAGTATTGCCAAGAATCTTTCTTCATGCAAACACAGTTTCAGTACAATAAAAAATGCTCCTCCAAAACATGGAAAGGCAGATTTCTTTTAAAAGATTTTTAACCAATAGTTTTGTCTTTCTACTCTCAGAATTACCCAGTTCTAGGTACATTTATCAAAACTAAAAAGCAAAACCTTTCAGTGTGGAAATTGAAAAATAAACTCATCTAATTCCGAAGATGTGCACAAATGTTGAATCTACTGAAAAACAGTAAGCCTGGAATTATGGCTCCTTTAAGAACAGATAACTCAAAGCAAAATAATGGATTGCTAAAAAACAGAACGTGCCAACAGCTTAGATTTTCTTAGAAAGCGAATACCTTTAAAACATGAAGAAATCTGGATATGGAGCACATTTTCTGAATTCATTAAGTAAATGAAAGGTGTCAGAAGCTAACACTAAAATATCTTAATATTGGAATAATTAACAATTGATGACAGAACTGTATCGAGTAATTCACTGATTCAACTTAACATGTTGCATGATTTCAAGTAATGTTTAATAAGCTTTACTTGCAGCAAAAAGCAAGCTATCACCTAAAAACAGAAAAACAAGCATTTAAAAGTAAAGTTTCAAGTTACTGACATACCCACCGGACCAACTTTGTCGTCAAGCACTACAATTATTAACATAACCTGTAAGGCTCGACACATGGTCACAATGAAAAAAATATGCTCTCCACCCCTTTCTGCGTGGTCTTGTGCAAATACTAGGAACCTCTGTGAACAATATGAGGTAATGCTTAATTTAAGTCACACGGTTACTACCAGCTTCCAAGGAGGAAACGTACATTACACAAGGGGCCCAGCTCCTAGAATGAGAACCAAAGGATTAGCTCCTTCTCTTATAACTATTCCGAATACACACGAATTTTAAAAAGAAAATCAAGACGTTCAAGTACAAAAACTCAGACTCAACTATCTTAAACGGAGAAGAAAAGCTATGGGAGGAGTCAGAACATACCCTAGAAAGAGGAGGTTTGAGAAAGTTAGTAACTTGCCTGCTACGGCAGAAATTACTCTGAGTACTTTGCTTTTTCGGAATTTGAGGAGCAAAACCTAAAAGCGAATACTTTAGTGGCCGGTCCGCTCTGAGAGATAGGAGGAGGCTACAAGGCTGGGTCCCGCCGCAGGACTAAGGCGTCCAGTCTTCTGCGTGTGCTAACTCGGTGGCGCAGGCGACTGTCGCCCGCGAGGGTCGCCCACCCCCGGGCACGCCCCGACGTACCCAGCGGAGAAGAGCCCCGGGTCTGGGCACTTTTCCTCCAACACCAGGCACAGCCAGCCGTGCATTCCCCGGGAGCCCGTCTTGCAGCACCCGCCGGAGCTTCGGGGCTTCGCAGGGTCCCCCCCACCCGTCCCCGGCCCGCGAGCGACACTCACTCCGCAGCAGGGGCGACGTCTCCTTCTTCACGTACTTGCCCTGCACCTCGGCCGGCTTGGACACCTCGTTTTTGGTTTTCTTGCGGGACAGCATCCTCGCGGACGACGCCCGCCCCGCCGCCGCCGCCTGCGCCGCCCCAGCAGCCTCGGCTAAGGCCGCGCGCCCGCCGCCTGCCGCCGCCGCCGCCTCCCGGGCCGGGGCCGCCTCCGCCTGGGCTCTCCGCCGCCCGCGCCCGCCCGCAAGCTCCGCCGCATGTTGGCGGCGCTCAAGCGCGCCCGCCGCCGCTCAGTGGCAGGGCAGCTCCTCCCGGGAAGTCAGCCGGCTCGGAGGAGACGCCGCCGCCGTCGCCGCCGCCGCCGCTGCTGTCGCCACCGCCCGGGCCCACGGTGACACAGGGCCGCGGCCGCCCGCCAGGGCCATGGTCCGCCGCCGCCGCCGCCGCCGCCCGGGAGCCGCTACCGCCGCGGCCACCGCCTACGTCCGGTAAACTTTCCCTGCGCCGCTGGGCATGCTGGGAAAGCCGCCGCCGCGCCAGCCGCCCCGCCCCCTCCCTCCCCCGCCGCCGTCGCCGGGCGCGGGCGGAGGCTGCGTGCGCGGGGACTCGCGGCGGCGGCGGTGGCGGCGGCGAGCGGCTAACGGGCCCCGGGGAACGGCGATCACCGCGGCCCTCACGGCGGCTGGAGCCGGAGTCCAGGCCGGCCGGAGCCCGCTGGGGTCGCGCCCTATCGGAAAGGCCGTGCTGGCCCGCAAGCCGCTCTCCCGTCCTCGCCGCCGGCGCGGAGGGACGCGGGGACGGCACGACGGCCCGGGGTCTCGCCTAGGAACACGGATGCGTCTCCTGGTGACAGCGGGACTACTAGGGAAACGGAGTCTCCTCGCTTCTTCTGTCCTCCACCCCCGGCTCCCCACCCCCGCTCCCCACCCTACCCTACCCCACTGCACCCCCTCTCCCTTCCCTATTTGTACTGCCCCGGTTTTCGGGTTAAAGAGACAATGGAGCTTCTACAACTCCTGAGGTTCATGGGACGTTCCTGTGTTTAGCCCGTCGTCGTCGTTTTAACGGTGGACTTCCTAACCACGTGTTTTCCCTTGCAGTCCAGGCTCGAGGCCTTTGAGCACCGGCATTCAGAACTGGGAGTTTCCTAATCCAGCAGATTCTACTCTGCCCTCTATCTCGCAGTCAGGTACACAGAAGAATAATCCGTGGAGAAATAAGGTGGGATTCATCCCCCTTGACCAACGTTAAGGCCGTCATGACAATGAGAATGTTTTCCCCGGTGCTTAAAACGAAAGCACGTGGTTTCCTTACACAAGACGCCAAACCCCCGTCAAATTTTGTTTAGCCATCCGTAAAGGAGACGTTTCATCCGTTGTACGTCTCCGTGTTTTCATGGAATGTTTCCTTGTTACAGGTCCCTACAGTTCTAGACCAAATACCACCATGTAAGTGCTGTTTTTAGGTGCCTGATAAGACAGTCAAAGCCCCTGCTGCTATGGGGAAGAGAGATGAGAGAAGAAGCCTAAAAAAATAAAACATAGTCTTGTTGGATAGTGAGTGCCGAAGTAAGCATTAACAAGTGAGATCTCAGTTTTGGAAAAGGCGACAGAACTGCAGCGTTCTGTTCCTGAGAAGGCAGATGCTGGAGTTAACTTACCCTGCAGCTGTCTGGAGAGAGACTTCCCGACAGAACAACAGCAAATGCAAAGTCTCTGCAAGGGGTCTCGTTTGTGGCCCGCGGTAGGAACAGTAAGAGGGTCCATGTGGCTGGAGCAAAGAAGAGGGGAGGGAAATGGAGTTCCACAGTAACCGGCCGCTCTCCTAAGCCTTCGAAGTAGAGGAGCGACATAATTCAGTATTTTAATGCAGTCTCTCTGGATGATGTGCTGAGAGTAGACTGGACAGGGGAGGAGAGTCAAAAAATACTGCTAGCATGCATCTGGATAAAGGCAACAGGAAAAGCAATAAGTAATAGTATTTTGTCTAAAATACATCTTAGAGACACAACGGGCTTTGCCGACAGATTGATTATGGAATAAGAGTAAGAAATAACGGGTTTAGCTAGGCGGTGGTGGCGCACGCCTTTAATCAGGAGGCAAAGGCAGAGGCAGGCAGATCTCTGTGAGTTTGAGGCCAGCCTGGTCTACAGAGTGAGATCCAGGACAGGCGCCAAAGCTACACAGAGAAACCCTGTCTCAAAAAACAAAAAACAAAAAACAAAAAAAAAAAAGAAAAGAAAACGAAAGAAAGAAAAGAAATAACAGCTTTCTCCTAGTATAAACCATAATGAGCCAAATGGAGTTCATTAGGGCAGACTCAGGAAGAAAAGCAGTTAAGTATTCCTGTGGTTCAGATAAAAGTACAGGTACTGCAGCATTGGCAGTGTGAATAGAGGACCCACAACCACGAGACATAAATGACATGAGTTTAGTTGCCTGAAGGATTTGAGGATGGGAGGCAAAAGGGTTGCCATAGAATTCCCAAGGCTGACCTCAGAGGAGAGTAAAATTATGTTGTTGGGATCTTGTTAATAAAGATAGTTCTTTATACCCGGTGCTTTCCAGAGAATGAAATAAAGGATGCTTTCTACATTCATGACAGGAAGAATTGTAGGGTTTTGTAGCTGGATGGAAATTCTGAAATCAACTATGCTAATCTCATGAAAAAGTAATACATGATATCTTAGATTACTTTCCTGTTCAGTGGCAGAACTACATTTTCTTTTTTCATCACTGTGACCAGATGTCTGGCAGAAACAATGTAAAGGGGACAAGACTGACTTAGGCTTATGGTTTTAAAAGGTTGAGACCATGTCCACTTGGCTTCGAGTTTCTGGCCCTGTAGGGAGGGACTTCATCATTGCCTGGCATATCGGAAGCGGAGGAACTGGAAGGCATAAGTTACTTCCATGAATCTGCCCCCCACCCCACCCCACCCCACCCCCGTGGCCTACTTCTTTAAGCTTGGCCTTGCCTCCTTGCCTTTCTAGACCCTTCCAAAATTGCTCCACTAGCTGGAGACAAAGCCTAAAGCCAGGTGTGGTGAGCAAACCTGTAAGCAATCTCAATCATTAAGGGTTGGCAGGAGGAACAGGATTTCAAAGTCAACCTCTGAAGCATAGATCCCAGTCAGCCTTTGCTAATGAGAGCCTGTCTCAACAAATGAAAACAACAAAACAAAAGCAGTGAGCCTAGGGAGAACGTTTCCCGTTTAACCATAACAAAGCCAGCATCAGAACTGGAGTTTCTACTCCCATCTTGGGCCTTTGTCCTGCTATGGCACAGTCAAAACCCCACTAACCTACATTTCCTACAGAGCCTTCTCTTTTCCAAAGCCACTCAGTTCTTTGAATTATGGCAGAGAGAGCCTCAATTAGGTACTTTCTTTAAGACCTATAATTTGTCTTTTTTACCAAGGAGGGTGCCCTCCAGAATCAACAGTCTATAGGCAGCGGAAACAGTGCATAGTAAATAGATGGGCTTTGAATCCAGATCCTGAAATCCAGAGGCTTTGAATTCACATCTGTGTTCTAAAAATTCCCAGCCTTCTGGGGATGTTATGGAGACAACCAGGATTGGCGGCTGTGATTCTTCAGACATTGCTGCTGCTGATGCTAGTGCTGTGTTACGTAGTAGAGGTACTTTCCCATCGAAATTGCATCCTCAGTAGAAAAATGGCCGTTGGGGAACTATATCTCATTAGCTGCCATTTTAATATAGGATGAAAAGTTCAGATTAGAAAATGAAGCAATTTGACTATTTGATTTTTAAAAGTAATGTTTCAGCTTAACACTTTGTGCTACATATGAAAATCAAAAATATATATTCTATAGGATAATAGGTATCTAAATTGGTCTTTTAAAAAGTTTTTACTGGGCGCAGTAGGGCCGGTAGGTGGGTCGGCTGGCTAGCTGTGAGCAGTCAGACTAGGCCCAAGACTGGAAGCGATGCGGGAATGGGGGCGGCGGCCGCCGAGGCCGACCGCACTCTGTGGGCAACCTGGAGACGAAGGTGACCTAGGAGCTCCTCTTCGAGCTGTTCCACCAGGCTGGGCCAGTAATAAAGGTGAAAATCCCAAAAGATAAAGATGGCAAACTGAAACAGTTTGCATTCGTGAATTTCAAACATGAAGTGTCCGTTCCTTACACCATGAATCTTCTCAATGGAATCAAACTTTTCAAGAGGCCTATCAAAATTCAGTTTAGATCAGCCTTTCAGGATGCCAGTGCGTCATATCCCCAGCATCATGTTGGAAATTTAAGCCCCACCTCCACATCTCCTAACAGCTATGAAAGGACGTAACTCCATCAGCGCAGATGGTTCAGAGGTCCTTCTCTTCTCCAGAAGATTATCAGCGGCTAGCAGTAATGAACAATGTTTTCAGACAGATGTCATATGTTGGGAAATTTGGTTCTCCACATGCAGATCAGTCGGGATTTTTGCCATCAGGTCAATCACACACTCATACCTTTAACCAGTCTTCCAGCTCCCAGTGGCGCCAAGATGCACTGTCATTACAGCGTAAAAGACAGGATTCTCACCCCTACCTAGGAGATAGACACTATAGCCGTGAGCAACGCTACTCTGATCGTGGGTCTGACTATCATTACAGAGGAGGCTGAGAGGATTTCTGCTCTGACGACAGGAATCCTAATGGCTGGAGCCATGACTCTGATAACAGAAAGGACAGTAGTAGAGGTGGGGAATGGCCCTCATCTCGACACTAACAAGCATTCCAAGGACATTGCTTACAGGGCCATTTTAGGCCCTTTTAATTAAGTCGTTCTGGAAGTATTTCTAAAAACTGTACAGAGTAGCCCCACAATTTCCACCTGTCTTTGAAAAAAAATTTTTTTTTGAACCCAGCAGTAGTTTCATAGAGAACTGGAACTGTGGCTCCACATTTGTTACTTCAATTACCTTCCCTCAGGGTTTCAGAAGAGGAAGGATTTTATACAAGAGAATGGGCCACCATTCCAGTCATTTCAGCCTAGGAAAGATGAACTGTATAGGTTGATTATAAAGCAAATATTTGAGTTATCTTACCCTTTTGTGTTGCAAGAAATTTCTTGGTAATGAAATCATTTTGCTGTATATAGTAGGAAACATCCAAGTTGATAGTCTGAAATGGCTATCTGCATTTTATTAATAAATGAGAAAATAGAACTTCTCAGTGATTTATTAACAATTTATTTAAAACAGTTTATTGGTTTTGTTTGGGAATAAATCATATTTTCTAACTCAGAATTTAAGTACAAATTCTGTGGTATGCTCTTGAATTTTATCACAATTAAACATACATTATAAATCTATACTAGTTCATTCTAAGAACTTTAAAATTGTCTCATTAAATTATATTTGATGTATGACTAGTCACTCAGGAAGTTAAATATCTACATGTATATTTTTACATAAAAAGACAGTGTTGATGAAAATTCTTAGAGAAACAACAATGTTAATACATAGATAAATGGCAAAATGTGGGATTATAATTTTGAAATTTTGTTTAACAAAACTTTCATGTTTCAAGATCCTGTTGCTCATTCACTGCAAGTCATTTTTAGGAATTTATTCTGTGAGAAATGTGGATCCTCTTTATACCACAGCATTTATACTATGTTCCTTTTTTAATATATTAAATACATAAAAAGAGAAAAAAAAGTTTTTACTGTTTTCATAAAGACTTACTGAAGTATTCAAATGTTAATGTTCTAGAAAATCAAACTTTCATTCCAACTTGTTGCTCTCAGGAACTCAAGCTCTTTATGCTATTTTGATTTCCTTTTATAAGATGCAAATAAAAATTAAATGGGTGGGCTAGAAAGATAGTTGTGTGGTAAGGAGCTTTTGTTGCTCTGCAGAGGTCCTGGGTTCAATTCCCAGCACCAACGTGACAGATCACAACCCTCTGTAACTACAGTTCCAAAGAGATTGGATGCTTTCTTTCTGGCCTTCCTGAGCACTGCACACGTGTGCTGCAGAGACATATGCAGGGGACACACCCATATACCTAATAAATATTTGAAAAAATCAAGTGGGCAGATTATCTAGTAAGGCAGAAGGGTCCAGCCTTTTGGCTTCTCTGGGACAAACTAGACGACGAACTGTCTTGGGACATGTGCTGGGCCCGGGGAAATGGCTCAGCTGGTAAAGGCCAGGTATTGAGGTGAACGCAGGAAGATCAGAGAAGCAGAACAAGCCACAGCTACCTCATCTTGCTAATTCCTCAGCTGATCCTTTTTCCTCAGACTGGAAGCTTCTGAGTCCTCACCCAGAATGGCTCTCAGCTGAACTGTGCTGCTCAAAGCCTAAAAGCTTAACCAGCCAAATGCTTCTGGTTCCTGGTCTTCTGCTATCTGCCATCACTTCTTGGGATTAAAGGTGTGTGTCACTATGCCTTGACACCAGTGTGGCCTTGAACTCACAGAGATCCAGAGGGATTTCTGCCTCTGGAATGCTAGGATTAAAGGCGTGTGCTACCACTGCCTATCCTCTATGTTTAATATTGTGGCTGTCCTGTTCTCTGACCCCAGATAAGTTTATTAGTATGCACAATATTTTGGGGAACACAATACCACTACAAAGTATCTGTAATCTCAGTGTTGATGAGGCAGAAATAGGTGGATCCTAGGAACTCACTGATCTAGTCTAGCTGAATGCATGAGCTCCAGGTAACAGTGAGAAACTCTGTCTCAAAAAAACAAGGTCTTAGGAGCAATAAAATATGATGCCAAATGTTGACCCCTGAACTCCACATACACAAATACACATAGGTATACAGTACATGTACACATACTATTTTTAGAGGGCTGAGATTGGTTGTCCCTAAACTTAGCTCTTATTCCAGACTGCTGTTCAGAAAATAGTTTTGTCTCTAAGGTCTGATTGAAGATTTGGTCTAGAAAGGTGCAGTTGAAGATGGTGAAGCTTTGGTTATTAGGGCTATGCCCACCAACTATAAAGTTCTGCCCACTTTCAGGTCTGCCTCCCCCCCCCCCTTTTGTTCTTTTTTTTTTTTTTTTTTTTCAGGATGAAAGCTGAAAGATCAGAGCAGCAGAGCAGCCAGCCACTAGTTCTTACCTCTACCAAATCCTCAGCCTGAAAGGGAACTGAGCTCCTGGCTCCTCTTGCCTTATATTCCTCTTGCTGCCCAGCCATATCACTTCCTTCTCTACCTCCCGAGTGCTGGTATTAAAGGTGTGAGATCCCAAGTCCTGGGATCAAAGATGTGTACCAGCACTGCCTGACTCTGTTTCTCTTTTAGACTGGATCAATCTTGTGTAGCCCAGAGTAGACTTGAACTCACAGAGATCCGTCTGCCTCTGCCTCCTGAGTGCTGGGATTAAAGGTGTGCGCCACCACTGCCTGGCCTCTATGGCTAACTAGTGGCTTAGCTCTGCACTCTGATCTTCAGGCAAGCTTTATTTGTTAGATCACAAACGAAAAATCACTACACATTCTGTTTTAATTTAAGATTTAAACATTCAGGAAGTTCCTTAAACAGGAAGGTAATCAGCTCAAAATAACTTCAGCAAATCCCTGAAACTGACCAGATTCACTAGGCCTCTCCCTACCAGAGTAGACAATAAGAGCTGAGCTCCACAAAAGACTGAGAACAGAACAGCTGCCCGGAAAAAGCAGAAACTGGCTGGGCTATCTGGGAGAGGTGTAGACCAACTGTGCCTCCCCCTTGTCTCCCTCTCTTTCTCTCTTCCTTCCTTCCCTTCCTCCTGTCACTCCACCCTGGTTAGATGACAGCGTACAGGTGGCCTCTATATGAATTCCCTCCTGCCTGCATAATGTGCTATCTCTCAGAACTGAGCTGATGCCGGAGCCAGGCCTTTGAATATCTAAAATTGTGAAACAAACAAGGTTTCTTTCCCTTACGAGTTTGTGGCCTCAGGCATTTCATCACAGCAATGCAAGGCTGATTTGTATAGTAACTGTTGTTGCCTGGATGTAGAGGGCATCCAAAGTTCTGAAAGTCAGAGCGAGTCTGACTCCTGGCCTTCCTGTCTTTTGACTTCAGCTGTCTGTCCTTGTAGGTCTCTCTGTGGATTAGTTCCTCTGGATCTAGAAGCTGTTGTCTTCTAAAATTAAGCCTTATCTTTAGCCACTTCCAGCTTTAATTATTCCTTGAAAATAGTCTTGGCTTGGCTTGTGGGAAGATTTCTTTTGAGAGTTCAGTAACGTTTACTTAGCCCTGTTACAGGCTCTACATGAAAACACTTGTGTTGGTTCTGTATCTCATGGGAACCAAGTGGTAATCAGAAACTCTACAGCAAACCTATCTGCTCAGGAGTCGCTCCCTGCTGGTTCAAAGGCTCCCAGTAAAGATGACCTCCAAGTGTGCCAAATGGACATGGAGACAAAATAGTCCTCTGTCTTCAACAGTTCCTGGAGAATTCACCAGTCTCTTAGCACTGTTTCCCCTCCCCAGGACCGGAGTCCACCCCCTCCCCTTGTCTGTCTTCTCCCTGCCCAAAGCACTCTGCTTGTATTTCTTTTCTGCTGGGCAGTCCCTCTGTAATGGCTCCTTTCTATCTCACTGAATACTTTGAGGAAAGCTTTCTTGACTCTTATCTAGGGAAAAAACCTTTAACCTTAGTTAGGGTACAATCCACAGAGGAGGCTTTGAAAAAAATGTGTGTAATAAAAATGTTTGTAGAAAACTGATTAAGCAATATTCCTTTGGTAGATCCAGAATGCAAAGGATTAAGGGATGGAAATGGAAATATTCTGTTCTATGAGGAGACTAGACCACATATATGTATCTCTTCTCCTTCCTGGAACCACACTTGACACTAAAATAATATAGACAGAATAAATTCCTAAGGATTGTAGAAGCACAGATGGGCCGTCAACGAAAATAACATTGGTAAGTACCTGAAAGATGAAGCACAGTAGGGGTGGGGGAGGGAAGGGGAGGGGAGGAGAGGGGAGGGGAAGGAGGCAGGGAGGACATGAGAAGATGAGACAGAATTGAAGCCACAGTCTAATACAAGCACATACAGTTAACAGGAGAAGCTTAGGACTCGTGTGTACCTAATTTAAGGAAGAAAGACAATACCACGAAGCTGGAAACAGGCACAAATTGAAAGTCAAACCTCCACCAAGAAACCGAGCACCTGACTCGAAGTCAAAACCTCCATGTCTTTTTCTAAAGATGTCAAGCAGCCCTGTAACAAAGGTCTTGTCACTCTAACAGTGGAACAGCCTGTGACAAAAAGAGTCAACTCATATCTTCCAGCCAACAGGCCATGATCCCTCATCCAGCACTTCCAAATGTCTAGATGCGGCTAATATAAATATATCAAGGATTCCCAGAAATTTTAGAAAAATTTGTAACATGAGTGAGAAAAATAAGCAGAAAAACAATCCCCCTAAAATTTTAAGCAACAATGATTACTGCAATGGACAGGTTAAGAGAAGATACTGCATCCATCAGCAGCTGCTATAAATAAACACTAGCAACCAACAAAGAACTTTTGGAAATTAAATATAAGCATTGCCAAAATAAAGTAGAACAAAGGTAAGAGAAAGCTGAGTAAACTCCACTGAGAACAGAACAACATACCAGAATGGGAAATGGAAAACAAAGGGGGCTTTTTAGAGCTAAAGATGAGTTCCAGAAACAGGCTAGAGAAGATAGCCTGAGATTAGTGTAAGATACTTCCCTAGAAATGGAAGAATTTTCTAAATGAAAGGCATCTCAAGTGTCATTGAAAATTGATGAAAAATGACATATTTCAGAATATAAAAGCTAAGCTAAAGCTCTTAAAAGCTGATATTGAAAATAAAGGAAAATTGTAAAGGATTGAGAATCAGAATTAGTTTCATCAACAAATACCATCAGAAAACGAGAGAACAATATCTTCAAATTGGGGATAATGTGTTTACAAGTCCACGTCCATCCAAACTGTCGGGCAAACGCAAGGAGAGAGTACAAACATGGGCGCCCGAGAGGACTCGGGAGATGAACTTTCCATCCAGCCTAATCAAGCGAGTTACTGCAGATAAGCCCTTCTGAAGTTAGAAAGGGCTCCCATTCATGCTTCCCATGCAATAGCTGAACAGAGCTGGGGAGGGGTGCCGAGGAGGGGCTGGGAACTGCCCTGCTTTATTCAGTGCAGTTGTACCATGCACTGACTTGCACTTACCAAGGGACCAGTGTTATTGAGTAGTGTGGCATTTCATAGTGTCTGCCTGTTCCCACAATTAATCTTCTATGTTGGGAGTAATTTGGAGGCCACCCAAGGTACTCTGAACTCCTGGTTGGAGGATTTCACTTCCAAACTACACACCTCAACTATACCATGATATAGCCCCACTTGAACATTGCAAATACCTTTAAAGAATACAACTTTTTAAAAACATACAAACAAAATAACTCAGGTGTACATCTCAATGCATAATATAAAAAACACATCAAAAAAGCAAACACTCTTCCAGAAATTACTAATTGCACATTAATGGTCTCCAGTAAAAGTCAAGTAGATAAACATCTCAGACCACAAATTTTGACTAGAAATATGTTCAAAGAAATAAGATAATAACCTCAAGGGAACACGAACAACTTGATGGAGTAAGGAAATCTATATACTAGGAAAGAATTTAACAAATACAAAATGTTGAGAATGACAGCACTGTGAAATGCTTCCCTGACAGGATGGATTGTGGAGAGGACAAAATCTGAGCTTAAAGACAAGGTGGAAGAATTGGAACAAAAATAATAAAATACACTTCCGTACATTTGGGGCACTATGAAAATCATAGACATAGAAGAATTTCCTTCTAAAGGCATAGAAAACAAGGGACAGGCCTACACTCTACCAGTTTCACTCAAAAGATCAAACCTAGGAATTCGTGGGACAGAATAAGCTGAGATGAGATCAAATGGCAAAGACACGCTATTCCATGAAATTGTACCCAGCAATTTCCCAAACCTAGGTAAAGAAACGGGCATTCAAGTAAGAAAGCTTTTAGAAGCCCAAAAAGATATGGCTAGAGAAGACTCTCTCCATATATATCTCTGCTAAGATGTCAAAAATGTAAAGCAAAGAAACAAATCTAAAAGCATTACGGGAAAACTGGCAACTAACGTACAGACCCAGGAACCACATCACAAGAGATGTGTTATCTGCAAACCTAAAAGCCAAGAAAGCATGGGGTGATGTATTTAAAGCCTTGAAAGTATTTGTCTACCAAGATTCCTATACCCAACAAAATTACTTAAATAGATGAAAAGGTAAGAATATTTCAAGGCAATAAAGCAATTCCTGATAAGTCAACACTGCAGAAAACTCCCAAAGGAATACAGAGAGGGAAAAATAAAAAGACATTTTTATACATGGAACACAGGAAAGCCACATTTCATGAAAGCAATAGATAGCATAAGAGAACTGGGAAGGAATTAATCTTGTACAATGCAGCAAACATCCAACACTACCAGAGGAAAAATAAAAACTACCAATTAACCAGTCAACCAGGATAATAACAAAGTCATAAACAATAACAAACTCTTCTCAATTGAATAACCTTGAATGTAAATGGTTTTAACCAATCAATTAAAACACAGGCTAATAGAATAGATTAAAAATACAATCCAACTATCCTCTGTCTCCAAGAAAATTAAATGGAAAAGAATCCATAAACTGAGGATCAAAGGTTGAAAAATTACCAAGCAACTAGAAGCTCAAACAAGCAAGCATGGCACCACTCTTATTTGATAGAGTAGACTTCAAGCCAAAATTAGTGAAAAGAGATAAAGAGGGCCACTACATAGTAATAAGAGGAACAATTAATCTAGACAACATAGATATTGTGAATATTTATGTAGCAAGTCTTAGGGCCCCAATTTCATAAACCAAACACAGGAAAGCATAGAAGACCACATAGATCTGGACAAAAATAATAATGGCAGATTTTGAACTGTTAAGGTAGTTCAGTGGGTAAAGGTGTGTGCCATCTACCTGGTGACCTGCATTTGTTCCTTGGGAACCAAATGATGGGGGGGAGAAACTGACTCCCGTAAGTTGTCCTCTGACCTCCACATGCATGTTGTAGTACACATATAAACACAGACATGTAATGATAGTGGGAGATTTTGTAACCCACTCTCATATCTAGATAGATCTTCTAAATAAATAAGAAAAGAAACCTCAGAGCTAAATTATACATCAACTGGACTTAACAGGTATCTACAGAATAATTCACCTAACAGGAAAAACACATTTTTCTTTGTGGTATGTGGAACCTTCCCTAAAATTGATCATACCATCGGCCACAATGCAAGCTTTAATTAACAAAATTTAGCAAAAATAATTCTTTGTATCCTATCAGACCAAGGTGAAAAAAAATTAGAGATCTAATGATTACCATCTGAAAACACAAAACACACAGCCTGAAGGTAGTGGTGCATGCCTTTAATCCCAGCACTCGGAAGGCAGAGGCAGGTTCAGACATAAACCCAAAAAGCTACAGCCAGCCTCCTGATTTTTTGTCAAGATTCCACAAATAATCATTGGAGAAAAGGCAGCTCCTTGATAGACGGTGCTGGGAAATGGAGTGTCTCCATAGAGAAAACTGAAACTAGGTCCCTGTCTTTCACAAATATAAACTCCAAGTAGACCAACGACTTAGCATAAGACTTGGCATTGAAAATACTGGAGGGCAAAGTAGGAATCACGTCAAGCCCAGGAAAGGACTTTCTGATTAGGTCACCAGTTGCTCAGAAAATGAGGCCACTAATTAACAAATAGAATCACATGAAAATTTAAAAGCTATACAGCAAAGAAAACAATTGAGTGGAAAGACAGTCTACAGAATGAAAGAAAATTTTGCCAGCTATACATCTGACGGGGAATATCTAGACTATCCAAAGAACTAAAAACAAAACAAAATAAACAAGCAACAAGAAAACAACCAATAAAAAATGGGTTAAGAAACTAGAGCCCTGAAAAGAGAAAACACATATGGCCAATAAATATTTCAAATCCTCAGATATCAGGGACATGCAAATGAAAACGATTTTGAGATTCCATCCCATCCTAGTTACAATGACTGTCATCAAGGAAACAAGTGATTATAAATGCTAGTAAGGATGTGGGTAGAGAAGAACCCTTATTTGCTCTGATGAGAATGTAAACTGGTACAGCTACTATGGAAATAACTCTGGAGGCCTCACAAACACTAAAAATAGGACTCCCATATGAGTCAGGTCTGTCATCACTCCTGGGCCTGTATCCAAAAGATTCTGTTCCTTACCACAGAGGTGCTTGTACATCCTTCTTTAATGCTTCTGTATTCACAATAGCAAGGAGATAGATTTAGCCTAGATGTCTGTCCACTGCAGAACAGATAATGAAAATGTGCTACATATAACCAATGGAATTTTATTTAGCTCTAAAAAATGAAATTATGACAGCGTCTTAAAAATGGACAGAACGAGACTATAAATGAAGGTAGCCCAGGCCCCAAAAGACAAACATCACATGCTCTTTCCCATATTCTGATATTGGCCTCTAATGTCTAAATGTGTCTGTATGTGGGGATGAGTGTGCAGAGAGGACAGAAAACTAGACGTGCACAGGCACATGCAGCGGGGAAAGAGGTTTGTCGGTGGGAAGGCAGCACAGCACACAAGATGTGGAGGTGGAAGGGGAAATACTGAGGGTGGGAGATTACAGCAGGGATGGAGCACTAACAAAGGCTGTTGGGGTCCTGCCCCTCGACAGCCTTCACCCAGAGTTCCAGAAGAGACTCTGCCGGTGGCGGGTTAATCTGAGGGGTTCGCTAAAAAACCTACATACACGATACTCTTTAGTCTGTACACTTTATTCTTCTGAGTCAGCTCTCTCTATACACAACTTCTTTTCAGCTCTCACACTTAGCTCCTTTCTTGCCTGGTTCTCTGTACCTCTTTCTGCTGTTCCCTCTAAGTGCTACCTTAATTCCTTCATCTTAGTTCTGCCCCATCTTGGTCTTTCTCATCTCGTTCTTACCCACCTAGTTCTTCCCCATCAGGCTCTTCCTCATCTCCCATCTTGTCTTTCTAGTTCTCCATCCAGTTCTCCAATCCCCCAGTCTCTGATGTTTACAGTTATATACCCATGCAATAGCAGTGCTCTGGCTAAGGCAAGGTCACCAGGCTTGAATTCCTACAGGGTCATAAAGGCAGATAAGAGTTTTCCTCAGGCAGTGACTGTCAGGCTTTCTTTTTACAACCTCAAAGGGGAGTGAATAAAAGAGGTGGGGTCAGATAAGGCCTGGAATAAGTCAGAAAGGGAATTTATGTGCTCAAAATATATTCTTATAAGTGATTAGGTGAAACGTTATGAGTCTATCATAAATGTGCTCAAACTACAATCTACAGGTGGTTAGGTAAAAGAGTCTGTAAGTCACTAAAATGTAACTGCCTCTCTATTTCTTTGTCGCAGTTTACTGGCAGGGGTAACTCTGCTCAGAGCTAGGAAATCTGCCTCATAGCTACACTGCACCTGGTATGCAAAAAAAAAAAAAAAAAAAAAAAAAAAAAAAAAAAAAAAAACCCTTTTTGTTCTGCGTCAATTGCTCTGGAATGCCATTTGGGCTGTGGGAGAAAGGAGAGCCTGAGCTTCACAAGAAACAAAGCTGTGCACCTACGTTTGCCCGTCTCCTAGGCCTAGGATGCTTGAGAAGAATTTTAGGTAAAATACACTGTTAAAAATTCTTGGGGAAGTTATAAGCACACATGGAATTCATAGCAGAAAACAGCTGATATATTAAAAGCCGAATAATACCAAACACTCCTTGAGATTTGGGTTCCTCTGGAAGAATGCCTTGATTTTTCCAGGTACAGCTTTACCGTAGTTAGCTGAATTCCTACTACTGTCCTGCAGCTTGTAAGGGTAGGAAAGGAGGGATGGGAGGAGGATCAACCAGAACTACATATGTATGAAAAAGCCACAAGAAAATCTGCTGTTTTGCAATCTAATTATAAAATTAAAGGAAATTAAAAAGTACTTTTCAACGTTGAATAGAGGTATTCTATGTACATGAGGGAAAAAAACCCTAGTGACCATACAGTTATTAAATGAAAATTCTAGTGTTGGGCATGAGCTACATCCCTATAAGTTGTTGTCTTGTTGTGAGGACTCCTGTCTTAGGGTTTTTATTGCTGTGAAGAGACACCATGACCATGGCAAGTCATATAAGGAAAAGCATTTAATTGGGGCTGGCTTACAGTCCAGAGGTTTAGTCCGCTGTCATAATGGGGGGAAACACAGTAACACACGGGCAGACATGGTGCTGGAGAATAAGCTGAGGATTCTACATCCTGATCTGCAGGCAGCAGGAAAAGAGAGTGAGACACTGGGCCTGACTTAAGTTCCTGAAATCTCAAAGCCCACTCCCAGTGACACACTTCCTCCAATGAGGCCACATCTACTCCAAAAGGCCACAAGTCCTAATCCTTTTAAATAATGCCCCTTCCTATGAGTCTATGGGGGCCACTTTCATTCAAACCACCATAACCTCCAAACACTATAGGCTATTGTCACTGCTGCTGGTTGTCCGATGGGACCATATAGCATGCCCTACTCCTGAAGAGACCACATGCAGAATTCATGCTGGTACTGGAGGGACTGGGTAGATGAAGTGTGCCTAGCAAGCATAAGGTACATGATTTCCATCCCTAGTATGACAGGGGAAAAGAACTTGGGATTTTAGAAGTAATTGAAAGAACTAGAGATTAAATGTTGGCTATGCTTTAGACTATAGAAAAGCCTAGAAAAAGATGATGGAAAAGTAGTTTAAAACCATACTTTACTTTGAGTTTTCCCATGTGAACACATCTTTCAGTTTTTGCCTTTAAGAGCCTAGTATCTTAAAAAATTCACTTAAACCATGCCCTTGGTCAGGGCAGGTCTGAGCAGGACATCCACTATCAAGATTCTTTGCCTTTGGCTGAGGTGCTGGTTACCTCATGCAGATCAGCACTGAAGACCTAGAAATAACAATGGAGACAAAGGCCAGACTGAGTGGAGTGGGAAACAGGAGGGCAGGAATGGAAGGCTGTGGTCAGGAAGGAATTCCAGTTGGAGCTGCTAGCAGTTATCAGGTCTGACTATCTCGTCAGTGGTTGGAGTAAAGGTGGGAAGGAAGACACTGAGAAGGTTAAGAAATTCAGCATGCTGGAAGACATGGACCGTGGTTGAAGACAAATTGTGAGCCATGGAAAAGGATGGGAGGCATTTCCTGTAAAATAGTAGAGAAAAGAGAAAAGGTTAGTGTAAATAAAAGGCACAAGAAAGCAGCGTTCTTCCCTGTGACTTCTGCATCACCAGGTGAACTCATAATCCTTGCACATCTACTCACCTCCCGAGAATTCCAAATGATTGGATAGTGACATTCAAACATTATATTTCCACTATGTGCTTTACTCTTACATTCACAATGCTACCAGAAACCTGCCGCTTCCAGAACATGCTGCTGTTCAGAATCCTCCCAGTTTGTCAGTGACTCGAGAGCACGAAGAGGCTTGTCCACCAGGCGGGACCTGATGATCTCAGACAGGACTACTTAATGGACTGGAATGATGCTATCAACAGTGAAGGCAATTTTCTTCATCATAATATCATTCATCTTTTCAGTGATGCTTTGATGATAATTCTGACTAGGAATTATGCTGTGTAAAAATATAAAGGGGGAAAAAGAAGAATTTCAATTGGCATTCTTGCTATCTCCATTTATTTCATTCTGGGATAAGGACATTATCTTTCACATAAAAACTGTTTCCACCCAAATCCAAGCTTGTTGGGTTCCAGTGTTAATATTAATAACTAGCATTTGAACTACAGGAAATAGTGGGTATAACTGGAGGGTACATAACTAGAACAGTTCAGAAAAATACCAAACACTACAGCCTTTTATGGTGACTTGAAGTTTTCCCTTCAGGATCAAATCAGTGCTCGGTCTTGCATGTAAATACTGTTCTAGTTAAATGTGTCTGTTTCCTCTGAATTTCTGGGCCCAAAACATCAAAGCTAAATAATGATCCTCCAAAGATAGTAAGGTCCAAATTTCTAGAACCTGTAAGTACACTAACATATTTATGCTGATTAGCTCTTTGCCAACTCAAAATAAGCTGGAGTCATTTGGAAAGAGGGATCCTCAGCTGAGAAAACGCCTTTATCAGATTGGCCTGTGGGCAATCCTGTGGGCATTTTCTTAATTAGTGACGGGTGTGGTCGGGCCCAGCCCATAGTGGAAGATGCTGCTGTTGGAGTACCCTGCCCTTTAGGCTGCAGTCCACCATGTCGGGACAGCACTCTGGGCTTGACACAAAACGGAGGACTCCCTTTCCAGCAGGACTCCCTCCCTCCCTGGATAGTGTCTCTAGGCTTGGACGCCTGACCTTATCCGGAAGTTGTCCCTAAGCCTGATGCCTGACCTTTCTCAAGCGTGACCTTTGACAATGATCCCTGCAGACACTCTCTCCAGGCTGACCATATGATAACTAGGTTTTGTGCTCCCAGCTGGTAGGACCGTGCTGCCAAACACAAACTAGGTGATGCCCCAGTCACTGTTCCCATCCTGTACATCGCCCCTCAGTCTAGAATAAAATTGAGCTCTAGCAGTAAAGCATTCTCCCAGAAAGCTGTTTCCGCCATGCTCACAGGCAGGTACAAAGCCTTGCTGGCTGCTTCTGCCTCCTTTGCCCTCGTGGCCTAGTGGCCAACGGACCATAGTGGGAAAAGGGGGACCCCACATGCTGCCCCTGGATGGGGGCAGCTGTATAAGAGAGCCAGCTGAGCAAACAATGAGCAGCAAGGCAGTAAGCAGTATTCCTCCATGGTCTCTGCTTCAGTTCCTGTCTGCAGGTTCCTACCCAACTTTTTATGACGGACTGTGATGTGGCAGTATAATATGAAATAAACCCTTCCCTCTCCAAAATGCTTTTTGTCAGTATTTTATCACAGCAATGGAAAGCCAGCTAGG
This sequence comes from Peromyscus maniculatus bairdii, assembly GCF_049852395.1. Taxonomy (NCBI): domain Eukaryota; kingdom Metazoa; phylum Chordata; class Mammalia; order Rodentia; family Cricetidae; genus Peromyscus; species Peromyscus maniculatus. The sequence goes on along the minus strand of NC_134865.1, from coordinate 1,000,814 downwards.
ACAATAGTTTTCAAATCCTATGATGACAGATTAAGAATTTGCAGCTAGGGTGAATGGACTTAGGCCCACTGTAATCACAAGGCTCCTTGTAAGTGGGAGGGAGGCAAGTTAATAGGATTAGGAGACATAACTGGGAAGCCAAAGGTTCACATGATGTGAGGAAGGAGTCAGGAGACAAACGCCAGGCACCTCCAGAGCCTCCTAGAGAAACAAGTTCTCTGACACCCGTGAGCCCAGTGAGACTGAATTTGGACCTTTCATTTTCACATTAAAATTTATATTTTCATATAAAATGATGAGTTTTTGCTGTTTTGTATTTTCTAGTCTTTGGATAATTCTTCTAAGAATTCATCAAACTCAAGCTTTTTCACTGAAAGAATAGTTTACCCAGAGGATGTGCCAGAGGTACTTGTCTGCTGACTGATTGATGAAAATTTTGGTTGTTTGCAGATTTGTGTGTAGGCAGAGTTTTCCTGTCCTGCAGTCGCTCACTAACAAATAATCACTCAGAGGTTTAATATTAATTACAAATGCTTGGCCAGTAGCTCAGGCTTATTACTAACTAGCTCTTACATTTTTAAGTTAACCCATATTTCTTATTTATGCTCTGCCACATGGTGGTACCTTTATTAACATGGCATGTTCATCTCCTGCTCCTTCTGGGTCTGCCTGCGACTCCTCTGACTCCACCCTTCATCTTTCCATCATTCCCTCTGTCGCAGGCTGTCTTGTCCAATCTCTTCCCACCCAGCTATTGGCCAGTCAGCTTTTTATTAGCAATGAGAGCAATACATATTTACAGTATACAGAAGGATTATCCCACAGCATTTCCCCCTTTGTCTCTAATCTTTAAAAAAAAAGGCATTAATTTTAACATAGTAAAATTATATACAACAAAACCAAGATTATTCCACAGCATTTGACCCCTGAACCCTGAAATGAGAAATTTTATGAAGACATTCCATTTTGGGACTGAATGTTCCAAGGTCTCTCTCTACACATTGTCCAGTTATGGGTCTTTGTATTTTTTCCCATAGGAGGAAGTTTTTCTGATGATGGCTGAGTAAGACAATGATCTAGGAATACAGTAGAATGTCGTTAGGAGTCATTTTATTGCTAAACATATTGCTGTTTAGAAGAACAATACTATTTGGTTTTTCCCTAAAGTTTCAAGTGTAAATGGATGTTTCCTGTCCCAACTGCTTGGTCCCAAATAACTGACTCAGAGGCTGAATATGGATTATAAATGCTTGACCAATAGCTCAGGCTTCTTATTAGCTAACTCCTACATTTAAATTAACCCATTTCTATTAATCATGTATTGGTACGTGGCTTATGGCTTTATCTGTCCTCTAGCATGTCTTGCTTCCTGGGTGGCTGCTGGCTGGCATCTCTTCTTACTCTGCCCTCCTTCTTCTATTAGTCTCAATTTAGTTTTTTCACCTAACTTCCTGCCCAGCCACTGGCCTGTCAACTCTTTATTAACCAATGAGAGTAATACATATTCATAGTGTAGAAAGGATTGTTCCACAGCACTCAAGTTCTTGGGCACCCAAGCATATCAATCATGGGTTCCATCTCATGGCATGGACCTTAAATCCAATCAGACAGTGGTTGGTTACTCCCACAACTCTTGTGCTACTATTGTACCAATGAATCTTGCAGGCAGGTCGCCACTGTAGATTGAAAGGTTGCATCTTGGTTGGGATTTAGCTTGCCCCTCTGATAGTATGCAGAGTGCCATGGTCATTAATCAGTAGAGGAAAAGGCTGTAGGTAGGTATGAGCTGAATTTCTCTTTATTCAATGAGTTATGTAGGTGTTGTCTTCAACATTGGGGCCTTGCCATAAATTTGTGGAGAGCAAACAATAGCCTTGGCAATAACCTAGGTTGTTTGAGGTTTCCATGGGGTCCCTTTGGCCAAGAACTCAAATAGATGTGACCCATTCCTGCCACTGGAGGTTTCATCTGATGATGAGAGATGTGAGGTTGGGGCTTTGTCTCTCCCATTATTTGGTGGAGACAAATTAGAAATCATTTAGATTTCTTTCATATCTGTATATATATTTAAGTAGTTTCTACTGTATTAGGTTTCTGCTGCAAGCTACAGAAATGTGAAGTAGGAATTCAGCTGACACTGGCAAAGCTACTACCTGGAAGAGCCAAGAACTCTTCTAGAGGGAAGCCAAAACTCAAGGAGTCTTGGTGATAATGGCTTTTGAATGTATTAACTGTTTCCTGCAGTGAATTTCTTGTGTGCTATTGTAGCTTTCCTATGTGATTCTTTTCCCAAGAACTTGTAACAATGTAGTTCCCATGTACTATTTGGGTTTTTTGATAACATTCCCCAGCTGTGTTTATTCTTCATTAGCAAACATCTGGCTAGGGCCATTCTCTGGACAAAAGTATTTCATCTGAGATACTTCTCTACATCTAAGGATAGACTGCCAATAGATAAGCATTAGCTCATCTCACCTACAGGTAACAGAAAATAACCACTAACAATGAAATCCTTAACTTCTTGCCTTAACTCCAGTTTCTTTACACAGGACCCTAATTTAAGAGGTTTACTGCTTACGTTTCTGGGATGGTGGTTTGGCTGTCTGCTAGTTACTGAGCAAAGGAAATTATTCCCACTGACCCAAGGAGACTACCAACAAAGCCTGGAGGATGATAGGTGCCAAGCCTTGTTTCTTGTGCAAATTAAGCTTCAATCCTCCTTCTTTTATCTCAGCCCAGGTGTTACCCCTAGCTCTAAAGATTCCCCCTTTAGCTATTAACTCAGAGTGAAAGTGTCTTTCTGAATCAAATACTACACATTGTGACACAGGTTGCCTAGCAACCGAGTAAACTTTCCCCACCCTATCAGAAAGTGGCACAGCTGAGATAAGCTGAGACAGAAATGACACCAAAGGAAAAAAAGACAGTTTTATTTTACTAGTGACTTATATTGACATAGGGTCCCAACCTATTTACCCAGCCACTTCTAAGATTATAGTCTGAGCATATAAATTCCTCTTTAGAATCCCCTAATTGATTTTAGTCCTTAGCTGACCCTACCAGAGAACTCCTGTTAGTCACTCCCCTTTGGGGTTGTAAAAGAAAGCCTGACAGTCTTATCTGCCTTTATGACCCTGAAAGAATTCAAGCCTTGTGACCTTGCTTCAGCCAGAGAATTGCTGATGGTATGTGCATATATACTGGAAACTTCAGAGACTGGGGGAGAACTAAGACAGACTAAGAACAATGAGAGAACAGCAAAGAAAGGGACAGAGAGGAGCTAAGTGTGAGAACAGAAAAGAAACTGTGTAGATAGAATTGATTTGGAAGAATAAAGTGAACGGACTAAAGAGCTCAGTGTGCTTGGATTCTTTTGATATCCCTCAGATTAATTCTCAGCCACTGGTAGCATCTTTTCTGAACTCGGGGAGAATTCCCCTCAGGACAGGTACCTGGGGAGAATTTGATAGGTTCCCATGGCCTTTCTTGTTAGTTGTTCCTCCCTGTGTCCCCCCCCCCCCCCGATACTCCCCATCCCCTCCCTGTCCCTGCTGAGCCTCCCATTCCAGTCTCCCGTCCAATCCATCCATAACTGCCCATTCTGTTTCTTCTTCCCCCACCCCCAGTCCCTTACTCTATAACTATCCTCTATGGTTGTATGAACTGTAGCCTGTTTATCAAATACTTAACAGCTTATACCCACATATAAGAGAATACATACCATATTTGTCTTTTTCAATTTGGGTTACCTCTCTCAGGATGATTTTTTGGTATCTCCATCCATTTACCTGTGAATTTTATTCTTTTATTTATTTATATATTTTAGAATCTGAGCAAAATTCCATTGCATAAATGTACCACATTTTTTTTATACTTTTGTCTTAGTCAATGTTCTATTGCTAAGAAGAGACACCATGACCACAGCAGCTCTTATAAAGGAAAGCATTTAATTGGGGATTACTTATGGTTTCAGAGGATTAGTCCATTATCTTCATTGTGAGGAGCATGGTGATACATAGGCAGACATGGTAGCTGAGAGATCTACATTCAGATTAGAAAGAACCAGGAAGAGTGAGACTCTGGGTTTGTCATGGGCTTTTGAGCTCAAAGCCCACCCCCAGTGACACTCTTCCTCCAACAAGGCCACACCTCCTAATAATTTCAAATAGTGCCACTCCCTAGTGACCAAATCTGTGAGCCTATGGAGGCCATTCTCATCCAAACCACCACATTCTACTCCCTGGCACCCATGGGCTTGGGGTAGGGGATTTAGCTCAGTGGTAGAGTGCTTGCCTAGCAAGCGCAAGGCCCTGAGTTCGGTCCTCAGCTCTGAAAAACAAAAACAAACAAGCAAACAACAACAACAACAACAAAAACCCACATTTAGTCTAACTTCAAAAAGACCCCATAGTCTACTGCAGTCTCAACACTTTTAAAAGTCCATAGTTCAAAGTCTCTGATACTGATGACAATCTCTTACTCTATCTACCCCACTGTAAAATCAAAGTGAAAAATCAGATCCCATACTTTCAACAAGTAATGGCACAGGATATCCATTATCATTACAAAATGGAGCATGGTGAGGAAATATTGCACCAAAGCAAGACTGAAATCCAACTTGGCAAACTCCAAACTCTGCATCTCCATGTCTGATGTCAAAGCACTCTTCAGATAGCCAGCTCCTTTCAGCTTTGTTGACTGCAGCACACTTCTTTCTCTTGGGCTGGTTCCACTCCTTGTTAGCCGCTTTCCCTGACAGGTATCCTATGACTCTGGCATCTCCAAGATCTTGGGGTCCCTAAGACAATTAAAGCTTCACCTTCACAGCTTCATTCAATGGCCTCTCTGCACTGCTCTGTGGGGACATCCCTGACATATGCCTGGCCTCAGCAGCTTTCCTTAACTGAGGAGGGAGATTCTACACCCCTTTCTTCTATTCTTGCCTCTTAAAGCCAGAACCATGTGGTTGAAGCTGCCAAGTTCTGCTGCTTGATGGGGCTGGCACTTGGCCCCCTTGTTCAATTACATCTGCATCAGCTTTCTGTTGTAGATGGCTTCCTTCACTGCTTAAGCTTTTCTTTGATTCCTTTTCACCAGGTGGAAGCTTAGTTGGGTGCAGCATGGCCCTGATGTCATCACTTCTTTTTCCCCATCAAGTTTTTCTTTAAACTTTTTATCTCCTTGAGAACTGGATTTAGCTCCATTATACTTCTTGATGCTCCTTAGTGGTGGTATTGTGTTCCCCAAAATATTGTGCAACCTAATAAACTTACCTGGGGTCAGAGACAGAACAGCCACTAGATACAAAGGCTAGAAAATGGTGGCACTCACACCTTTAATCCTAGCATTCCAGAGGTAGAAATCCCTCTGCATCTCTGTGAGTTCAAGGCCACAATGGAAACAGCCAGGTGTGGTGACGCATGCCTTTAATCCCAGAAAGTGAACCTTTAATCCCAGGGAGTGATGGCAGAAAGCAGAAAGATATATATAAGGCATGAGGACCAGAAACTAGAAGCATTTGGCTGGTTAAGCTTTCAGGCTCATGAACAGCAGATCAGCTGAGATTCATTCTGGATGAGGACTCAGAGTTATCCAGTCTGAGGAAACAGGATCAGCTGAGGAATTGGCAAGGTGAGGTAGCTGTGGCTTGTTCTGCTTCTCTGATCTTCCAGCATTCACCCCAATAACTGGCCTCAGGTTTGATTTTATTAATAAGAACTTTTAAGATTCCTGCTACACTCCTTTTCTCCTCTTTGGTGGAGTACATGTTTTTAAAGTATGTCCTTTTGATTCTCTGGATTTCCTCCATGTTGTTATGTGCCGCGCCGCGCCCCCGCCCCCCTCTAGTTTTATGAATTTGAATCGCCTTTTAATATCTTTTACTTAATCTTACCGATTTTCTCAAAGACTGATTTTTCATTTCATTGATTCTTTATATTTTTGTTTGTTTGTTTGTATTTTACTGATTTTAGGCCCATGCTTGACTTTTTCCTACCATGTAATCCTTTTGGGTGTTATTTTTAAGTTGAGTGTGGTAATTTGTGTCTTTTTATTGGTGAATTGAGACCATTGATGTTCAGAGTTATCAATGAGCAGGGTTTGCTGATCCCTGTTATTTTGTTGTTATGGTATGTTTTCCCTCCTCTTTTGATTTGCTGGTCTGAACTATTTATTCCTTGTGTTTTCTTGGGGGTGGTTAACCTCTTCAGATTGAAGTCCTTCTAGTGCCTTCTGTAGAGCTTGATTTTCAGATAGACATTGCTAAAATTTGGTTTATCATGGAATATCTTCTTTTCTCCATCTCTTATGATTGAAAGTTTCCTAGGTATTGTAGTCTGGGCTCGCTCTACGGTCTCTTAAAATTTATAGACCATCTGACCAGAATCTTCTTGCTCTTGAGTCTCCATTGGGAAGTCCACTGTTATTCTAATGGGTCTAACTTTATATGTTACTTGTCTTTTTCTCTTGCAGCTTCTAATATTCTTTTATTGTTCTGTACATTTAATGCTTTGATCATTATGTGATGTGGGAATTTTTTTCTGGTCCAGACCATTTGGTGTTCTGTATACTTCTTATATCTTGATAGACATACCATTCTTCAGATTGGGGGACTTTTCTTCTGTAATTTTGTTGAAAATATTTTCTGTGCCTTTCACTGGGTTTCTTCTCCTGCCTCTATTCCCATTATTCATAGATTTAGTCTTTTCTTGGTGTCCCACATTTCCTGGATGTTTTGTGACTGGATATTTATAGATTTAACATTTTCTTTGACTGAGGTATCCATTTATTCTATCTTGTCTTTAACGCCTATAATTTTCTTTTCCATCTCTTATATTCTGTTGGTGAGGCTTGCCTTGAAGGTTCCTGTTTGAGTTTCTAAATTTTTTGTTTCCAGTTTTCCCTGTTTGGGTTTTTTCTAGTAATTCTATTTCTACTTTCACATCTTGAATTGCTTACATCATTTCAGTTCTACTGACTGTGTTTTCACAGGCTTCATTAATGGATTTAATCATATCTTCTTTGAGACTCTTGAGCATATTCATAAATAGCTGTCTTGAAGTCCTTGTCTTTAGCTTCAACGATATTGTATTTCTCAGGGCCTGCTGTATTAGGGTTGCTGAATTCTGGTAGAAACATATTGTTCTGTTAATGATTGTATTTTTTTCACTTGTGTCTAGGCATCTGGGTTTGGGATGATTATAATTCTAGGTGTTGATATCTTGTCTTTTTGGGGTGGGTATTCCACTCCTTGGTATCTGTTGCCCTCTTTAGATCTTAGGAATCCAAAGGTGGTTGTAGGTTGCTTTGTAGGGAGTGCTTCTGATTCCATGCCAGGTGTGGCCACTAGTGTTCTGGGTAGAATGTGTACCTTAGTATTGGGGGCTGACACAGTAAATGGGGATGGTCTAGAAGGGGGAGTAGGGTTAAAAGAGTTCACAGGAAGGAGAAAATCTGGGTCTGACAAGAGGTTTGGTGGAGTCCCTAGGAAGTGGAGTCAGAGAGGGAGGACAGCCCCTCCCACTGCCAAGTGGTTTCCTACAAGGCTAGGGATGAGACTGGTGACTTGGAAATAGAGAACAAGAAGGAGAGTAGAGATCACCTATCTGATTCCCAGGCATAACCAGTGGAATCCCAGGTAGAGAGCCCTCTGGGTACTGGCAGCTGACACTAAGGGATGGGGTGAGGAAGGAAGGCTGAGTCCCCTGAAAGAATCTGATGAATCCTCAGAGAATGGAGGCAGAGAGGAAGGATAGGCCATCGCAAGTGGTTTGCTATGGGCTGGGATGAGACTTTATATTCCTTCTTCTAAATATTTTTAGAAGAATTTGTGTAGAATAGATGCTATTTCTTCTCTTAAAGATTTATTTTATTTTTATTTACACATATTCATCTAAGTGTATGCCATGTGTGTATGGGTGCCTTCAAAGGCTGGCTGGAGTCACAGGCACCAAACTCAGTTCGTCTGGACATGAAGCAAATGCTCTTAACTGCTGAATCATCTCTACAGTCACTAGCTGACTTTAGCTTTCTAGTCTTTTCTCTCTCAGTCTCTCTTTCTCACTGTACCAGGGGTATAAGTTTACCTATAATTACTGCTTAAGCCAATTTTAAAATGTTTTTGTTTCCACTCAGTTCAAGACACTTGTAATGACTCTTGTTCTCCCCCCCCCCCCCGCTTTAATCTATGTCCTTTTTTGAAGCATCCATGCCATGGAATAATCTTTTTGTACACTATGAAAATGTGATTTTGCCAAGACACCTTCTGATTGGTTTAATAAAGAGCTAAATGGCCAATAGCTAGGCAGAAAGTATAGGCAGGACTTCCAGGCACAGTGAGGATTCTGGGAAGAAGAGAGGCAAAGAAGCCAGCCAGATGCAGAATGAGTCGGACATACAGAATGGGATAGAGGTAAAAGCCATGTGGTAGAATGTGGATTAATAAAAAATATGGGTCAATTCAAGTTATAAGAGCTAGTTAGGAACAAACCTAAGCTATAGGCTGAGCTTTCATAATTAATAAGAAGTCTCCATGACTTGACCATTATCTCAATTTTCTCAGGTCCCATCTAGAGATGCTGTCACTCTCCCAGGCAACAGGAATCATTCTAGAGAAGATGATGCCCACATTTCCAAGAGGTGAAGTTGGTGGTTTTTGGTCTTTCAATGGGTTATGAATGTTTATCATCATTTTAGGGGATTGGTTGCAAGTTGTTGTTGGTCATGGTCAGGAAAAAAAGCTGAACCAAGGAAATTAGAGTCAGAAATCTCTTTCTGAAGGGAAAAAGGGGGATATAGTATAGAAATGATGGGACAAAAGGGTGGATTGTTGAGTCTGCCTTTGAACAACCTCCAGTCTCAAATATTTTACACTGGTATGGATATTTGTATATTGATACAAATTGAAGGTTATTTTTGTTATATATATAATATTTCTCCTCCTGTTTAAGGTATTGAACCTATGCAGCTCATTTAAAAATGTAATATAAAGTTCTAGTCCTTGAAAGCTATTATTATAAACTATTTAGAATAATTAAGAAATGCAGGTTAGTAGTTAGTCATCTATAACAATCAAACTTGTAGTCATGTTAGGTATGTTTTCAAGGTCATACAGGGATATATTTTAGACAGATGGTCTTCAAACACTTCAGAGATCTATAGGATATGGCATTTAAGATGTTTTTAATAATATAAGGCTTTTCATGACAGTGAGACATTTCTGCTCCTGGCAGAACCAATTTACTTCGAAAAATGATAACAGACATCAAAGAACTGCCATATGGTGTTTGCTTTTGATGTGGCAAAGCTAGCCATTTGGGCAAGAAACTGCCATTGCCCCAACTGCTGACAGAATGGTATCCAAACTGGATAAGCAGGACACAAAAGAAAGCAGCTGCCAAACTTTGACAAGACAGGGTAGAAAGGACAGTCCTTCAAAATTCCTGCTTCGCAGAAAAGTCTGTCAGATCTTCTAGGCCTGTAGGCTAAAGATGGATGTTACAGAGGAATCTTGGGTGATTGTCCAGCCAGCCAGATGTCTGTCATTTCTTTAGTTGTGGTAATATTTTGTTTGGGATCTAACAAATAAAGCTTGCCAGAAGATCAGAGTGCAAAGCTAAGCTACTAGTTGGACATAGAGCCCAGGCAGTGGTGGCACATACCTTTAATCCCAGCACTCAGGAGGCAGAGACAGACAAATCTCTGTGAGTTCAAGGCCACCCTAGGATACACAAGATTAATCCAGTCTAAAAGAGAAACAGAGCCAGGCAGTGGTGGCACACACCTTTGATCCCAGCCCTTGGGATCTCATGCTCTTAATCCCAGCACTAGGTAGGTGGAGACAGGAAGTGATATGGCTGGGCAGAGAGAGGAATGTAAGGTGGGAGGAGACAGGAGCTCAGCTCCCTTTCAGGCTGAGGATTTGGTAGAGGTAAGAAGTCTTTCTAGTGACTGGTTGCTCTGCTTCTCTGATCTTTCAGCATTTACCCTGATATCTGGTTCCAGGTTTTTAATATTAAGACCAATTAGGATTCATGCTACACCTGGCATCCAACTTTTGGGGCACAAATCCATGAAAAAGCTGCTTGCCTGTGGCTTTGCAGCCACTAGCACAGACCAGAGCTGCATGCTGCCGGAGTCACCACCCCAGAGCTGCATGCTGCCGGAGTCACCGTCCCACCAGCTAAGTTTCTGTTGCAACCTAGCTACAGCAAACTCCATAGGCTTTTGGCCTCCCCAAGCCTCAGGGGTCAGCCACTTTCACACATTCCCCCATGCAGATGGCTTTTTCTCTCCTGGTGGGTTGTGTGCTCCCCCTAGATCCCTTTCTCAGACTGCTAACACATTAGGTAGCTGCCTTGAAACCTGCTTGAGCTTCTACTGTTCTATGCAGAAGCAGTCAGCTTCACATCAGAATCAACATTGTTGGCAGATTTGGGGAGACAATTGGGAATTTTTAAAGTGAGGAATTAGTTAAAAGAGAATTTTTTCCCACATTAAAAAATGGGAAACATGCCGGGCGTGGTGGCGCACGCCTTTAATCCCAGCACTTGGGAGGCAGAGGCAGGCGGATCTCTGTGAGTTCGAGGCCAGCCTGGGCTACCAAGTGAGCTCCAGGAAAGGCGCAAAGCTACACAGAGAAACCCTGTCTCGAAAAACAAAAACAAAAACAAAAAAAAAAAAAATGGGAAACACTATTATGATGGAGAGAGTTAGGTCTCTGTATAATTACATGATACATGATTGAAAATGGAACAATTAAATGAGAGGATAATTAATTTAGAGGTGATTTATGTAATGTCAATTATAAATCTTATCTGTTTGATCATTTTTGTTTTATCTTTGAAAAGTTGGTTAATATGAGTGTCAAGATATACATTTTAGAAAAACTTATTAAAATAGATCATAGAGATATTCAGACCCAGACAGAGGAATTTAAAGGAGCATTGCATTTTAAGGTCACAGGGAAACAGCCTAAGGTTTTCAAACAGCCAACCTTAATTTACCCAGTAACCTTACAGGTACTGCCAAATGATTGATATTCTCAAGGCTGTGTAAGAGCTGACTGAACTCTCTGCAAATGTTAGTTTGAGGAGATTCAAGGGAGTGACAGTCTCATATGGCATGCATTCACCTTTTGTGAAGCAGATGTTAAACTTATGGTCAACTTGTAATAGAATTATCCCTCAAGACTGGAGAGACTTGTTACAGCAGTCTTGGAGTCTGGTCCTCAGTTATAGTGGAGGACCTGGTGGAAAAATGAGGCTAAGAACATTGAACACTGAAGTAAGGCTAGCAGTGTGAAAATCTCCCAAGACCAACTTCTTCGAGAGCAAGATTATGCTAATGTAGAAAGGCAATCTATATATGATTACCACACAATGGCTTTATGCCATGTAGCAGCCTTGAATGCTTGGGACAGAATTGAAGAAGTAGGAAAGAAAACTGAGTCATTTACTAAAGTTATACAGGGCCCAAAAGAAACCTTCACTGATTTCATACAAAAATTAACTTCATCAGTTAATAGAATGATGCCAAATTCAAAAGTTAGACAAATAATAATTGAATCTCCGGCTTTTGAAAATGGCAATGCACAATGCAAAAGGGTAATTAGGCTGTTAAAGTCAAGATCAGCACCTTGGAGGAATGGATTCAAGATACAATCAATATTGAATCTCATAACCATAATGATGCTTGGTTAGGAGAGGTAATTTCCAGAGGTTTGAAGAAAGGTCAAAATGTGAAGTGTTTCAAGTGCAGTAAACAAGGTCACCTAAAAAGGAACTGCAAACAGGGCATTCTTAGAAACAATGCTTTTTCTAAGACTAATCCCAACAGAATGCCTCTCCCTTCTGGGTTATGCAAAAGGTGGGGCAAAGGCAGACACTGGACTAATGAATGTAGATCAACAAGGGACAGTCCAGGCAATCCTTTGCCATCAGGAAACACCTTGAGGGGCCTCTCGCAGGCCTACATGTCAAATTTGGTTCAGTAATTTCCTGTCATTTTGGAGGAAACTCCTTCCCAGAGCAATTAAAGAACCTAATACCTATTGTAAGAAACCATACTGCTCTGGATGATAGAACAGCTATAGAAGAGAGAACAAAAAATTCAGAAGGAACCATAAAGTGAATATTTTGGCAAACTTCTATAAGTGAACAAAGATCGAAATTAAAAATATGAATAAATTTCATTGCCCTTGAAAGTCTTGTAGACACAGGTGCAGATGTAATAATTGCACCAGAAACTTGGTATCCAAATTGGCCTCTTCAGGAGGTAAATGTTCAGCTTTTAGGAATTGGAATGTTATGTCATGTAAAACATAGAGCAAGATGGGTCAAATATATAGGGCCAGAAGGACAGAGAAGAAAATTAAAGACATATGTGGCTAACATTGCAATAAATTTATGGGGACATGATTTGTTACAGCAATGGAATACCCAGATTAACATTCCTCCAATTTCAGAAACAAACCATAAACTAACACATATTTCTGGGAATATTAGAAGGTATTTATTATAAAGAACATTTACTGATCATTCAGGTTGTACAAAAACAAGGCACAACAGTTGCTGATCTTTCAAAGGCACCAACAGCCCTACCTTTAAAATGGCTAATGGACAAACCTGTATGGGTTGAGCAATGGCCTTTAACATCAGAGAAATTACAGGCCTTAGAAAAACTGGTGTAGGAGCAGCTAAATGCTCGGTATTTTGAAGAATCAACCAGCCCTTGGAATTATCCCATATTTGTTATTAAAAAGAAATCTGGAAAATGGAGAATGGTAACTGATCTAAGAGCTGTTAATAAAGAAATTCAGCCAATGGGCTCTCTATACTCTAGAATTCCTTTGATTCTCTGTCACCTAAAGGATGGCCACTTATAGTTATTGACTTAAAAGACTGTTTCTTCACTATACAAGAAAAAGATAGAGAAAAATTTGCCTTCACTGTGCCTATTTATAATAATCCTCAGCCTGTTAAGAAATATTAATGGAAGGTTTATCCACAGAGAATGTTAAATAGCCCCACCCTGTGCCAATATTTTTAAGGTCAGCTGTTGGAAATGATACATAAACAATTTCCTCAATCTATAGTTTACCATTACATGGACAATGTTTTACTAGCTGATTCAAATGTAGATACTTTAGAAAGAATGCTTGAAGAAGTAAAGAAAATTTTGTTGTGTTGGGGATTACAAATTTCTCTTGAAAAAATACAAAGAGGAGATTCTATTAATTATTTGGGATATAAAATAGGTCTACAAAAAATTAGACCCCAAAAGGTGTAAATTATAAGAGATCAATTGTGGACTCTTAATGACTTTTGAAGATTGCTAGGAGACATTTCCTATCTATGGCCTACTATTGGAGTAGAAAATCAAGAACCGATTAATTAGTTCAAAACTTTAAATGGTGACAAGGACTTAAATAGTCCAAGAGAATTATCAGCTGAAGCTGAGAGATAATTGTCTTTGGTGGAAAAGAAATTACAGGATGCATGTGTGAATTGTTTGGATCCAGAGCTTGATTGCATTCTAGTTATTTTATCCTCTATGCATTCTCCTACAGGAATATTAATGCAAAAGCGAATATTATCTTAGAATGGATATTTTTACCACATAAACAGAATAAAAAGTTAAAAACTCTTGTGGAAATGGTCTCTGAGTTGATTCTAAAAGGAAAATTGAGACTTTGTCAATTAGCAGGAATAGACCCAGCAGAAATTATAGTACCTTTTACTAATGATGAAAGTGACAAATTATGGGCAGAAAGTGAACCTTGACAAAAGAGCTTGCAGTAATTTTTTGGCAAAGCTTAACAACAAATATCCCCAAATCAAGAGAATTCTATTTATAAAGAGGACTAACTGGATCTTTCCTCACATTGTACAGGGAACACCAATATCTGGAGCCCCTACATTCTATACTGATGCAAGTAAATCAGGAAAGGCAGGTTACAAATCAGAAAATTTAAATAAAGTGGCTAAAACCCTTATGATTCTGTATAAAAGGCAGAATTATATGCTATTCTGATGGTATTAATGGATTTTATAGAACCTCTTAACATTGTTACTGACTCTCAGTATGCAGAAAGAATTGTTATACACATTGAAACTGCTGAATTTATTCCTGATGAGTCAGAATTAACTTTGTTATTTATTCAGTTACAAGAAATAATTACGAATAAGTGTTATCCCTATATCACACACATCTGATCCCATACAGATCTGCCAGGCCCTCTAGCACAAGGTAATGAAGAAATTGATCAAATATTAATAGGAAATGTGCTGGAGGCCTCAGAATTTCAATTAAAAAATCATATCAATAGTAAGGGTTTGAAAAAGAATTTTTCCATCACTTGTCATCAAGCCAAGGAAATTATAAGGAAATGTCCTACTTTTTCTTTACATAACCAAACTCCATTACCTGCAGGAAGTAACCCAACAGGTACTCAAAGGAATGAAATCTGACAGATGGATATGTTTCATTTTGTAGAATTTGGAAAATTAAAATATGTACACTATACCATTGATACCTATTCAGGATATCAATGGGCAACTGCTTAGAGTTCTGAAAAAGGCTGATTCTATAATCACACATTTGCTAGAAATTATGGCCATTATGGGTATACCTGCACAAATTAAGACTTTCAGTGTTCCAGCATATGTCACTAGTAAAATGAAACAGTCTTTTGCTTATTAAAATATAATAAATAATAAATAATCACAAGTACACCACACAATTCTACAGGGCAAGCAGTCATAGAAAGATCCAATCGAACTTTAAAGCTAAATAAACAGCAACAGATAATAATGACTCCTAGAAATAGATTGCATAATGCTTTATTAACTTTGAATTTTCTCAATGCTAGTGAGAAAGGAACAACAGCTGAGGAGAGACATTGGATAATAGGAAAAACTACAGAATTAAATCAGCCTATATACTTTAAAGATGTGCTGACTTCAGAATGGAAACCAGGATATGTATAACATTGGGGACAAGGTTTTGCTTTTGTTTTTACAGGAGAAGAAAATCTATGGATACCATCAAAATTGATAAAGGTTTGATTTGAACAAGAGAGACCTCTTGATTAGAAGAGATGATAGTTCATGAACCAACATGGCCATTCAATCTAAACTAACTTATAGGACTAACAAGTGCTTCTCATTTGATCAGATATAACTTACCAAAAGGGAACCTCCTCAAAATTAGGGTTCTGGAAGGGTTTTGTTTTTGTCTATTCAGGAGAATGAAGGCAAATGCAAATGGACTAGATATTATTGATGTATTTGTATATAGTGATTATACTTATTGTCTATAGTTTTTCTTATATTAGTTAGAACCTTTTTGTATTTTAGTAAAAGAGGGGAAATGTGGTGATATTTTGTCTGTGATCTAACAAGTAAAGCTTGCCAGAAGATCAGGATACAGAGCTAAGCCACTAGTTAAGCATAGAGGCCAGGCAGTGGTGGCACATACCTTTAATCTGCACTCAGGAGGCAGAGACAGACAGATCTCTGTGAGTTCAAGGCCACCCTAGGATACACAAGATTGATCCAGTCTAAAAGAGAAACAGAGCCAGGCAGTGGTGGCACACACCTTTGATCCCAGCCCTTGGGATCTCATGCTCTTAATCCCAGCACTAGGTAGGTGGAGACAGGAAGTGATATGGCTGGGCAGAGAGAGGAATGCAAGGTGGGAGGAGACAGGAGCTCAGCTCCCTTTCAGGCTGAGGATTTGGTAGAGGTAAGAAGTCTTTCTAGTGACTGGTTGCTCTGCTTCTCTGATTTTTCAGCATTTACCCTGATATCTGGCTCTGGGTTTTATTATTAAGACCAATTAGAATTTGTGCTTCATATAGTTTTAGAAGTTGCTTGCTATGAACTTCCTGTTTACTCAGGTTATATTTTATCTTCCTTGGGTCTTTGATGGCATTGAAGACTAGATAATTACAGTTTTCCTTGTTACCAAAATCTGAAAAGAAACTCACAAAAGAGGTGTAAAATGTATAAGGCTGAGAGACATAAAAGCTTAAATTGTTCATCTAAGAAAATGTTTTGAGATTAAAAAATAGTATTGAGTTGATAACACAAGATACAATAGAAAATATATTAGGTACAAAACTTTGAAATCACCAAGATAGAACAGATAATAGAATATTTTTTCTGAATTTGCCAAATGCAAATGGACTGGATATTTTGAATGTAATTCTTACCTGGTAATTGTTCTTGTTATATATAGTTTTACTGTGCTAGAGATAAACTCTTTCCTTTTTATTTAGACAAAAAGAGGGAAATGTTGTGAAATAATCTTTTTGTACCCTATGAAAGATGTGTCTTTACCAAGGTGCCTTCTGATTGGTTTAATAAAGAGCTAAATGGCCAAGAGTTAGGCAGAAAGTATAGGCAGGACTTCCAGGCACAGAGAGGACTCTAGATAGAAGAGAGGCAGAGAAGCCAGCCAGATGCAGAATGAGTTGGACACACAGAATGGGATAGAGGTAAAATCCATGTGGTAGAATGTAGATTAATAAAAATATGGGTCAATTAAAGTTATAAGAGCTAGTTAGGAACAAACCTAAGCTATAGGCCAAGCTTTCATAATTAATAAGAAGACTTTATGTCAACATTTGGGAGCTGGCTGGTAGGACAGAAAAAGACTTGTTACACATCCAGTTTGGGGACTCAAGACATTGACTAGTGGTTAACACATTTACTTCTCTTGCAGAATACCCAGGTCCTGTCCCCAGTACCCACAAAATGACTCACAATTGCCTGTAACTCCAGTCCTAGGAACTCTGTTGCCCTCTTCAGATCTCTACAGGCTCCTTCATGCACATGTTGCACAAACAGACTCAGGCATACACATGTACACATAAAACAATTTTTTAAAAAGAAGCATCTATTTTCTAAATATTTGGGCACATTTTTAAGCTATCTTTGTGTTACTAATTTCTGACTTAATTATGGCCATAGAATGTATATCATATGATTTAAATCCTTTTATATGTATTGAAAATTGTTGTAAAGTTTCAAGCATGATCTCTCTTGATCAATGTTCATATATACTCAGAAATAATGTATTTTGATACTGTTGGGGGAATGTTCCATAAGTGTCAGTTCAACTTTGTTAATCATGCCCAAATCATAGTGATCTAGATAGACAGATTAATTATTCTCCAAAGATTTCCATGCCCTGATCTCCAGTACATGTGACTACATTACATTGCAAAATGAACTTTGCAGACCCAATTAAGAAGATAAATTTGAATCTTATCATTGACAACAAATATAATCAGTTGCTCTGAAACTCCAGGCCCACTTCACTCATTTTACCATGTTATCCAGATAGTGTGGTGTGATAACTGTCATTTGACTATCAGTATAAGTAAAAATGACCGTTTCTCAGTATATACGAACACTGATCAAGAGAGATCATGCTTGAGACTTTACAACAATTTTCAATACATATAAAAGGATTTAAATCATATGATGTACATTCGATGGCCATAATTAATTCAGAAATTAGTAACACAAAGATAGCTAAAAATAAAATATGCCCAAAAAGCAGCGAGTTTGACATCCAGAGTTATACCAGTGTTGTTGATTGAGATACTCATCATTCCTTATGTGTACTTCCCATTGTGTCTCACAGAGAAAATTAAAAATATGGGTTGGAAGGTCAAGATTATATAAAATTAACCATTTCTTCTGCTTCATCAGAGAAATTCTTAAGTAAAATTTGTCTTTCTATCACCAACCCATTAACAATATACAGTGGAGAAAAATGCAATGACTATTAGTATAGCTTAGTGCCATCATTTTTATTTATAATAAAACATCACCAGGCTTATCCATTACTGACTTTATACAATCAGTGAAAATATCAACATAGAGAAAAGAACAGCAATGCCTTCTGAAGAATGTCTTGGCCACATTGATCTACTGAAATGGGTCTTGGGCATCCCCTAGTTTCCATGGACTATACTTGTTGAACTCTTAGCATATAATTACCATTTACTGGGTCTTGTATTATTTTATATTGAGATGTTTCAACTTAACTTTGCATTGTCCACAGAATCAAGCATTATTATTATTCCCAATTTATAGATGCAGCAAAGCAAAGTCTGAGGGATTAAATATTTAATAATGTTCTGAACTCATCTACAACAGTCAGCACATCAGCTTAGGTGAAACTGTCTTTTGCTAGTTTATCTGCCTCTCCTGTAGTATTGAAAACAGAAACAAAGACTTTGTATTTCATCTTTGTATTTTAGCTTCTAGTACAGTATATTTTATATAAGATTGAAATTTGGTGTTAAATTAAGATATTTTATCTCTTTGAGTCTCCATTTTTAATACAAAATAAAATACAATATTCTCTGAAAACATCAGTGTAGTGGTGCTGATAATGCTTGGCTCATGTTAGATGAGAAAATGTTCAAATGCGAAAATTATTTTCCGAGACAGAGCCTTGTTATGTCGCTCAGGCCAGCATCAATAGGTCCTCTTGTCTTAGCCTCCTAAATTCTGTGCCTGTGCGATTCCAGAAAAGGGGGAAATTGTTGGTAAATGTGAGCAGTGGGATCTCTAGAACACTGACCAGAGTTGGAGTTCTAATAGGAAGAGGGCAAATGGGTTTGAGTGAGTGGATATTAAGACTGCAGAAGGCATATGTATCACACAAAATTCAAGCAGGAGACAAGAATGTTTTTATTGAAATGAACTTTTATTTAAAAATAGAGCAAGATTACAAAATAGGTATGGTTTAGTTTACAATAAAAGAAGCACTCGCATGATACCAAGAAATCAAGGGTGGAAGGAAATGCATCAAAATGGCAGAGACAGGACTTTTTTAAAGACAAGCTCAAATAGCATTAACTCATACAGGGAAAGAGTGATCAAAATAAACCATAAACTCTAACCCTGTAAGTGCAATGCAAATGCTCTCAAAGAGAAAGCAGATGCCTCACATCTGTGTTGTTCAACAACATGCTTTCCACCTAGGTCAGATGTTAAAAGCTTGGACAGGACCAAGGTAGGACCATATCACAGGAAGAGGACCAGACTGTGGCACAGTCCTGGGAGAATACAACCAATAAGATTAACAAAAGGAGTTCAGCCTGGCAAAGATGCCAAAGGATACCCAAAGGATTTCTTGAAAATTTGTGATCTAAGAAATCAGCAACCCAAAGAAGAGAAATTGATCCCTTGTAAATGATGAGACATGTTTTCAGAAGGTGAAAAGTCTCCTCTTCTAGCCTGTTAAGAGTACTTTGTTGCTCCTGCAAAGGACCCAGGTTTGATTCCCAGCACCCACACAGTGGCTTACATTCATCTGTAACTCCAGTTCAAGGGAATCTGATGGCCACACATGACCTTGGTAGGTACCAGGGACACACATGGTACACATATATACATGCATCCAAAACACTCATACACACAAAATAATAATAAAAAAAAAACCCTTTCTCCTTATAGACAAAAAATATAAAACAGGAAGAGATTTTATTGCCCTCTGAAAATATGACATTGTTCCAGGTGAATATAGTGAAAGCTGACAAGGCAAGACAACTGTTTTTATGGTGGTGGCTCTGGTGATGAGTGTATACTGAGCAAAGAGCTGTGAAAACATGAAGCAGGTGTGAGGATTAGCGGTGGGCAATAAGAAAGCAGCCAGATCAGTGGAAGGAGGTCCCGTGGTGACGAATCTGCAGAGAACCATCTAGTGTCTATGTCCTGTTTATATTGCCTCTTTAACAGGCAAATCACCTAGTTTCTCTTCCATTCACCATTCTCTTCCAGAGTCTCCATTTTTTCAGATATTCACTCCCGTTCTTAGGAACAATACAGTCAGAAAGTCTCCCCTGTACCACATGTCTATTGGCTCCGTTCTCTCTGTGGTACGAGACCAGTCTTCAGGGTCCAAGTGCAGTCAGTGGAGTGCTATTTGAAAACTAGAACCCAGGGCCCAGCCTATTAGATGTTAGTAGGAAAACAAAGTGCCTGCATTTGGTTAGGCTTTGACCCAGCAGGCTGCTGCTCTGACGCTCTAAGTGCTCTAAGTCTTTCCCACGCATTTGGGTTGGTGATTATCTTTCACTTCCGGATGTAAACTTCCTTAAAGCGTCTTTCATACAGTTGGTCTAGCGGTTGTGAACTCCTCGGAGTTGTGTGTCTGAAAAGGATTTTCTTTCCTTTTCATTTCTGAAGCATGGTGCCGATGAGTGAAGCCTTCTTGGTAGTTTTGTTTCAGGGCTTTGACTGTGCCTCTTTGCGTCTTCCTGTCCTGTAGTGTTTCTGTTTGGAAATCTTTAGTCTGACAAGTCCACCCCTAGATTTTTGTCTTGTTCAGACACTCATTTTGTCTTGTTTGATTTGACAGTTTGACTGTAATATGCACAGTGAAGATGTTTCTTTCATTTGTTTGTTGAGACTTTCAATTACATTTTTTTATTTGACTTACTGAACTCTTAATTTCCACGGGTTTGACTTGTTCTTTTTCACAATATCTATCCCTTCATTGAATATCTCATTCACATTCGGCATTATCTTCTAAATTTCATTGAATTATCTGTACTTTCTTGTATTTCATTGAACTTTTTTAGTAATCATTCTGGTTTTTTGTTTGTGTGTACGTTTTGTTATTGTTTGTTTTTTGAAACAGGGTCAATTTCTATAGACCAAGCCAGTTTTGAACTCACAAAAATCCTCCTGCCTCAGCTACCCAAGTTCTGGGATTATAGAAAGGAACCACCAGCTTTAAGATATTGTTTTAAATTCCTTATTTGGTATTTCATCCATCCCTCTTTCTCTGTAACATGTTACTAGAGTTGTTATGTTCTTTATCTCCACCACTTCTGGAGTAAGCGGCATTCTCCTGAAGATTTGCCTTAGGTTGTTTTCATGCAACCATAGTGTTGACTTAGAGTAGCTTCTTGACTGTGATGTAATGACAGTGAACGCATTATGTACCATGGTATATTCAGAAAGAACAATTGAGTCTGGGGCCACTTGAGATTGGGGACCTTCTGGCAGTTCAAGCAGGTATGGTGAAACAGTGTGGTAGCTTCTACTGGGTCATAGGGATTTCTTCAGGCACTGTTGATGCCAACTCTATTATTAGGAAGGGCTTCTGGCACCACTGGCAGCCCTGGCAGTCGTGAGAGGTCCTAAGGCCCTTGTCCTCGGTCAGTGGTGTGTGGGCAGATGCTGCACTGGGCGGTGGTGGGAGGAGCTACAGCCCCTCCTCTGTGGTTGTCACGCCCACTCTGATAGCAGCATGGTCAGGCGAGGTGTGGCGGTAGCGTGGCCGTGTAGATTGCTGGAGACTGGTAATTTTGCTCTTCTTTATGGAGGGACGTTGGGAACTCCTATTCTGTCTGCTCTTTTGGATCCCTCCTCAGGACAGTCTTCTGTTGTTCCTAAAGTAGAATTGCATGGTGGCTACTGCATCACTACTCATTAAAAACTCCACCAAGTAGGCACTGACAGAAGTATTGTAGGATTGATTGATTGATTTGTTTGTTTGAGACAGGGTTTCTCAGCCCAAGATGTCCTGGAACCTACCTGCTTTGTAGACCAGGCTGGCTGCCTTTGCCTCCCAAGGGCTGGGATTAAAGGCATGCGCCACCACTGCCCACTTGGTATTGTAGGGTTTTAACAGCACATCTTGGACCATGAATACCTGGCTTTCCCTATTTGCAAGCAGGATAGCCTTGACTTTCAATTTTGCGAGCTTCAATTTTCCCCTTATGTTAAATGGGGATAAATAGTTCCTGCCTCATAAAAGCAGTGAATATGAAGTTGATATAAAAGTTTTGACAAGGAATAAAATAGGGCCTCTGAGATAGATCTAGGTTGGCCAACATTTCCCCTTTACACTTCAGTGTTTGGTACTTATCATTTGTTTTGTTTTTTGTTTTTTGAAGACAGGGTTTCTCTGTGTAGCCCCGGCTGTCCTGAAACTCTCTCTATAGGCCAGGCTGGACTTGAATGCACAGAGATCCACTGGCCTCTGCCTCCCAAGTGCTGGGCAGTGTTTGGTTATTAACAATGTGCTCTGGGTTTTCTTTTTGGGGTCTCTAATACCACCTATATCACCAGCTATGGACATCTCAGTTAAGGAAGTCTGAATTACTCACCTATGGAGATGGCAAAGTGACACAGGTTCACCTCTGAAGCATCCTGGATGCCAAGCAGGGCCTTGCCTAAGGCTAAGTTCAGATTCTGTGTGAACTCTTCACTGCTACAGAACACAAATGCCATGAGCTGGCTGGTATGAATGTCGTCCCTTCCTGGACAGGAAGGGAATGAGTCTCTGTGCTCTAATTTACAACAAATAACAAATCACCTGCTTAATTTATGTGTATGAGTACCTGCACTAGTTTATGTGCACCACAAGCATGCAGATGCTCTTAGAGGCCACAAGGGGGCACTGGACCCCCTGGAGCTAGAGTAACAGGCAGTTGTGAGCTGTCTGATGAAGGTGCTGGGACTGAATCCAGGTCCTCTGAAGAGTAGTAAACATTCTTAACCACGGAATCATTTCTCTAAGTCCCCTGGGGGAATCTTCTTAAAATGATGGTTCTAACCTAGTATGCAGAGTGGGAGCTAAATTCTGCATTTGTAGAATGTGTTTCCTGCAACATTTTGATGGTTTCACTTAAAAGGCTAATGATAAACACGTTGAAACGGCTCATCAAAATGCTAAGACATAGAAAACCAGATGCATGTTTGCAAAATTATTTATTTACATTTTAAGCTCACATTAAAAATCTTTCTGGGATAGAATGGCTAAGAAGAAATTTACAAACCTGATATAAACATATTCACATTAATCTTTATCTGAATACACTTCTGGAGATGGGCTCTAGACTAACTCAAGTTTTCTTTCATAAAACTAATATTCTTTAAATCATGCTGTATATGTCTTAAGAATAGACTTACCTTGTGTCATTCAAAAATTAAAAAGCAAGCAAGAAAGCAAATGAATGACAAACAAAAGGACTTGAATTTGCTGTTAACGAGCTGTCTAGACACCAGAAACCAAGCTTTCACAGTGCAGAGATGTTCAATCAGGGCCAACCATGGTCTACTGACTTTCCAGTGTGAGTGCTTTGGTTATTGGCTTTGGCCTGGCCTCTAGCATGGCTTAATGACCCACTGGAGTGCTATACAACTGCAGACAATCCATTCAGAACAGCACTTGCTTAATACTGTACTTGAGAGAACTCAGATGTTCCTTGACTCAGAATGCCTTTGAAAGATGCTGACCACAGCAGCATGCTTTCTTTTTCTTAACTCAGAAAAATAAAAAGAGAAACCACAAATTCATTTTCCACATGTTAAAAAAAAAGTTTCCCAAGAAGACTTAGTTATTCCTTTAAAAAAAAGTTTCTCAAAATAATACCTGCCCTTAACATTGATATTGCTGAGACACTAGACCTGTAAGATGTCCTCTTTAAAGTCTATGATTTCATGATCTATTTATATAAAACTCGCTGATGGCCAAATCCACAAATGGCACACTGAAGCCCCAAGGTGGGGAGGGGGATTCACATTTAACATGGCTTAGCTGGAATCAAGAGTTGTAGAAAAGCAAATTAAAATACTGAGGTTGATTCTAAACCACACCGCCTACTGCTCTCCCTCCACAAGCAAAAGCCTTTGGATAAAATAAATCCTTTCTCCCCTTGGGGGCAGGGTTAAGGCCTTTAAAAAGTAGCAAACAGCAAGCAGGACAAGGGAGGTCTTCTGAGTCCAGTATTGTCTCGCTACTGTTCTTAGATAAAAATAAAGTTTGAAAACCAGTGCTTTAAAAAAGAAAAGACAAACGACAATAAAACACGTCACGTGTGATTTTGGAGAGAGCCCCTGCAAAGTCTGGAAGTCAGCGGACACACAATTAATTCTAGGATTTGACATCTGATGCCTTTAAAGCTTTAAGCTATCCTACAGAGCCAGCCACTCCCCGACTGTAACAGCTTCTCAAAAAGAAACCGCTGCACAAATGTATAACTTTAAGGTATCTGTCGGGTAGTTCTTATACTGGTCTCTCCCCCTATCTGATAAGGGGTAAAGCAAGGAATTACCACTTTACTAGGGTAGCACTTTGAAGTTGGATGAAATAATTCTAAGTGTATTCTAAAACTTCTCAGAAAGTCCTATTTACAGTCATTGTACATCACTTTATGTTCACATAAATACAAATTTATAAGAAACACTAACCTACACTTTTCATAATATAAAAATAAAAAAACGCAACACACATGGCCCCATGCCAAGTCAGTGCTGGAGAAACGCGCTTGCTGTTCAGGTCAGTGGTACAGACCTGGAGACCCTGAAGCAGCTCACAGAAGCACTTCAGACCCTTCCAGTTTCCCTCTGATCTCAGCTCAGGCCTAAGTTCAAGTGAAAAAAATTTCTGCTAAATAAAGCTAAGGCCGTACAAGTGCTTGAGAAGAAGGATTTAGAGGAGAGTTAATACCAGATGCCAAACATTGAGATGTATAATTATAGGGAAGGATTCTTTTCCCAGTGGGAAACCAGAACTTTCTGATATTAACAGTAGCGTCAAACCAGTGTGAAGCATTGAACCACAGTGTGCTGTGTCAGAGCCCCTGTGGAGCCGGCGCTGGGCTGGCGGGACTAGGTAGTTGGTCCTAAAGAATCCCTAAGAGTCGTCATGGAAATGACTTGAGATTTCCTCACATCATGTGACTTCTCAGCCTATTTGACTTAGGCTGTGTTCCTGCCCATAAGCCATGGTTGACTCTTCTCTTGCACCTCTAATAAAGTGAAACTCTCATTTCTCTCCCCATGGAAATGCAAAGGTGGCTGAGCAGAGCTTTGGAAGTGTCCTGCACCTGGTAATTCCTCCACCAACCACTCTGCGTGTGTGTGTGTGTGTGTGTGTGTGTGTGTGTGTGTGTGTGTGTGTGTCTACTTAAAAGGTTTATTATTGTTCCTTAAGCCCAGACCTTGAGAACAAAGTCCTATTATCACTTCCACCTCTGATGGCTTGCCAACATTCTCCGAAGTATGAAATTCATATGTTCAGGTGTGAGGTATCAATCGGCCAGGAGCATGGGAATCCTGACCTGCATTAAACAGGGGGTAAAAAGTCTTCTACAAATCCCTCTTCTATAAATTGGAGAGGTTTTTAACTCTAAAGTCAAGGCCTCTTCAGATAATTAAGTGCACTAAATATAGAAATAAAAATTCTATGGCTGTTAATATAGAAGACAAGTAAGGTCCTGTGGTTTATACATGTCCAGTTCTTAGAGAAGCTAGGCAGTACGTAGTTCAGGAAGACAGGTTAGAAACTGTTCCCTGAGCTCTTGATGCGAACTCAAAGGTAGGTCCGTGAACTCCAAGGCTTGGGAGAGAGGAAACAACCCCCATCAGGCTCCTGTAATCTTCGTCCACGAGTGGCTTTGTACTCCAAAGTGGGCTGTTCAATGGTCTCCTCATAGTTCAAATATTGTTAAAATATAGTTTTATCCATTTTTTAAGAATACAAGGTCCCAAACAAAAACTTTAAGAGGAGGAGAAAGGACTGTTAAAATCAAGTAAACCCAAAGGTTTTACCTTAGTAAAGAGTGCAGTTGAGTAGATCAGCTCTGAGTCTATTTTATAGAAAGAGGAGCAAGAACAGGCACCAGAAGCCAGAATTTCACAAAATGAGGACTTTTCTAACCTCAGTGGCTAGCTTCTGTAAGCCTTCTTTAAACAGAACTGCAGTCAGACAATTAATCCAAAAAAACAAAACTATTATAAGCATAAGGATTACAGTACTTATATGTTTCCAAAAATAAAGACTATAATAATATAATAACCACTCTAGTTAGATCTTAAACTTAAAAGGAATCTGGATTGTATATACAGATAATAGCAATTAAAAACCATTAAAAATTGGGATTTTAAGTTCTTAAATTATTTTCATTCTTGGTAGCTATCCAGACCATCCTTTAAAAGTTTAATGCTCAGGAGTAATTTAAAAAGTGAAATATGTGATTTGTGAAACTCCTGTAAGCATCCATTTGGAGGCTCCAATTCCTGGCAGAGCAGACTTTGGGTGGGCTTGATTTGAAGCCCCAGGAGTTTTTTAGCGGGTTCGGAGAGCAGACTGAAGCCTTCCATGAACGTCAGTACAGTGTACAGATGCAAGTGCATCCTTTGGTAGGGCTATGACCTCAAAGGAGGGGTGGAAGCCAGGGGTGAAGGGGCCAGGTTCCTCACGATGGTGCTGAGGCTGGCAATCTTCTCTTCTAGGAGGTAATTTTTCTTCTCTGCTGTTTTCTGTCGCTGTTCAGTCATTTCCAGAGCTTTCAACAGCTGGGCGTTTTCAACATACAGATCCTTCACCATGGCATCTGCTTTTGTGTTCTTGCAGAGCTAGGACAGAACCAGAAGCATCTTATTCCGCTTGCGTGAACCACCCTCGCGAGAGTTTCAGGGCTAACAGAAGGGATGTCGGAGGACAACCTCTGAGTATTGGTGCTCTCACTCTACAATGTGGGTTCCAGGTACTGCACCCAGGTTGTCAGGCTTGGTGGCAAACACCTTTTCCTACTACTGATTCATCAGCCCTAAGGTACCTTTGGAGGTTGCCACAAGATTGGGAACAGGAAAGGCAAAGTTTCATTATTACCCATTTTTAACAACAAGTATATCATTTTCTGTTTATCTAGAGATGTGTATTTCATATCTTGGATGAAGAAAAATCTGTAAGTATTTGTCTTGAGCCACTCGCTTAATTAGGAACACTTTGGATACGAGCCATCATTAGCAAATACACATTTATAGAGATGTGAACAAAGAGGCCTCAAAGGAACTTTAGGAAAAAAGGTAGAATACAGAATTCATATTTGGGGGCTTAAAAAAAGTGGTTCCTAAGTTCTTTAGTCATTATCATCAGAATTAACTCTTATTAACAACACAAATTAACATCACTAGAAGGATACAAAATCTTGCCGGGCGGTGGTGGTGCACTTTAATCCCAGCACTCGGGAGGCAGAGGCAGGTGATCTCTGTAA
Organism: Peromyscus maniculatus bairdii; assembly: GCF_049852395.1. Lineage (NCBI taxonomy): Eukaryota > Metazoa > Chordata > Mammalia > Rodentia > Cricetidae > Peromyscus > Peromyscus maniculatus. The sequence goes on along the minus strand of NC_134865.1, from coordinate 973,777 downwards.
GATTGAGGCCAGCCTGGTCTACAGAGTGAGTTCCAGGATATCCAGGGCTACAAAAACCCTGTATCAAAAAACAAACAAACAAAAAAAACCAAAAACAAAACAACAACAAAAACAAACAAAAAACCCAACAACGAAAAAAGGAGACAAAACCTGGAGTTACGTGTGGGACGTTGGGACTGGGGAGGCAGCTCAGCCATAAAGCACGTGCCTTGCAAGTGTGGGGACCTGACTCAGAGCCCTAGCGCCCACATAAAAAAGCTGGGTACAGTGAGTGTGCACAGTGGCGGTTCCTGTGCTGAGGAGGACACAGGCTTAGCCTAATCAGAGAGACCCAGGTCCTCTCAAAAACAAGGTGGATAGCTCCAGAGGAATAACACGCCCACCCTCACACAAGCACGCATATATACACACACAGGTAGGTGCTTGCATGCACACATACATACACACACCCCCATATAGGCATAAAAACTGGACTGTCAGGACAGCGGAGGGGACAAAGGAGACTTACACACACACATAGGTACACACACACATATGCACACACACACACACACACACACACACACAAACTGGCCTGTCAGGACAGTGGAGGGGACAAAGGAGACTTACACACACACACACACACACACACACACACACTGGCCTGTCAGGACAGCGGAGGTGACAAAGGAGACTTACACACACACATATGCACACACACACACACACACACACACACACACACACACACACACACACTGGCCTGTCAGGACAGCGGAGGTGACAAAGGAGACTTACACACACACACACACACACACACACACACACACACACATACACACACACACACTGGCCTGTCAGGACAGTGGAGAGGACAAAGGAGACTTACACACACACACACACACACACACACACACACACACACACACATACACACACACACACTGGCCTGTCAGGACAGTGGAGGGGACAAAGGAGACTTACACACACACATATGCACACACACACACACACACACACACACACACATACACACACACACACTGGCCTGTCAGGACAGTGGAGAGGACAAAGGAGACTTACACACACACACACACACACACACACACACACACACACACACACACATACACACACACACACTGGCCTGTCAGGACAGTGGAGGGGACAAAGGAGACTTACACACACACACACACACACACACACACACACACACACACACACACACACACACACTGGCCTGTCAGGACAGTGGAGAGGACAAAGGAGACTTACCTGTTCTTTGAGCTGATTCACTTTTTCTTGAAGGAGCCTCTTTACCAGCTTCAGTTTTTGTTCAACTTCTATCATTCGTTCTTCCATGAGATTTACAAGGTGTTCCTGGCTTCCCTAAGGAGAAGAGGGAGAAAAAAATGTGTTATCATTTGAAAGTCACGCCTCACTCTCCCCATCAGAACCTAGAGAAAGCTCAGCCGATTCTTTGCGTGCGAAACCAGGAGGGATTTCCAAGGAAACGGGAGTTCTGGGCGCTGCCCGGGTTGAACATGTTAGACAAGCAGCCCCATCACAGAGGAGCCAGGGAAGAAACAAAGACTCTTACCTGCCGTACCACCATCCCCTCAACAGATTCTTAAACCCGTAATCCATACCCACGTGTACAATGGCCAACCCTCCACTGTGACGTGGGTCTCTGCAGTGCCGTGGGCCTCTGAACATTGCGAACACTGGGGTCGTTTGGGGTTGCCTAATGTTTCCAATCAGCTTCCAACACATGCCTCTCATTTTTCCTTTGAAATGACTGGCGACCATCAAAGGTTAGTTTTCTTTCATGATAATCTGCTTCTTCCTGCCAGTGACCCTCCTCAGCTGTTTTCCCAGGGGCTTGTCAGTGTGAAGAAAACATCACACTCGGGCATGCATTTATCATCAGAGCAGACTAGAAGTGAGACATCTCAGATATCCAACCCTGATAAAACCACAGGACAGGAAGTGGCGTGGCCTTTCCTCTCCTTCCTGATAAAACCACAGGACAGGAAGAGGCGTGGCCTTTTCTCTCCTTCCTGATAAATCCACAGGACAGGAAGAGGCGTGGCCTTTCTTCTCCTCATACAAGGATGGCATAAGGAGAACATGAGGTTAGGAAGCGAGTGACTTCGAGAGAGACTAGACTGCCCATACCCTCGCTTACAAAATGCCCACACCAGGAATTGCACATTTCAGAAGGTGCTTCAGGTCTTTAAGATTATTATTACAGGGCTGGAGAGATGGCTCAGAGGTTAAGAGCACTGGTTGTTCTTCCAGAGGTCCTGAGTTCAATTCCCAGCACCCACATGGCAGCTCACAACTGTAACGCCAAGATCTGACACCCTCACACAGACATACATGCAGGCAGAACACCGATGTATATAAAAGAGTAATAAATAATTTTTAAAAAAGATTATCATTACTAATTATTATTATTGTGGTTCAGGTGTTAGCAATTGGGTGACAGCTAAATGTTTCTTAAAAGGCATATTTTGAAAAGAATGCAGGATGCTCAAACATGTGTTGAAACCCATTATTTGCTTGGATTTAAATAACAGCACTAGACCATGTCACCAATTTGAAGACAAAATCTGTAGCTGGTAAAGCTTCATATACAAAGTAAATAGGGCCTTGGATGTCTGGCTTTTTTTTTTTTTTTTTTTTGCCTATACTTTAAAAAGTATAATGGCTTTTTAAGGTTTATGCATAGTGAATAATACTTGTTTCAAGAAATCAAAATAGAAAACCATTCAAAGAACACTGAGTATTTCAACGGAAGAAAAACAAAGGACAGTCATATATTTAAATTGTCTTTATTGTTGCATCAAAATTTTCCTTTTTTTTCTGTCAAAAAAGTATGATACATCTCATACAAAGCAGTATAAATAACCCTGATTTTCTTCAAATTCCATATATAAAAGTAGTACCTTCTTTTAAAAATAATTACAACATACGGAATGAGAAAATATATAGAGAATATATCTTTCAAGAATCTTAAATCCACTCTTTAAACCATATAAATAAACTGGTTTGTCACAAGCTGAAGTTTGTGACTGATTCACAAAGTCTATCATGTCTACATAAATAAGAGACAATACTGTGAAGGCTTAACAGTTGAGTAATTTGAAAGAGCACTTGATTCCAACATGTCCCAGCTCATGTCTGTGTGGAGTGTGTGTGTGCGCACATGTGTGGGTGGGGGTGCGTGTGCATTTGAGACTGTCATGGTAACCAATGCCATCATTAGCAGCCCATTTTTCAGAGGTGCCCAATCCTTCTGTAGGAATCTGCATGCACCGCTCGCTGCTCCGGTAGCAAGGCCTAGAGAAAGGAGGCAAGTGGTATACTTCACCCTGGTGTCAAGATTATGGTTTGTTTTTAGGGGGTCTAAATTCACATACTTACAATGCAAACACACTCTCAGAAGCACACACAGTCACACTACATGTATGAGCAAAGCAATACAAAGACAGGAGAAACCCCTCCCTCCACACACAGGCACTGTGCAGATTTGTGTAATGTGCAGTATTCTTCCAATTAGAGTCAGCTCAGCAACCGGAAAAGGAGAAAGCCCGGAGGCCATTCCACTGCGAGTACTGAACAGTCCACTCTTTCCTCTGGCTGAAGGGTTTCTTTCTTTTTTCTTAATAATTTTTTGTCTAATACTGGGAGATATTGGCACAAGACATTTGTTTTTCAGTTCTCTCATATTGATGGGCAGATTAGGAAAAGCATACTTTAAAAACAGTGTGTGCGGAAGGGCAAGGAGCACATCTTTGCCAAGTAACTAGAAGGTCTTTTCAAAAACAGAAGCCAAAAACAGAAGGCTTCCCTCTCAGACTCAACCATAGCAGCTTTTGTTTTAAAATTTCCCTTTAATACTGAGAAGCTGAAGCGCTCCGTGGAGAGTTGGAACATCTCTTTAATAGCCCGCCATTGCGGACTTAATTTAAAAAGCTGACTCTAACATTGAGCAGGGGAGTGGTAGACAGAAAGCTCCCCAAAACATCAAGTTTTGAAGACCATAAATAAAAGGACTTTTGAAGGTCTTGTTGAGAAGAATGAGAGACAGATGTGGACAGCACAGCATGGCTGTCTACTAGTAAGAAGAGAAAGCAGAGTGGCCCACGGGGAGGGCTTATGTGACTTGCTCCTCTGAGGGAATCAAGAAACTGGAAAATTCCTTATCCAACATTAACTGGGACATAAGTATTTCTAAACTAGAAAGAATTGATAGATATAAACAAAGAACAAACAGCTTTATATTTTCAATTCTCACCCTTAACTACAACTTAATTAAATGGGTAAGAACAAAGAGGTAATTTCTGAAAAATAAAGATTATGTATCCAGACCTAAAGAGAAACAACTATTTAAGCAGTTTTTCAAACTTGATTCTTTCAAATGTTGAGTGAAATGAACTAGATAACTAAGAACATGACACTACCTAGCTGCACATTGTTCATCATTAGTTATAAAACTCCCCACCTGTGATTTCCAGACCTTGGCAGGCCACACTGTACAGGAAAGCTGAGAATGTCTGTCCACAAAGATTCCTATTCGAGGATTGAGTTTGTGACATTTTGGGCATCAGAGAAGAATGTCAGGCCAACTATGCACTCTGTATAAGGATCCTTGATCCTTTGTCATGGACCACTGAACAAAGGAGACCCAGCATGCTGAGTGGCCTGACTCACAAGCAGAGGGCTTGAAAGTAAACTGTAAAACCAAAGCAAATGCTGGCCATAGTTCAGTGTATGTGCATCTCAGGGAAGGCAGAACAATGATGGAGAAGTAGTTCTCCATGCCCTCCTTTGGACTGGTTTATTTTTCTAACCAAGGTAGACTGAGGGGGATGATCTGGATGTCTCTGTGAAGAGGAAGCACTCTGTACCTGCGGTGTGTTGGTTGCGGAGGACCGATTGTCAAGCTCTTCCTGCAGGTTCTGGCTTCTCCTTTCTGCCTGCAGCAGCTGCTGGTGAAGCTGCAGGAACTGCTCCCTGGGCACCATTGGACAGCTCTGCTGCTGGAGCAGCTGCAGATCCCAGTGAGAGGACGGGCTAAGCATCGCAGTGGACCTCAGGGGCTGCATCTGAAGGACAAGGGCAAGGCTTGGTCAGTACAGGGCCTTCTGTCAAAGAAGGTGCCGAGCAGGGGACACTGAGCTCAGAGCCCCTTCACGGCCTCCTAGCCCCTGATCACTTAGAAATGGGACAAAGCCTGGTGGAAGCGCATGGATAGAGTCCTTCAACTGCCTTTTGGAGATAATACATTATGTGATCAGGCTTTTTTTTTAAAAAATTATAACTTGAAAGAATAGACCATCACTCCTGAGTGACTATAAGGACATGAAGTCTGTGATTGATATATATATCTCACATCTAAATTATATCTAAGTTTTTGATTCTAGAACATTCAATTGCCCTTTTTCCTTTTGTTAAAAGTGAGACAGGAAGATAGAGAGGGTGGCTTGGCTTTAAGCTTTTCCCACTTTCCTCACCATCCATGAAGATTCTTTTTTTTTTTTTTTTTTTTTTTTTTGGTTTTTTAAGACAGGGTCTCTCTGTGTAGCTTTGTGCCTCTCCTGGAACTCACTTGGTAGCCCAGGCTGGCCTCGAACTCACAGAGATCCACCTGGCTCTGCCTCCCAAGTGCTGGGATAAAGGCGTGCGCCACCACCGCCCGGCTCCATGAAGATTCTTAAAGATGACTACGGATCTACTGACCCCAAATTAACATTTTAAAAAGAATACTGTACCTACAATTACTTCAGCTCATCTTAGTTTTACCAATGTGTTGTTATGCCCTTAAATAGCAACAGGATAGGCAAGTGTGGGCACAGAACAACCCACAGAACCCACAGAACACCCCAGAACTGGAATAAAAGTATTTGTTATAAACAACAAGGAAACAGTGTATCCACATGCCAATCAAACTGAAGACGCTGACAGGAAATCATTTTAGCCAATGGAACATGCTGCTTTTCATCTGTCAGCACATCCAGCAGACACAGGGCCCAATGGGAGGCATGCAACCCACATGAGCAAGAAGTAAACTGGGGGACCTCCAGGCTTGTGGAAGGGGAAGGACCTCTCATACTCAACTATAATTAAATGCTAGGAAGTTCCAGAGCCACTATCCATTTTCTTAACTCGAAATCTCTGAGGTGGGTCATTATCCATTTTGAAATATTGATATTAGTTGTTTGTAGATGTGAAAATATAACATTATTTATGAATGAAGAATATGATGGACTAAGCTCCCACAAATTTCTATCAGTGGGGCAGTTTTCTTCATAAAGCTTTAAACACTGAGGGAAATCTTAAGTAAATAGACATGTTCCAATTAAAATGAAAAGAAAAAATGAATACTGGCTCTTGCCCAAGGACATATCAATGGTCATAATCAACAGAAAAGACTGGATGGACACAATGTTGAGACGTTCCCATGCGATGAAGGTTCACCGGAAGAGAATGATCTACCTTCACACACTAGCTCGGGCACAGAACTGCACCCTTCTCTGCTACTTCCAACCACTGAGTTCTAGGTAGAGGTTAGCCAGAGGGGGAAAAAAAAAACAAAAACAAAAACAAAAGAAAGTTACAGGAGTTACAGGAAGAGGAAGAAAAGTGCAAGTTACAAAGAGAAACAACGGGCATATTATGCACATGAATAAGAGCGTACAAGCAACCAAAGTCACCTTTGGCTGTATGTCAGCTTTACAGTAAAGGACCTTACGACTGTAATTCTGCAACTGCACCCTCATCTGCTGCAATCCTGTTGGTTGTGAACTTGCCAGCTTTACCCATACCCAGATCCAGGAAGCGCAGGATCTGAGGTTAAATCCCTTGTTGCATGGACGTGAAGAAAGGCATTTTCTGTTCAACCCTCTAAACTGTGGACTGCTAAGTGACACAGCAGATAAGGGACTGTAGAGGTGTCTGAATCTTTGAATGTTCAAAACGAGGTGCTTACTGCATATTCAACTACTGTAGTGTTGAAAAAGCCCAGGAATGGGAGTCAGTTTCAAGCCAAAATCCTTCTTCCATTTCCCAGTCTAGTAATTTGTATTCTTTAATTACACTAGACCCTTAAAGCTAGTCTGTAGAGATGGGGGAAACTTCTCTGGAGGAAGTATGCATATCGGATAAGAATCATCTAGAAAGCTATTCTCCAAGTCCCTGGCCCCAAGGACGCTGAGACAGGAAAAAACCTCTGTGTTTGCTCACCACCTCTCACCCCGGCCAAGTGGGAATACTGCCAGCAAGGGAGGAATACATGGATCCCTTGGGTGAATACAAAAGGCAGAGTGAAAGCCACTCTCTACCACCCCCATACAATCGTACTGTAATCCAACCCAACAGGATGGCGGGGCGTGATGAAAGGTTTTAGAAACAGCGAATTTAATTAAAGCCATTGGATTGGAAACTTAAAAATGGTTAAAGCTGCAAAGTTGTCCTATCCATGTCCCCAAAGTTTAAGAAGTAAAAACATATCCCAAGTGCAACTGTATAATTTAAATATGTGAATTGCATAGCATGTAAATTATTTTAAAAGAGCTGTTAAAAATCCAATCTGGAACTAGCTGTGGTGGTGTGTGCCTGAAGTACCAGCACTCAGAAGACTCAGGCAGAGGGACCTAAGTTCAAGGACAGCCTGAACTACATGGCTAGATCCCATCTTAGAAAAGTAAAAGAGAAAAAAACAAAAATCCAATCTGTATAACTGTAGGGTTAATAACTTAGTCTTGCCTCCTAATGAGAGTTTCGATAGAAAAGTGTATGAAATGTTCTTCTCACTGTTTAAATTCATGCTTTTTCCTCATTCAGCTCTGGTGCCAGGAACACTTATTTTCCTTATCAGCAAATATTTACTACTAGGGAAAAAGAATGGCAGGAAATGGCTGATGACAGTTAATAATAGAAACTGGGGCCCGCCTGGAAGAAGGGGCTTCCCAGGCTAGGGCAAAGAGGTGAAGAACCAGCTTACTGTAGAACATTTGGACAGAGCCCAGAAGTAAGTACACACACCCTGGCACCCTTCAGTGTCTTACCAGACACACAGAGCTCAGCTTCAGATATTCAACAGAGTCTATAGTTATTTCATCAGAAAAGCATTATCAAAACACAGGCTGAACTCTCAGTTTTGAATACATGTATTATATACTGTCAGGAACCAGTTTAGATTTCACTACTTATAGATTCACCAATCTCCCATCAGTGGATAAACTAAAGAACATAAAATTCTCAGAAATCTCAGTGGTCATTTAAATGCCAATGTGATATGTTTGCCCAGATTTCACATTATTTTAAAGCTAAGCATTAAAGCCACCTTGCCATATATCTAACTTTATAAAGAAAATACTTTGCCAGGCCTGGTGGCGCACACCTTTAATCTGAGTACATGGGAGGCAGAGGCAGGCAGATCTCTGAGTTTGAGGGTAGCCTGGTCTACAGAGCGATTTCCAGGACAGCCAGGGCTACACAGAGAAGCCCTGTCTTAAAAAACCAAAATAACAAATAAATAAATAGAAAATACTTCAGTATCTCCCTTCTTTCCTAAAATTCTGTCTGGAAAAATAAAAAATGTGTGTATACATTATTTTAAGAGCATAGCAAGATAAATTCTATGAACGCTTCCTTCTACAGATTTTATAGTTCATTTAATATTAGACTAATTTTTCATCTACCTACAGCAAAGCATCTCACTGAAGTCTTCGGTTACCGAGGGCTGTACATTTGCTCATGTCCTGCCATAGTACATGAATGCACGCTGTGGTTCCAGGGCCCAACACACACACCAGTGGTGAGTTTTCCAAATCAGCTGAACATCTGTCAGCTCTACCTTTCACAAGGCAGAGCCGAGCCACAAGTGTAGCCATAAGCCTTGGACACTGTTTGCTTTTTGATCATTGGAAATCCAACCCAATGCTTCACACATGCAAGGGAGGTGCTCCACCACTGAGCTACATCTGCTAAGATGCCAGTTGCTGAAAAGGAACCTAAATTCAGATGTTCTCAGACCTCCACATATGTCTGAACAGGTGGACAGAGAGTGACTATATCATAAAAACACTGCAAGATAGGGTATGTCAGGAAACTGTCACATATACAACGACACGAGAGCTTGGGCCCCTCAGTATCAGGCCCCGTGATCCGCATTTATTGATGTACACGGGTCTTTACATTTGGAGCTAAAGTTATTCTTTATTCTGCAAAGCAGTGCAGACACCTATGACTCTAACGTCTGTTCATTTTGGGAAGACAGACCCAAGAATTAAGCCTGGCAACTAGACTTTCATGAGAGGAATTCAGTGCCATGTCTAGTCCCGCCTAATACATGGCTGTTGGTATTCTCCACAGTCAAGGTCACCGACTCAAACTTACCTCCATTAGCTTCTCGTCCGGTCTCACCTGTTTCTTCTTTAGACCTTCGTTATCCAAATGAATCGTTTCGAATTCTCGCTCAAGGGAGCTCATCTGACTGACCTGCTAAACAAACACACACACAAAAAAAACACTTTTTAAAAAGACAAAAACATTTGAGTTGCCACCTTTTATTTTGATAAATTTGTGTGAGGAGATCTCTAATCTCGGAAGAAAGCCAAGGTAGTTCAGTAAGGAACACCAACCAACAATAACTGAGTGCAGAGCTGGAATTTAAGCAATCTGGACTTAACCACCACGTCTCACACAGACCAGATTGTTCTAGGGCAGGTGGCTTTAACATCCCTGACACCCATTGCAAGAAATACACATGACCTACAACACAGTAGCTGTGCCCACAAATGCATGTGTGCGGTCAGTTCTAAGTACATACTTAGCTGGAACAACTACTAAGAAAATACAGCTCCTCCCACTCCCCTTGAGTTAGCATGACCCCAGCTTTCTACACACACCGTCTTACAATATCCATGACTACTAACATTTGTTTCTCTTTAACGCTTTAAAAATAATCATTTTTCAGAAACTTCACCTTGGCTTTTACCCATTTAATTTCATAATTGAGAGTGGAAAATAAAAATAAAAAGCTATTCCTTGTGGCTTTCTAAGTAAATTCTTTCTAGTTTAGATGCACCTTTGTTTCTAAATACTTATCAAATGCTAATTGGGAGGCAAGGCATTTTCCAGTTTCTTAATTCCCTCAGAGAAGCTTTGCAAAATCACATTAGCACTCCCCATGGCTCACTGCTGCAGAATATTCGTTTATGATGTGTCACTGCGATCAGTTTAATAAAGAGCTGAATGGCCAATAGCCAGGCAGGAGAGACGAGCTGGGACTTCTGGGCAGACAGAGAAACTCGGGGATGAATCTAGGTGCACAGGAGACATCAGTGAGACTCTGAAGAAGTCAGACATACAGTCAGAGCACAGGTAACCGAGCCACGTGGCAGAGCATAGATTAATAGAGGCAGGTTAATTTAAGTCACAAGAGCTAGTTGGGAACAAGCTTAAGCTAAGGCCAAGCTTTCATAATTAATAATAAGTCTCTATGTTGTCATTTGTGAGTTGGCAGCCCAGAAGAAAAGTCCAACAATTCAGGATGGAAAAAGATGATTAGGCCCTTAAAGGCAAGATGAGCACCCATAGATGAATGAATTAGAAATACAGCAGATATTGGATCTCACGCTTATGATGCTACTTGGATAGGAGAAGTGATTTCTAAAAATTTTAAGGAAAATCAAAATGTCAGAAGTTTTAATTGGGGTAAGCAAGGTCATCTGAAAAGGGACTGTAGGCAAGGCATTCCTAGAAACAATGTTTTTTCTAGAGACAATCCAAACAGAGGCCCCAGCCTTCTGGAGTATGCAGCAAGTGTGGCAAAGGCTGGCATTGGACCAATGAATGCAGATCAACAAGGGACAGGCAAGGTAACCCTTTGTCATCGGGAAATGCCTTAGGAGTCCCCCTGCTGGCCCCAATATCAAATCTGGTCCAGTCATTCCCTGTCAGCATTGAAGAAACTCTTACACAGAGCGATTAAAAGAATTAATGCCTGTTGTTAAAAAACAATACTGCTCTAGATGCCAGAACAGCTTCCACAGATAAAATAAAATTTTTCAGGAAAGACCATAAAACAAATATTTTGGCAAACTTCTATAAATGATCAAAGACCGCAGCTAAAAATACAAATAAATGGCATTGAAATTGCAGGTCTAGTAGACAAAGGGGCAGATGTTAACAATAATTTCACCAAAAATCTTGGCATCCAGACTGGCCTCTACAGGAGGTAAATATTCAACTTCTAGGAATTGGAACTTTATTTCAGGTAAAACAAAGTCCAAGATGGGTCTAGTGTATGGGACCAGAAGGCCAGATAGGAATATTAAAGCTGTAAGTGTTCAACATAGCAATGAATTTATGGGGACGTGATTTGTTGCAGCAATGGAAAACACAAATTAACATTCCTCCAATCTCAGAAACAAACCAAAAAAAAAAAAAAATAGAGCATACTTCTGAGAAAAATATTACAAGGTATTATCAAGAATGGCCACAGTCCGTTCAGGTTGTACATAAGCAGGGCACAACAGCTGCTGATCTTTCAAAGGTATCAACAATCCTATCTTTGAAATGGGTAACTGACAAACCTTTGGGGGTGGAACAATGACCTTTGACATTACAGGCACTAGAACAGCTGATACAAGAGCAGCTACATGCTCAACATATTGAAGAATCGACCAGTCCTTGGGATTCTCCTATATTTGCCATTAGAAAGAAACCTGGAAAATGGAGAATGTTAACAGGTTTAAGAGCCATAAATAAGGTGACTTAGCTGATGGGCTCCTTACAGCTCGTAATTCCCTTGCTGTCTTTATTACCTAAGGGATGGCCTATGATAGTGATTGATTTAAAAGATTGCTTTTTTACTGTATCTTTACAAAAACAGGATAGAGAAATATTTGCCTTCATGGTGCCTACTTAAAATAATTCCTAGCCTATTAAAAGGTTGTCAGTGAAAAATTCTTCCACAAGGGATGTCAAACAGCCTCACACTTAGCACCAAAAGTCGTCAGACTTTCTTTTGGGCTGCCAGGTCACAAATAATGACACGGAGACTTATTATTAATTACGAAAGCTTGGCCTTAGCTTACCAGCTCTTATAACTTAAATTAACGTATAATAATTATAATTAAACTAATTATAACTATTAATCTACATTCTGCCACGTAGCTCGGTTACCTCTCCTCTGTACTGTATGTCTGACTTCTTCAGTGTCTCGCAGGCATCTCCTGTGTGCCTAGATTCATCGTGAGTTTCTCTCTCTGCCTAGAAGTCCTGTCTATCCTCTCCTGCCTACCTATTGGCCCTTCAGCTCTTTATTAAACCAATTGCAGTGACACATCTTCACACAGTGTAAACAAATATTCCACAACAGCTTACTCTGCTTTCTCGTCTTATTAGTAGACAGCCATGCTGTGCCGTTCCGTGCCGTCCACTTCTGTCACTCCTTCTTCTTAACAAAACCTTCAAAAGTCCTTCCTTCCTTTCTTTTTCTTTCCTTTTGCTTTTTTCTTTCTGTTCATTTCTTTGTATCTGCTTTTAAAACCTAGTTTTTAGGGGCCAGAGAGATTGCTAAGTGGTTAGAAGCACATGCTGCTCTTCTAGATGACCTGAGTTTGGTTCCTACAAACCACATTGGGTAGCTTATAACTGCCCATACCTCCAGCTCTGGGGGATCTGGCACCCTCTTTTGGCCTCTACACTCATGTGCACACACACACACATGGACACACAATTTTAAATGAATTGTTTTAAGGTGATGTGTGTGTGTGTGTGTGTGTGTGTGTGTGTGTGTGTGAACTGTCTTCCTCCTGAAAGCTTAAATTGTTCCTTTTTTAAAAAAAAATCTGCCAGGCGGTGGTGGTGCATGCCTTTAACCTCAGCACTTGGGACGCAGAAGCAGATGGATCTCTGTGAGTTGGAGGCCAGCCTGGTCTACAGAGCAAGTCCAAGGACAGGCTCCAAAGGTACACAGAGAAACCCTGTCTCGAAAAAAACAAAATAAATAAATCAATAAATAATCTTTACTCAATAAAAAAAGAACAATGATACTGTTTTGACAGGATTATGAAGGCATCAGAGGATCTGAGGAGGGCTCAAAGCCCGCCACCTATGGTGAGAAGCAGACAGTAGGGACACACTTGTCAGAGCACAGGTGCGTGGTTACACTTGAAAAACCCACCTTCCTACTAGTAGGAGATTGTTCTTTCTGAGACTGTTCACACTCTCTCTTTAAAGCCAATTTTTCTTGTTCTATGGGTTTCACAGCACATGACTGGTGGAGTTGTTTCTGATGTTTGATGGGAAGAAGGTTGGATTCCAGTTGACGGACCTAGTAAGAGGAAGAAATGCTTATACCATTACCCAGCCAGGAACACAAACGGCAGAGGAGGCATGCTTTTGTTTACTACTTGGGTTCCATGGAATTCAAAACACGTTTTTTGCTGAGCAAGGTGGCAGAGAGGGCTGTGGTCCCAGTTACCAGAGAGAGGTAGGGGATTTCTTGAGCTCAAATGTTCAAATCAGCCTGGGCAATACAACAAGACGGGGCTCTTTAATTCTTGAAGCCTACTCTTCCTTCCTTCCTTCCTTCTTTTCTTCCTTTTAAAATTATTTCTAAACATCCGTTTTAGATAAATCTGGTTGAGCTTACAAAGTCAACATGGTCAGGGCAAGACAGATGAGAGGAGACCTCTGGGCCAGCCACGCTCCCAGGAGCCAAGAGTGAGTGTGACGGAACTGCCGAGCAAAATGGGGTGGCAGTCCTGGGTTCGTTAGCTCTGCCATGGGCAGAACTCTGAGAGGTGGCTGAGGTGCAAGTCCCGTTGACTCTGTTTGAGTCTGCTGCTGGACCCATGCATTACATCTGCTACGTTCCAGCAGGATGGGAACTATTCCCACTGTAGATTCGGGAACAGCAGGATTCCCGCACATAGTAGGTATTCTAAAGGAAAAGTCATGATTCTTGAGGGCATTTCACAGCAGAGGTGCTGACCAGGGTTAACTGGTTGGCAACAGCACAGGTAATCAAGTGTCAGCTGGGCGGTTACCAAAACTTAAAAAAAAAAGTTCTGACCTTGAAATGCTGAATTTCTAGGAAGGGGCACCAAGTTTTCTCTTATAAAGAGTTAGCCAGACTCATAAGATCTGAGTCTGATTTTGCCATTTTGTTATTATTGGTCTGGGCAGCTAACCAGTTTGAATGAGGAATATGTGGATGTCATAATTTCCACGAGTCTGTACTTTTGATAAGAAAGCTAACATCACAGATTTATTTTAATACAGAACTGCCTATATAAAATGAAAATAGTTTAAATGTATAAAGATAAATTTATATATAAGTAAAGGAAAAATTATTCATTCTTAAAATAGGTCTGCCAGAACAGGATACTCAAATCTACAGCTAAGAACTACACATCAAACAGTTCGTTTTCACATCTCATCGGTCACTTTCACCAAGGTGCGGCTTTTGAGCTACCTTCTCACGGGAGTGTGTGAGGTCTGCCTTGGTGTTCTGAAGCACAGTCTGGAGTCTCTGGCTCTCTTGACAAAGTAGCTGTGGTTCCTCATCCACCAGATGATCCAGCTTGTCCCAGGACAGCCTTTTCTGCTGACCCTGGAGCCCTGAGAGATGGGGGGCTGTTTCTGAGACCCAGTCCTGAAGAGAGAATTGCAGAGTTTAAACTTAACAGCAAACTGATGGATCACTTCTGTCTTGAGACAGGTTTCCTGTTTACCTAATGACAATCCTTAGTGAACACTTTTCAAGCTTAGAGATACAGATATGAAAAAAAATGATATTCTGGGATTTTGATTTATTTTTAAAGGTTCAAAGTGGTCATTGGCAAAATAGTCCAATAGAAAATCTGATGGAAGGGTTCTGAACCGGTGTACAAAGGACTCAAGTGTCTAGAAGTTGCCTCCTTCTTGGGAAGCCCTCTTTGGCTGTCCTAGGTAACACTCTTTTGATTAACAGAAGACAGGGACTGATAGGCAGTTCAGCCTGCAGGCTTCCACAGGCTAACACCACCGGCTTTCACACAGGCAAGCATGCCCCCTTTTAGATGCCAATCCACATATTGCCCTAGTAATTGAGGCCTCCTGAATTCAGAAATATGCTTTAAGCCACCAAAGAGACTCTTTTATCCTAAAAAAAAAAAAAAAACAAACCAAAAACAAAAACAAAAACCTTCAGAAAAATTTAAAAAGGTAACACAGCCAGATAAGGTTTCTATCTTTTAAGTCAAACGTGAAAAAGAAAAAAAAAGTTTAAAGGTTAGATATTTTTAAAGTTGAAACAACTACCTTTTTTTCTTTTCCTCTTCTTTCTTTCTTTCTTTCTTTCTTTCTTTCTTTTTTTTTTTTTTTTTTTTTTTGTTTCTTTGAGGCAGGGTTTCTCTGTGTAGTTTTGGTGTCCTGGATCTCGCTCTGTAGACCAGGCTGGCCTCGAACTCACAGAGATCTGCCTGGCTCTGCCTCCCGAGTGCTGGGATTAAAGGCGTGCGCTACCACTGCCCGGCCCTTATTTTATTTTTAAGTACTATCAACCAAGAGAAAAAAAATAACTGAATTCGGGCCTATTTTTATTACAGAAGAGAATTTTACCATTTACCAGACATTTGGAAGGTTGCTAATGATGTGTGGACATATTAAGCAGCTCTGTGGTATTTAAAATGAGATGTGATTTCAGCGGCACCAGGGAGGCCAGCCATCTATTCTCAAGCAGCCTTTCCTACACTCTGCTCCCACAGAGGCAACCATTTGGCAGTCCTGACCTGCCTTCTAAGTCAGGACCATTGTCTTAGGCCAGAGGTTTCCTTTTCTGTAGTTTCACCATCCCCCAACCCCCAGAGATGGGTGTTCCTAGCTTAATTTCTCTCACTGTTTTTCTTGGCTGGTTTTGTAGGTTCCCATGCATGCTCTTATTTAAACTTTGAAAATGTTTTGGTTGTATTATTATAAAACTCAACTCAGCTATGGTCTTTTAGCTTCTTTGGTCTTAAAAAAAAAACAACCCACCCTTTTCGTATCACTATAATTCCATTTATATGAGGTTCAGAGGCAAGCACCCTGACTATGGTGGCTCAGAGTACCTAAGTGGGTCCCTGGGGTTATCAACTGGAGAGGACAAAGGGTGCAGACAGAAATGTTTTAGCGCTTGCCCCTGGTAGTTAGTGGCTACACAAACACATTACCTATAGGTAAAACAAACAAAAAACCAAAACCATCATGATACATATATGCAAAACCCATCAAATTATAGACTAAAATGATTTATAGCATCATTACAAAAAAAAGAAATGACCTTGTCGCCAGCATGCTGAAGTTGTCTGCGTAAAGACATCACTTCTTGTTTTAACGCCTCCTTCTCCTGCTGAGTCACTTGGAGGTCTGATTTAATCTGGGACATCTGAAGGTTTACACTCTGCAGGATGTCTTCTAAACTCTGAACCTGCACGGTCAGAACAATTGTACACGGTGACACAGACATTCACGTCCCGCCTCTCAAATGTCCAGGAAAGAATAAACTAGAGAATGTCAAGGCCCCCTCTGTTGTGATTTGCTACATCTAGTTCTCTTTCCAGAAAACCAGTGGAAACTCAAGATGTTACATATGTTACAGGGTGTCAAGTTACATTTAAGAAAAAGATAAAGCCAGGTACTGCTGACATGGTCATCCAGTCCACTGCCCGGGGCTGGGGGCAGAACCAAGGAATGCCAGTTACCATGGCCAACCATACTTGCAGTGAGTCTTGAGAAATTAAATTTAGTCTGAGGTGCCGGTTTGTAAAGGACCTCTTGGTTGAAAATAATCATTTATACTTGCAGAATTCTACTTTACACTAGTATCTCACCTGTATTTCAGTTCAAGTTAAATTTGTGAAAGACAGGTCCATATCTAGGGCTTTCAGAATAAGAGGGTGCATACTTGCTCCAGAAGTCCTGTCCTAGGTTACCAACAAGCAGTGCTCTTTAAGTCCCGCCCTTAAACCTTCAGAGGAAGCAATCTCTCAGTCAACCGGCTTTGATGGACACACTGTTTAAATTATTTTGTCATATTGTAAAGATGTCTCAAATGAAGTCCCATGCGATCATTCTGAGGCCACTTGGGTGTATCTGGAGAGTTTCTCCCCAGCTCCTACCTAGCCCCCGCAGTCCCGCAGCCCACTTATAAAATAAACACACCGACACTTATATTATTTAAACTGTTTGGCCTAAGGGCTCAGGCTTCTTGCTGTCTAGTTCCTATATCTAAAATGAACCAATTTCTATTAGTCTATAAGTTGCCACATGGCTCGTGGCTTACCGGTACCTTACATCTCGCTTTTCATGGCGGCGGCTGGCAGCATCTCTCACTCCGCTTCCCTGTGACTGCCAGCCGCCGCCATGAAAAGCGAGATGTAAGGTACCGGCAAGCTACGAGCCACGTGGCAACTTATAGACTAATAGAAATGGGTTAATTTTAGATATAGGAACTAGACAGCAAGAAGCCTGAGCCCTTAGGCCAAACAGTTTAAATAATATAAGCGTCGGTGTGTTTATTTTATAAGTGGGCTGCGGGACTGCGGGGGCTAGGTAGGAGCTGGGGAGAAACTCTCCAGCTACACTTGGGCCAGTCTCCTCTGGAATATTCCGGGCCTTGCTGTGGAAGCTGAAAATACCAGACAGTGCTAATTAAGGAGATGCAGCAAGAATTGTCTACGCACCTTCTCCTGGGATGTCACCAGCTGTGACTTTAAGCTTTCACTCTGCTGCTCCCAGGACTTCTGCTCCTGCTTCATTGTAGCAATTTTGTGCTCTAAAAGGCTTGACTTTGCCAACTGTTTCAGGAAGGGAAGAAGGGTGGGAGAGCATTTTTGTAAGCAAATCCAGACCCAGTTTACAGTTTCCACCACTACCATCCGACCTATCTGCCTTGAGGAGCAGGCCAGGCAGGGGTGAAGGGTAGGGGTAGGGGTGGGGAGTGGGGCTGTCTGCCATTATCATCAAGAACCAGCCTATCTGCCTTGAGGAGCAGACAGGGATGGTAGGAGGGGTGGGGTTTTCCTGGCTCTATCTGACTTAATGTCAGGCTTCTCTTCCTAATTGGGTTTTCCTTTTTCTATTTGTCCCCCAGTGTCTCCTATTTGGGGGCAGGAAGTGGGCTGAAAGGCAACTGGAAATCTCAAGCGTGTACTGTAACAGGAAAATGAAGAATGCCTATGAGGCAGGCGGAGCAAGGACAGCAACATCTTTGTATCGCTGGTAAAAATATAATAGAAAAAAATAGTGTTTGCCTATGAAATAGATCTCAGAGGATAAAAGCCGTATTTCTATTATGTGCTTTATATATTACATACCAAACAGCATCATGCTATATTAAGTGAGACTACGCCATGATCTCAACTTCACTAGGTCCAGGGTCACATAACTCCACCTATAACTTTGGACTAATACAGGAAACCCAGCAGCCACAGCCCCTGGGGAAATGCTCGCTGTAGTATACAAGGACAAGAACATCTATTGTTCTTACTACCTTATCAGCGCAGCTGTTCAGTTCTTCACTGAGAACTTCTTTTTCCTTCTGGAGCTTTTCGTTGTAGCTTAGAATGCTAGCCATTTTCTGCTGGAAGTCGGAGAGGTCAGGACATCTGTGCAGCTGAAAGAGATTAAACAAATGAGCCCTGCCATCCCCTCCCCGCTCTGTTTACACTAGAAACTGGAAAAGGAGGGGGATCGTAAACAGGGCTCTTTCGTGGCCCTGAAACCTTCCTATCTGGGCAGATTTCAAGGGACATATAAACTCTAGCAGCCTATAATTAACTGGAACTAACTGTTCCCAACTAGCTCCTCACTGTTCCCTTGTTGACTGCTGAATTGCCTGCTTAGAGAGAGGCAGGCAGATGTTGCCAAATACTGCTCCTGGCTTTCAATTCTACGGTCACAGTTAAATATCACACTGCTCTTCTGCCATCATCGGTTCAACTTCTGCTCCTGGAACACGTGATACGTGTCTTATCAGGCTTTTTAAAAGGTATTCAAAATACGTGTTTCAGTATTTCAACCATTTCAGTCAGGACCAGAGCATTAGCTGAGCATGGTAATCCTGGCGCCGGCAAGTGGAGGTGGGTTCAGAGCAGCGGTCCTCAAGCTGTGGGTCAAAACCCGTTGGCAAACCTCCATCTCCAAAAGTATTACTCTTCATAACAGTAGCAAAACTACAGTTATAAAGTAGCAACGAAAGTAACTTTTCGGTTGGGGTCACCACACCACGAAGAACTGTATTAAGGGGTCGCAGCCTTAGGAAGGCTGAGAACCACTGCTCTAGAGGGTCAGCGGCTCAAGGGCAGTCCTGGCCACACACACAGTTGTTTCTAGTCCAGCAAGGGCTTTATGAGACCCTGTCTCCAAAAAGAAAAGGAAAGAAAAAAAAAAAAAAGAAATACACGGCATGGTTGTACATGCCTATCATCCTAGCACGCAGGAAGCTGAGCAGGAAAACTGGAAGTGCGAGGCAAGCCTGGGATACACATCAAGATTTTGTTTCAAAAACAAAACACACTAGGGATTGGTATTTATCACACACGAGTATCAGCATGTGGGTAAATTAAAGTTGTGCCCTTGCTCTGGGAGAAGCCTAATGACTTCCCAGTAGCATGCCATCGGAGTGGACACACTGGCTTCCTTCTCTCCACTCCTCAGAGCTGAGGCAATCCAGGCTGCTTTTGTTCCTTTCGGCATCCATGTTGGTACTGGCGACCCTCTAAGCTGGATACTTTGCGACAGAGGTCTTTCAGTCCATTGTAGGATGTTTCACATCATCTCTGGCTTTATCCACTACACTCAGCAATACTAATTCCCCAACTTGTGAAAACCAAAATGCCCTGGTTTTGCTCCCCAAAAGGTGTTGGGGAGCAATCCTCACTCCAACCCAGTTGGGAACCACTCTTAGGAGGCTAATTGTTTCCCATGCACTTTACCCCTCCCACACTTTACACATTTTGTTTATAAGAGCATTCCTCTTGTTGGTTTGGCTTTCATGTGTTCGATTCTTTATTACCATTATGATAGAGCCATCTTTCTATCTGAAGGCCTCCCATATAACACTGGAAATAGTTAGGATAAAATAGATTTTACAGGGTGAAGCTTGTTTTTAACTGATAGCAAATCCAACATACCTCATAACCTCATATATATATGTGCTTCCAGGGCTTTGTCATACAGAGTAGCATATGCTTTCTGGGTCCAAGCTACAGGGCAGCAAGGATGGACTGGAAACTGACAGCATCTTAATCAAGAATCCTCATGGCAAAATGACTTCCTACCATGTGCATGTAGGAACTCATGGTTTTTCCATCTATTTATACCAATGCCCCAGGGAACATGTGGGCTAAAATGTGCCAAGTGATGTCCTCCTCATGTTGTTTTTCTCTCCACTCTGCTCCTTTTCTTGTGCTATGTAGCTCAGCAAGGCCATACAGCATATATTCCCACACGGTGTGCACATGGATTGGTTGGCATACATCCCACATGATATGTACATGGATTAATTGTCATCCATCCCACATGATATGTACATGAATTAATTGCCATACATCCCACATGTTATGCACATGAACTGATTGGCATACGTCCCACAGAGTATGCACATGGGTTGGTCATTATCACTGAAAGGGTCAGTAAGCAATGCTTTCAGAGGTACAGGGGGAGAGGGGGACTGGAGTTAATTCTAACAAACTTGGCATCAATGGCTCTGGGATACTCTCACCTCACAGAAAGACTGTGGATGTTAGCTTCCTGCATGTTTATATGGAACAAACGGAGTTTCCACTTGTGGCAGGAGAGACACACTCTGCACTATAGTACCCAGTGAAGAAAAACTCTTCTAAGACACTTGTTTGGTGCCAGTCCTGGAAGAAGCATTACCAGAGACACAGTGCTCTGAGAGCCTTACTCCATCACTAGGTAAGGGAGTCAACTAGCGATCAGCTCAGACATGTATGGTACAGGGTAGTGTGAACCTAGTTAAGACTGTTAGCGGCATTTAGGGAGGGACACCTTATGCTTACAGGGCGAACAGATGTAGGAGGGAACATTTACAGTCTGATGGCACAAGTATTAAAGTAACCTGCGGGTGGGGCAAATAAATGGAACAACTACATTCTATTATAAAACAAGATTGGTACAGTGGGAACATTCTTACACATAATAAAAACAAAGGAGATCGGACAATATTTCATCTGTAGTTTTTTTTCCCCTGAGGTATGCCCTTCTCTATATTTAAAATTAAGTCTTTCCTTGAAACTCTGAAATAGCCTTCTAAAAACCACGCTAATTTTTTTTTTGAGACAGGGCCTCGCCATGGAGCTTGTACTGATCTTGAACTCACAATCCTCCTGCCTCAGTTTCCGGAGTGCTGGGATTACAAGCAGGCAACATCATAGCAAATTCTACAAGTTAACCTGGTAAGTGCAAGAGAGTGTGATATGAGGACCCTGGAGAGTTTATCCTCCTAAGCCAGGTGACTCCCACCACCACAAAGAAAAGACATGGGTGGGACCCACTTCATTTGGGTCTTCAGAAATCAAAGAACGGTTTTGGAAGTCATGAGCCAGAAAGCCACCCTCTCATCAGACAAGCTAATGTTACTTTTTCATCTGGCCAGGAGAAACACAATTTTGAAACTGAAATGACTGAGATTCATAGCAATGGAATTTTAGAGTCTACCCTATAAATAAGCTGTTTCACTATTGAATTATCAACCAGAGCCCTTATGAACACACTTGCACTTCAGGTCCTCAATTCGAGGCAGTAAGCTGGTTAGCAATGTCAGTGCCGAGGGCACATTATCAAGCGCGTGTGAAGAGTTCCACACTCCACGCCGCAAGCACAGACTTACTTGCTTCAGTTCCTCCAGTTCATCTTTGAGAAGGAGGTTTTCCTGTTCCACGGTGTGAGTCTGGAGTTTAACTTCAGAAAGTTCTGCCTCCAGAGAAGCCACTAAAGTGGAAGTCTAAGAAAGAGAGCAGACATGTAACAGACATATTCATTGGCTGGGGAAACCTCACACCCCAGGCATATAACAGACATATTCATTGGCTGGGGAAACCTCACCCCAGGCATATAACAGACATATTCATTGGCTGGGGAAACCACCCCAGGCATATAACAGACATAGTCATTGGCTGGGGAAACTTCACTAAGCCCCTAGAAAGCAATCCTAGGAAACAGTAATGCCAGTTCAATGGCATTGCTTTGAGATCATTTATCCTTATATTCAATGAACAAATCAAATTATCTTCCAAAACTTTCCATGTGTGTAGCATGGGCCTAATGACTGAGCCACATCTTTGCATGTTTCTCTACTGAAGTCACCTCCTGGGAGAGGCTTCTTTCCTTGGATTTCTGCTTATTCATCCCAGTGTTTACCAGTGCATGCAGGCTGCAATAGCTACCACTTAGGGTTTTCCTAAGGATGATTTTCCGTCTTTTTCCTTCATTTCTGCATCTGTTAGAATTCTGTAGGAAGAGCAGCTGCTTGTCTGTTTATTCAAATAATTGATGCTAACATGTACTCGGATATCTGTTATACTTATTCTATAATTATTTCATTCTGTACTGTAGTTCATTGATCAAACTGTTTGAGTCTGGGCTATTGGAAGTTCCTTTACATGGGTGTGTGAGTCTTTTGAATTTGTCCATATTTTAAGTTTTTAAATAGTGATCTACTATTAGTGCTGGGCAGAGGTAGCACATGCCTTTAGTCCCAGCATATGGGAAGCAGAGCCAGGAGGATCTCTGTGAGTTTGAGGCCAGCCTGGTCTACAGAGTGAGATCTGGACAGGCACCAAAACTACAGAGAGAAACCCTGTCTTGAAAAACCAAAAAAACAAACAAACAAAAAAACAAACCAAAGACCTATTAGTTTTACTTTATTTTATTTGCATTGGTATTTTGCCTGCATGTATGTTTGTGTGAGAATATCAGATCCCCTGGAGGTGGAGTTATAGGCAATTGTGAGCTGCCATATGGGTGCTGGAATCGAATCCAGGTCCTCTGTAAGGACAGCTGTGCTCTTAACTACTAAGTCATCTCTCCAGCCACCTATTTTTAATTTTTATTTATTTATTTTTTTTTTAGCACTTTTTTCTGTCTGGCACCATGGGGCATTTCAGGTTTAACTTGTATCTTTCCTGTTCTGACCTCAGAATCAGTAATTTTTTTCCAAGGTGTTTTTATAGGAAAATGGTATTTAGAAATCATGATCTGGTTATGCCATACAAAAACACACCTACGTTTCTTTATCTCTCAGTATATATACTATGTATACACACCAATGTCTCAGACCCTGAACCAACATCAGAGGGTTCACCTTAGCCCTCCACATACTGACACTGCAGCTTTCTTTTCCAACAGTGAGAGGCATAGTTCTCATCCTTGGCCTATGCTGTATTCACTTATTCATTCACCTCTAGCATGTACAAAATAAGCTTGCAGGCCTGCCCACAAGAATCATGATTTCTGATTAGAGTATGAAAGTATTTTATGGACTGTGAATTCTTTTTTTCTTCCAACTGTGGTTATATTATACACAGTGTCAGCTCTGTTTGTTAGTGTTTGTGTTCTATTCCCGTACCACCCCACCCCCAGCCACCATGATTGATTTTATTTCTTTGAGTATATAAAGATCGTGTGAAACAGGGATGGGATGCAGCTCAGTACTAGAGTAGCCAAGCTGTTGCAAAGCTCTAGCTCAAAATTCCCAGAACTGGGAGAAAAACAGCAAAACAAACAAACCATGTGAGACCCATGAGTCCAGCTTTGTACAAAGATGAACTCCACAGAGCGTCATTCTCCTCCTCAGACCTCCCACCCCATTCCCATCTCACCGTCCCTGCCTTTCCCAGCCAACTTCTCTGCCACCATCTCTTGAGTGTCTGCCTTACCATTCCTTTACGTAAAGGGCAGACACACACACACACACACACACACACACACACACACACACACACACACACACACGTTGCTTTTCTAACATCTCCCCTTTCCCCTCACAAGCATGGAAGCACAGCGTTGATCACTGTTGACACTCTGTGGCTCCACCACCCAATTAACATCACGTCCTGGAACTCATTTCCTATGGACTGTTCTCATTCTTTTCATGGTCCCCTTTTTGTTTTGTTTTTGCTGTTTTTCAAGACAGGGTTTCTCTTTGTAGCCCTGGCTGGCCTGGAACTAGCTGTATAGACCAGGCTGGCCTCGAACTCACAGATCCACCTGCCTCTGCCTCCTGAGTGCTGGGATTAAAGGTGTGCACCACCACCATTGCCAACTATATTCCTCCCTTTTTAATAGTTATAGAAGACCACCCATAGCACGGATATATCCCCAACACTTAATTCAGTCACTCCTTTGTGCGCAAGCATCTCGATGGTTCTTACAACTTTGCAGATATGAGCGAAGCTGGAATGAATAGCCTCATGCATATGACCTTTCATATTGTTGCAGGGATATTTTGAGGCTAAATTCCTAGAAGTAAGATTGTTGGACAAAAGGTAAGTGGTAGGCAGTGCCAAATTCACCTCTACATGGGTGGTATCAGTGTAGGACTCCCACAATATATGAAAATGTCTGCCAACACAGCCTTGCCAACAGAACATGCTGCTGTATTTTTTAAATAGATACTGATCTTTCAAGTGAGGAATTACATGCCAGTACTATTTATTTTACATTTCTCTAATTATGAGTGATTTTGAGTATCTTTTCGAAACTTTGAGGGTCATTTTAATCTTTTAAAAAAATCCTCTCTTCCTGGTTTTGTTTCCCACTTTGCTATCACATTTTTCTTATGTCCTTATTTTTTTTTCCTTCTTTAAAAAAGTTATTTTATATTTTTTTATCTTGTATGCATATGTATGTGCACCACATGTGTGCAGGAGCATGCAGGAGGTGTGGGGTCAGCAGAGGCATCAGATCCACTGGAACTGGAGCTATAGGTGGTTTGTGAGTTGCCATGTGGGTTCTGAGAAACAGACAAAAGGGTGCTTTGCAGGAGCTTAAGTACACCACTGGCCACCTCTCCAGTTCTCTCCCTACGTTTCAAGGGTTTTTAATTTTTTTTTTTTTTTTTTTTTTTATTGAGAGACAGCATCTCTTCTCTCTGTGGCTAAAGACAACTTCACCCATGTGTGCTGTGGGATGTCCTGTATGCTGTAAATACATGTTGCTATGATTGATTGATAAACAAAACACTGATTGGCCAGTAGCCAGGCAGGAAGACTAGTGTAGGCGGGACAAGGAGGAGGAGAAAGCAGGGAGGCGGAAGGCTGAGGCAGGGAGATGCTGCCAGCCACCATGAGGAGAAGAAGCATGATGTAAGACGCCAGTAAGCCATGAGCCACATGGCAAGGTATAGATTTATAGAAATGGGTTAATTTAAGATATAAGAACAGTTAGCAAGAAGCCTGCCATGGCCATACAGTTTATAAGTAATATAAGTCTCTATGTGTTTACTCGGTTGGGTCAGAGCGGCTGTGGGACTGGCGGGTGAGAGAGATTTGTCCTGACCTTGGGCCAGGCAGGACCAGGAAAACTCTAGCTACATGTGTTTTTCTGATGTTTGGACAGCTTTATTTATTATATGCAGTGTTCTACTGTGGTTGGGATTTATCTCTATATTTTATGAAATCTGAATCTATTCCTAAATATTTAACTAATTTGTCTAGGTGCTTAAAAACAAACAAATAAGACAAAACAAAAAAGCCCCTCTATTTTGACCCCAGTGATTTGAGAAGACACTTGGATTACACACATACTTACTCCTGATATCTATGGGGGATTTAGTCCTAGGAGTGCCCCCCCACCCACCCAAAGAGAGCCAAATCCTTGGGTGCTCAAGGCCCTTTATAAATGGGTCCAGTATTTGCATAGAACTTTTGTTTACATTTGCTTGTAGATTCAACTCATCTCCAGCAGGAGAATGTAAACCTAAGTAAATATTTGTTACCTGTGTTCTTTGGGGAACAACAACAATAACAAACAGGAAGTCTGTGTTATCTGGCACAAGCGTAATGCTCTTGTAAAAAGATCTCTTTGATCACAGCTGAGATGAATTCACCAGTGTGTTATTCATAGCTTGCAGATGCTTCCATGAGCTCGCTCTCCATTTGCTGGGGGATGCACTATCCCTCTCACATATCTGATATATCTGGAGGACATATTAATGTGCCAGTACCATATTGATTGAATAATTAAGGTCTTACGTCTGAAGAAATTTCTTTGCCTTCTCTGGCTTGCGCGAGCGAAGGTGAGCATGGCCGGAGGGCCTACCTGCACTTTGCAGCGCTCCAGCTCTTCCCTCAGACTCGAGTTCTCCTGTTCCCATTTCTCGGGGCTGCAAGCTCCTGGCTCCTCCCTCTGGCACAGTGCCTCTGCCAGACGTTGATTAAGGTTTTGCAGTTCTTCCTTGTTTTGGGAGTTCTTTTGGCTGAGTTCTGTGTTTTCTGAATCCAACTGTTGGTTTTTGATTTTTAAATCTGAAACCTAATTAAAATTGAAATAAGTTTTTTTTTTTTTTTTAAATCGCTGGCCTACTTTTTCTATAAAAGAAAAAAAAGCATATTTAGAGACTCTTTTCCTCTCTCAATGTAAAGTTAAAAAAAAAATCTCTGTACACGGCTACTGTGCCACGGGCCAGCCCTGCTTCTCACCCTGGCTGTCCTGCCTGTGAAGCAATGGTTCTCAACCTTTGTATGCTACGCCCCTTTAATACAGTTCTTCATGTTGGAATGACCCCAAACCATCAAATTATTTGCCTTGCTACTTCATACTGTGATTTGGCTACTGTTATGAATCATAACGTAAATGCCTGTGTTTTCCAATGGTCTTAGGTGACCCCTGTGAAAGGATCATTGGATGCCCACAAAGGGGTCAAGACCCACAGGCTGAGAACCGCTGCCGTGGAGAACCAGCCTACTGCATGTCTTCTTTGTAACAAACTGAATTTTTCTTTGCGTGCTTTGTTACCCACACACAATAACAAAAATAATATATGCTCATGATTACAAATTCAATCTATTCAGAGGTATATGAAAAAGTCAGACACCGGTTAATTCCAGGCTACAGGTTCCCTATTCTTTATAGTTGAATACACATACCACTAGGTCATTTTCTATGCATATACAACACCACCTTATTTTAGCCAAAAAATAAAAATAAAGATAAAAAGAATCATTGCATGTTTGAACAGCCTGCTTTTTCCACTTTTATATCCTATAGATGCTATCTTTCCAACTTAGTATATCTAGATACCACCATATGGTATGTATTTTAATGAATGCAGGACATTTTATGCAAAAAGATTTCCCATATTGTCATTATCCATCCTGCATAGATAGATATATACGCCTGTCATTATGATTTTTCTCATTAACAACAAAATGGCAGCATTTCTAGGTTTGTCTCTCTGTGTGGAAATGGCCTTGCTGGGTGAGAAGGGAGACACACGCATCAGTGCTCTGACAGAAGGTCCCAGAGGTCTCCCTACGGGTGCTATCAGTTTCCGCTTGACAACCGGAGGGTATCCATGTTTAACTTGGGTTAGTTTAGTAGGCGAAAAAACTAAACTACCTAAATTGCCCTAACACTCGGAAGCTAGCCATCTTGTACGTTATGTTATGTCCGTCTATGATTTGATCCTTCATATCTACAGCCTATTTTCCAGCTGAGTCCTGCCATTTATTTGGAATAGTACAAGATGTATTTTGGATGTTACCTTGGCTATTTCAGACACTAAAGATATTCCTTTCCCAAGTATGTCCTTGTCTTGTGACTATTTCAGATATGTTCTTAAATAGGCTTCCCATACTTGAGTACAAAATTGTAAGATTATACAAAATGTAAGATTATACAAAATGAGCATTGAATGGCATAAGCCATCTGAACGAGTTACAAGTCTGTGAAATGATATGCAGACTTGCTGGCATTCTATATCTGTGAAATTCTGTCCAAAACTTTCTACTTTTAATCAGAGAAATGAAGGAGCTGACATTAATCAAAATTAATAAAGGCTAGAACCAGTATTCATAGGTAAGGCTTAAAATCATTACCTTCCCATGTGTACTAGATATAAAGCTTGGATTTAGCACTTATGGTCTATAAAAAGACGATACATTACTTTCCAAAGGTAGGAACCTACGTTTAGAGTCATTAGGAAGTGAGTTTCCACTGTCAACCTCACCATCATGTACAATATATTATTTTACCAATCTATTTAACTATTTAATACATTTCAAATAAAAAAAAGAAAGAAAATTTCAGAGTCAAGAAACACTGGGACATTTTAACTGTTTCCTTACCTGTTTCTTTAATTTCTCAACCATCTTCTGAATTGAAGCTTTTTCCTGTTCTACAGTTTCTATTTTCTGCCTAAAGGAGCAATAAGAACATGATTCAGGAGTGAATCTTTCAAGGTTGATGTGAAATAGTTCTTAGTCCTTGTAAAATTTAAGTACACTATCTATGTCTTACCACAGCTCTTCCTGAGATCCATTTAATTCTTCTAATTTCAGGTTAGAGATGGTATCTTCTTCATTTAAAGTAGTAATTTCATTTCTCAAAATAGAATTTTCCTCTTGAAGCTTTTCAGATTCGTATCTGAAGTATAGAGATTAAAAAAAAAGTTACAACATGGCAGTCATCTGGCATCCTTGGAAAATATTTTCTAGTAACTTCCAATACAGAAAGCTTTTCACGCCAGTTAAAGTAGATGTCTAAATTAGTAGTATCTTGGTACTTGGAATCAAGTTGTAACATATTGAGTCACTACTTTTGGGAAAGAAGAAGCTCACTAAAAGACATTGGGGGCTGAGAAGGGAAGTGTGACTAGAAACCCCTGAGCGTGGAGATGGGATCAAGACTCAAAGCCAACGCTGGGTGTTGACTTCTCAATGGCAGGCAGGCTGCTTTGAACAGCTGACTTCATTTACCTCAGTCTCAAGTCGTCCCTGCTCTGAACAGACAGAAGCCACATTACTAAGCTGTCTGAGTTTTAGTTTAGACTCCCAGGGACCTTAAGAAAGAAAACATAGGGGTTGGGGATTTAGCTCAGTGGTAGAGCGCTTGCCTAGCAAGTGCAAGGCCCTGGGTTTGGCCCTCAGCTCCAAAAAAAAAAAAAAAGAAAGAAAGAAAGAGAGAGAGAAAGAAAGAAGGAAGGAAGGAAGGAAGGAAGGAAGGAAGGAAGGAAGGAAGGAAGGAAAGAAAGAAAGAAAGAAAGAAAGAAAGAAAGAAAGAAAGAAAGAAAGAAAGAAAGAAAGAAAATGTACTACATAAACCCAGGGCATACCAAAATATGCGGTTTAGTCTTCTCACTGTATTCTGAGGTTCTGAAGTAAAAGTAATTTGAGGACAAGGAAACACAACATTCCCAACTGAATTATTTTGTTTTATACCATTAAGATGGAACGTAATAGTTTACAAATGAAAGAAAAACCCACTATGCTAGAATTCTAAATGCAATCTTATTTCATAAAGTCAGGTTGGTAGTTGTTCAAAGTGGTTTACTTTATCTTTATCCCTCAAGAATATTTATTAGACTCTGGTAACTCCTTGGTAAAATGGTATGTTCTAAAATAAAAAATGTACCGTTTGTAGGATACTAGCATACACTTCAAGTACGGAAGAAAAAGTATAATCCAT
Organism: Peromyscus maniculatus bairdii; assembly: GCF_049852395.1. NCBI lineage: Eukaryota > Metazoa > Chordata > Mammalia > Rodentia > Cricetidae > Peromyscus > Peromyscus maniculatus. The sequence continues at coordinate 944,101 of NC_134865.1, read as the reverse complement.
TTAACGCATCTTCCTATATTAGTGTAAGAAGAGCATCGTTATCTACCAAGTGAGTTAATACCACACAAAAGGCATTCATTCCATATAACATGCTTCATCGCACTGAGGACAGTAACTAACATTGAGCAAAACAGTTATCTATCCATCCAAAGGACGCACGGGCTAGAAGAGGGCTAAGGATGCACACCGATGATACACGTGGTTAAGTAGCAGACACTCGCCATGTTGATAGCTTCCACACTCCATAGGAACAACACTGATTTGCTATGAGGAAGGGGATGCCTCCTAGACAAGGGTACTCTAGTTGTTAACACACAGAAGCAGGAGAAAGCTAGAACACCGCTCTTCTCGAGACTAACAGGTTAGTGTCTCTAGGCACAGCAAGCAGCAGCTGTTAGATATGACCAGGTGCTCTGCAGGCTTCCGTGAGGTCTAGAAGGCCCATACATTACCTCAGAAGCTCAACTTTCCGCTGCATCTCACTGCACGTGATCTGCAAGTCATGCATCATGGCCTTCAGCTCTTCCTCCTTCTCTCCTTGAGAAGGTGTATCTTTTTGTTTAATTAACGTACTGACTCGCTCCCTCAACTTTCTAGTCAGCTCCTGAAGCTTTTGTTTCTCCAGTTCTAACTCTGCGATTGTGACCTGATGTTGAAGGTGTGTGTCTTGAAGGCCTAGGAGAGCAGCGCTCTCCTCCAGGATAACCTCACTCTGCACACTAGCCTTTTCTTGATGTGGCTGAATTGTTCCTCGGAACCAGGCAACCTCGTGTGCTTTTATTCTGGCCAGGAGCCGGGCGCTTCCCTGTTCACAGCATTCGGTTTCTTGTCTGCATTCTTCTACGATGCGGTGCATGCTCATGACCGTGGGTGTACACTCTTCTGGAGTCTGATGGAATTCAAGCACCTTTTCATCGGAGACGACCTCCAGGTTTTCTGGAGGGGCTTCCCACAAGGGGTAGCTATCATAGTGCAGGGGGGCTCTTCCCAACACCTTCTCCATCTTCCCTTGAAGTCTCAACACCAGAGCACTGAGCTCCTCATTTTCCAGTTTGACCTCATCATAACTCTTCTCCAGGCTAAGGAATGTCTCCATCACCTCCTCCATCTTCTTCATCTCATCCTGCAGCCTGAAGACTTCAGCAGCGAGCTCTTTGTTGCTGTCCACTGACTCATCATAGCGCGTCTCCATGAGTCTCAGCTCCTCCTGGAGACAGGCATTTTCTCTAGTGGCATCCTCAAATAACAACTTATACCTGGAAGACGCCTCGGGGATTCTCTCTAGCATCTTTAGTTTCTTTTTCAGCACAGAAATATCAAAAAGTAGGTCCTGCTTCCTTTCAGAAGCCCGATCACAGTCTGCACGTAAGACTGTTAGTTGCTCCTGAAGCTGGATGATCTGGCTCTTCAGGTCCCAGGATTCAGTCTTGGTGTCTTCACTGTTTTCCAGCTCAGAAAAGCACTCCAGGGAAGCTTCTGACTCCTCGGTTTTGCCCTCATGCCTACGAACAGAGCTTGTCCCTGTGCTTCCCAGGTCCTGGGTCTCATGGCTTCCTAGGTCACTGAGGATGTGCTTGGAGGTAGCACTTTCTCCTTGCTTTACTTGTGACAAAAATGGCTCTGCTTGTTCCCTGGACCTTCCAGACATCTCAGTCATTTGCTCCTCCAAACAAGATGACATCACTGCCCCCGGCTCTAACTTTTTCAACCTCTGTTGCAACCTAGAAATTTCAGTAGCCATTTTTGCATTTTCCTTCACTGCGCGCTCATGAGCTCTCTGCAGGCTGACGAGGACATCTCCATTTTCTTCCAACAGCTGCTCCCCTTGCTGAAGTAGGGACATGGCTCCATTTTCTTCTGCCTCCTCCCCTGCCATTACCAGGGAATGAGCGCTCTGAAGCCCCGAGAGAGAGGCCGCCTGTTGCATGCCCTTTACTGTATTCTGAAGCCTGCGGATTTCTGCACTCAGCTCTGCCTTCTCTAGATCTGCTCTCTCACGGCTCACTCTGTGGGCGCTCTCCAGGGCCGCAAGCTTGCCTAGCATATCTTGCCTCTCTTGCTCATGCTCTACCTGTAGCCTTTCAAGCTGCTGGCTGGCCAGCTGCTCAGAGGCCCCCGTCTGGCATAGCTCTCTCTCCCTCAGCTCTCTCTCCCGACTTCTCTTCAACTCAAGCATCTGGTCAGACAAGAGCCTGTGCTGGCCCTCAGAAGTGTTCCGTAGGTCTTCCAGGTCTTGCAGCAGCTGATCTCTTTCCACGCTCAGGCTGTTCAAACGTTCCTTGTACGTCTCCTCCAGCATTTCCCGCTCCTGGTTCAGGACAAGAGCGGTCGCCTTCTCCCTCTGGAGTGCCTCCTTCAGCTGCTCCTGGGCTTCTGTGCACTCCTGACTGAGCTCATCCTTCTCAAACTCCCACTGGGATCTCTCTTCCAGGTGCTGGTCCAGGAGGTCCTTCAGCTCTCGGCGGTGACGCCCCTCCAAGCTGTGTAGGATGCGTTCATAGCGCTCAGTGACTTTCTCACAGTCAGCCTGAAACTGGGCTTCTATCTGAGAGGCTCTTCTATTACACTCTGTTTCCATTTTTTCCCTAAATGTGGTCAACATACAGCATTATTGAAAGGGCTGCCAACTCCGGAAGCAAACCCAACATTTTCCCATTTATAAAGGAGGCTGCCGGGCAAACCATGGGACCATGGGGTTCGGGTGTACTGGGAAGGGAGCGCTCCTCTGGGAGCTAAGGCTGGTGGCCATCAATATGGAAAACTTATCTTTCTCTGAAGCAAGGGGAAACTTAGAAAACCAAATCCTTTTATATACCCCTGGAGGTACTTATGTGGTTTAAACCGATGCCTTAAACTGGCCTTTCACATGAAATGACCAAAGACACAGTGACCTCACTCCTCATCTGGGAAATACTTATTCATTTGGACAAAGGAGGCATTGTAGGATTTCAGTTGCATAAATCAGGCATAATAATAACTGTCGTCTGCTTTTTTTTTATTTAAACTTATTTTATGTGCATTGGTGTGAAGATCCCCTGGAACTGAAATTACAGACAGTTGTGAGCTGCCAGGTGGGCGCTGGGAATTGAACCCGGGTCCTATGGAAGAGCAGCCAGGGCTCTTAACTGCTAAGCCATCTCTCCAGCTCCCTCCCTCACCCCCCATCCCCCGCCATCTGCTTTTGCTTCTTATTTAATGAAGCAGCACTACATAAACAAGGTGGGAAGCTCAAAATCTCTCAGTTAGACCTGGGATTTCACACAAGGAAGATAAACACAAAATGGCATTTCATAACAGGGAGGGAACGTAAGTATGTCCGGAATCCAGGTTATAAATAGCTTTTCTCAGACAGCAACAGCATCGACGCAGGAAGGCTCTGGTCCTCATCTGGAGCACAGAGAGACACCAAGTCTCATGCAGGAACGGATCCTGCAACTGCCCGCCCTTCCCCACGTGCACACACATCACAACAGTTCCAGTAACCCCAAGGGAGGCTCCCGGGTAAATGAGGCAAAACGGGTTGGATTTTAATTTTTAAAGAACCAATTAGAGCTACGGGCTGCTCTGCGTCCGCCATGCCCCCAGTCCTCTCTGATCGGCAGGGATGCCCCGAGAAGCGGCGCCCAGGCTGTCCCAGTTCCCTTCCCCTTCTTACCTCCCCTCCTGAAGTTCCCTCTGGTGACGTTCCAGGAGCTCTTTCCTCAGCTCCTCTTTCTCAAGAGCGTGCTTCTCCACGAGGCTCAGCAGCTGCTCCTGGCAGGATCGCTCCAGGTCCCTCGTCAAGCTCCTCACCTTCTCCTCGGTCCACGCAGCGCCCTGAGCAAGTCCCTCTCTCTCCTGCTGAAACCGTTCCTCGGCCTGCTGCAGCCTGGCCATGAGCTCCCGTTCATGCTCCAGCCGCAGCTCCTCCTGGAGCTGAGTCTTCTCCTCATCAAACACCAGCCGCAGCTGCCTCTTTTCCTCCTCGTGCCTGCAGCTGGCCTCGTGGTGGACCTCCTTCAGCACCGCCGCCTGCCCTTGGAGGTCGGCGATCTCCCCTCGAAGGTCACTTATTTGTGTCTCCAGGGTGTGCATTCCTTGCTCATACTTTTGCTTCATGGCTGCCTGCTCCTTCTCACAGGTGACTCTGGTTTCATCCAGCTGTTTTTCATAATGGTGCACCTAGAACCAGACAGTGAAGCCGTGGGATGACTGGGTTCTAGGCTGTGCGAAAGGTGGTGGTGGTGGTGGTGGGGAGCAAACAAGTGCTTCTGACCCACGGGACACTCTTTGATTTCTCATTCTGACTGAAAGCGACTTAGACCTGAAGTAAAATACTAAGGCCAGTAAGGTCCACTTTTATTTATTTAGGGGTGTGTGTGTGTTTGTACACATACAAGGAGAGGCATGTGTGTGTGTGTGTGTGTGTGCGCGCGCGCGTGCATGTATGGGGGCAAGAGAACAACCACAGTGTCATCCTTAGGCACGATCCGCCTTCTTTTTTTCAGACTCGTCCTTCATTGGCTTGGAACTCACTAAACAGGCTAGGCTGGCTGGCCAGGGAGCGCCAGGGTCTCTCACGGAACTAATAATTCCTTCCGGACTTTGTGTTTGATATAGCCTGCAGGGTACCTTACAGGGTTCAAGAAACATCTGGAGACTTAAACCAAGGATTCTAAGACCCTAAGTTTGTAGTAGGAAAGAAGAGGTGGGAAGGTGAACGGGAGGACACGTGAGGCTCCACTCAGAGCTCAGCAGAGTTATTCAGAAACCAGTAAAATTCAAGTGAACACAGGAGAGCAGAGGCTGGGAGATGGCACTTGGTAAAGAGGACCTCAAACCCACATAAAAACAGCTTGGGCGTGGTGACAATGCCCCCCCTGGGGAGGCAGAGACAGAGGGTCCCCTGGGGAAGCTGGCTAGCTAGACTAGATGAGGGGTGGGCTTTGGGTTCAGTGAGAGACTCATCAAGGAAGACACTGGATGTCAACCTCCAGCCTTGACATATGCTCTCGAACACTGACGTGCATACACACACATGTAAACGTGCATACCACATACCACGTGCAAGAAAAAAACAAAACACAACCCAAAACATAGGGAAGGTGAGCAGCGGTCACACAGTGAAGGACTAAGGGCCAAGGATAAGAACTTGTATCAAGTCCAGAACGTGGTACTACATCCGAGAAAGCGTTTTGTTTGTTTGTTTGTTAATTGGGCTATTTTTAAACAGGTTAAAAACAGCATAATTAGTATTTTACAATATGAGAGGCTGAGCACATCACCCTCCGCAGTAAAGACCAAAGGAAAATCACACCACGAAACAGGCCTTGACCTCAGCCCCCCAACTCCAGAAGACATGCATGGGAAGTGCTGGTCGGTGAGGACAGCGCCACAGGAACACAGTGTGCTGACAGGACCCTCAGCCACCAGCGATCGAGACTGGGAAGCAGGGCTCACCTTCTCTTCCAGCTCCAGCCTCAGGTGACCCAGGTCCCTGAGGTGCTGTTCCTTCATCTGCTCGATGGCCAGCTCCGCCTCGATGCTCATGTTCAGCGGATTGCACTCTTCAGAACCAAGTCCTATGTTCAGTGGATTGACTTCTTCAGAACCAAGCCCTGCGAACACAAGACACGCCTTTAATCCCAGCACTAGGAAGGTTGAGACAGAAAGTAATATGGCTGGGCAGAGAAGGGAATATAAGGCGGGAGGAGACGGGAATTAGGCATATTGGCTGAGGACTCAGAGGCATTCAGTCTGAGGATTCATGGAGACAGGATCTTCTCTTTCCAGGCTCTTGCAGGCTGAGGAGTTGGTAAGTTAAGAGGTGGCTTGCTCTGTTTCTCTGATCTTTCAACTTTCACCCTGGTATCTGGCTCCGGGTTTTTATTAAGACCAATTAGGGTTCATGCAACACCCACTGACCCTGCCTTAGGTTCTGTCCCTGGCACACTCTGGCATCTGTCGAGGGCTATGGCTTGACAGGGCAACAGGAGGAAGGAGGGGAACAGAGTCTCCTGAATACAGGCAGTGTGCAAACCTTAGCAGAATCCATCTTTTTGAATGATTTTTGGGCGTGTGTGGAACATGTTGGTTGAATGTGAGCTCTCGGTATAAACGCTATGTGGTAAGGACGTAGCCTTTGTCTACCCAGAAACTGCCCAGTGACAAATTCAGAGGGATAATGTGGCAGGGGAAGAAATCAATGGCTAGAATCCTTGCTGCTGAGTCTTATGGGGCTAACTTCATGGGCCAAGATGTCTACTCCATCCCTCAAGGCTGCACACCATGGTCTTACTGTCACGAATGTCCTGGTGTCTAGGTTACTTTCACCTCCAACAATCAGCTACAATAGGGCATGGGTCAGGGGTATGGGTGCAGACAACCGGGGAGGGGATTCTCAGCGCCTTCAAGGGAGTTTGGTTTTCCCATGGTCCACAATAAGGACCAAGGGAAAATGGAAAATATGAGCAGAAGTTGAGGAGTGAGCTAGCACAAGGTCAAATATCTCTACTGCTAGGGAGAGATGTCTTAAGGCAGTGAGACGCAAATAGATTTTTCCATCGGAAGATACACAAGCAGATGGAGAATCGTTCCTGGGTAGCGTTCTAGCAGCTGCGATCGACAATCTTGCCTTGGGCTTTCTCTTCATATGTTTTGGCACATATCTCCCCTCTCTCTCCTCCCCTCTCCCCATCCCCACTCCAAGATGGCAGAGTCTCTTGGAACTAACTCCCAGCATTCGGGGTGGACAAGCTACAGTAAGCGAGTCAAGGATTAGAGAAAAGGACTCACGACTTCTTACACTTCCTCCCCGCCACCCCAGCCACCTGGTGATCCTACAGCAGAGGCCAGCGAAGGAATAAACCACCTTCCTAAGAACCAAAGGGGAGGGGGAGGCTGCCACGAGCACCAGAACCCACAGGAGCCCTGCTGAAATGAAAGCCCAACACACCAAGGAAAGAAAGGCAGGCCCCAGGCAAAAGAGCTGAGTGTGTCTGTATTGTGGTTCCCAAACGGGCCTGCCCCTCCACCCTTGCTACTCACTATCTCCCTCAAAGCCACAGGCATTAGCTCTTCACTTATTTGCTGTTCTGCAGAGGCAAATAAGGCATTTAGCCTCGCCAGCCCATGAAAATCAGTTTTGGGTTCTGTGGTATGTGGCTGGCTAGCTCTTCAAGCCATCTTCATACCAGGCAGACACTGGTGGGGAGGAAAGAGTCAGCAATATCAAAATCAGAAACATTTTTATAAAGAGCTCAAGGACAAATGGAAAACCCGGCCACAAGTGAAACAGCTCAAGAAGTGAGACTTGCCAAAGTCCCTCTCTCCCTGGATTCAGCAATGCCGTGCTCAGCATGGTTCTAAAAACTAGGTCAAATGCAGATACCAAAAAGATTGTGTGCAAACGTGTTTGTTTACCTTGGTCGGGCTCAAGGCCACTGCTGTTAGCATCAAGTTCCTCTGACAGCGCGTTCTTCACGGGGAGCCTGAGCACTCTGCCTTGGGCACGATATTCTTCTAGCTCCGACTGGAGTTCGTCCACTTGGTCTTGTAACAGCTGGAGTGTAAGAACCAACACCAGTCTTACCGCGAGGCACCAAGAATGCAACGAACAAGGAAAACAAAGAAACTGGGTAATAGCAAAATAGGAACCGCTGTGCTTCAGAAGACACCAGGGAAGTGAAAAAGATGGGGGCTGACGGGAGAACGCGGAGGTTAAGAAGCTGTCTTGCTCACGCACGGGACCGGAGCTGGGTTCCCAGCACCCAAGTCAGGTAGTTCACAATCACCTGTGACTCCCACTCCAGGGGGATCTGACCCTCTTCTGGCCTCTGCGGGTACTGCACTCATGCATAAACAACACAAACACACATCCACACAATGAAGAATTTAAAAAAATACATTTTTTAAGAAAGTAAAACAACAATGCATGTAATTAGAGGACAGTTTCACTAACTACCAGATAGGGACTTATAACTAGAATTTGTAAAGATTATTAGAACTCAAAAGACAGGGAACGCAACTAAAAATGGGAAAGACTATAACGGACAGCTCACCAAGAAGATCCACAAACAACCAATAAGTACATGAGAAGACCTTCAACACTGTTGGCTATCAGGAGAATGATAAAATCCAGGATGGTGTGTGAAAGATGTGGGGGTATGAAAGATGTGCGGGAGCCGGAACTCTCATATGGTGAAAATAACAGGGTGTCACCACCTTGGAGGAGGCCTGCGATTCCTAAAAGTTAAACATTGATTTATCTTTGGCCCAGTGGAACACTCCCAGACAAATAAACCTCAAAAAAAAAAAAATCAAGTATATGCCCATCCAAATATCTACACAGAAGTATTATTCATGATAGCCCCCCCCAAACCCAAATGTCTATTAACTGAATAACAAAATGTAACGTATCTATACAACGGGACTTTATTCAGCCACTGGAAGGAACAGAACACAGATACATGTAACAACATGATAAACATGGACAGTATCACCATCTGAAGGCAGCCATTTACACAGGACCATTTTTTACATGATTCCATTTCTATGAGAGACAGAAATTAGACCAGTGGCTGCCTGTGGCGGGGATGAGGGGGGTGGGGGGGAAATAAACAGCTGGCTAAAGTGAAGCAGGGGTTTCTTGGGGAGATGACAACGTTCTCACATTGAGTGTGGTCGGGGACGCTCAGCTGTTTGAATATAATTAAATTCAAGACAGAATTTTATACCTCAAATGCGTGGAATGTATGGTCTACACAGCAGTTAGGAAAAGATGAATTAATTGGGAGAATTCTGAAGGTATCAGTAACAGATTTATTGATAATTCATCCAATTTAGAGACAACTAAAACAAAAACTATATGACTAGACCCAAGAGCTAAAACTTAATCACAAAGGCAGCAGAGAAGTGTCTGTCGTTTCTTAGATGTGCACACACAGCTCCCGAGAAGACAGGCTAGCAGCAATCCCTGAGGTGACAGATTTCCTCATCTCGCATAAGTACAAATTGTATCTAAAACAACTAGAATTTGGTTTCACTTGCCTTGTTAAAAAAGGTTTTTTTTTTTTTTTTGGTTTAAGAAAAAAAAAAAAAATCAAATTCCTAAGCTTAGGGGAGTTAATTTAAGAGAGACTCAACTGTAACTGGAAATGGCTATGTGTTTAGTATGTCCCTGGCTCCGTTCTAAGATTCCCTCCGAACCTCCACAGCTGCCCTTTGGGTGGGCATTCATTTTGCCACTGTGCATAAAGGAAGTGGAGGCCCCCACAGACTTCAGTGAATGTGGCCAACCAGCGCTGAGGCTGGGATTTGAACCCAGGCCCTCAGCCACTCACCCTGCACTGCTGCTCATATTCACTTCTCATCTGCGCCAACCTCTCTTCTTGAAGAAAGAATTCAGCACTGGTGGGATCGAGGTCACCAAACTAGAGAGGACAAAGAAACAAAGCTGTCATTCTTCCCAAGGGCCCTCCTTTGACCTATCACATTCCAAAGATCCCAGCTTCTGCTGTCACCCGAGCTCCCAAATACGACAGGAATGCGGCATTTAAGCAGAGACACCACCAACCGGAGGAGGAGGAGAACACCTAAGAGCGATGTGTTCCGCTTGGGTAGGGAGCCCATCTCTGGGCCAGGCAATGCTCTCCCTCACAGCACTCCTCCAAATTATATCCCGAGAGGTTACAACTTCCTGTAGGTATCCAAACAGTTCCCTAGTAAAAATGTTCTTGGCCTTGCCTCTGCTCTTTCGGGTGAGTGACATTTTGGGCAACTCATCGGGAAATCAGAAGTAGGCAGACCTACCTTTTCTGCTAACACATTTTCCAGATTGCGCTGCAGTTTATTCGTCAGGGTCTCATACTCTGCCAGCTTCTCCGTGTTTTCCAGAAGCTCTTTTTCCAGGCGATTGTTTTCCTTGAGGAATTTGGTAAAATAAGCGTGATACAAGTCAGAAATCTGGAAACTGTTTTACCATTTTATATGAAGTATTAAGCCAAGACTTGAGATGAAGAAAACCCATCTATCCTGGAAGCTAGAGAAAACCAGAACCAAAATATTATTAAAAGGTCGATACCTAGCTCATGATCTGAAAGTCTGCTTTTAAAGAGAACCTTATAAAATTGTGCTGTTCCATGCCTGAGCTACGAACAGGCCCACGTGGATACTGAGCATTTGAAATACATCTAGAGTCAACTGAGACATATACCGTCAGAGGAGTTACACACACTGGATCCACACCGTAAGCTACAAATATGGAAGACAGCTCAGAGGGATTTGTGTTCCCTGGTTCCAGTTCAAAATGATAATGCTGCCGGGTGGTGGTGGCACACGCCTTTAATCCCAGCACTCGGGGAGGCAGAGGCAGGCGGATCTCTGTGAGTTCAAGGCCAGCCTGGTCTACAAAGCAAGTTCCAGGAAAGGCGCCAAAATTACACAGAGAAACCCTGTCTCAAAACACCAAAAAAAAAAATAAATAAAAATAAAACAACAAAAAAACCAAAATGATAATGCCTTGTAGATACTGAATTAAATGACTTGAAATTAATTTCACTTTTTAATATAGTTATTATTTTTAATATGAAAATTTTACTTTGACAGCAACACTTTTTTTTAAAGAAAGTACATGCATGGCTTTATTTTATTTCTACACAGCATTACAGTGGAGTATTCTGAATGACATTCTTGATGTATTGTTGAATGTAAGAACCTGGTTATAAAGTACCTTTTCTTGGGCTGGCATGGGCTGGCTCAGTGGGTAAATGTATTTGCCACCAAACCTGCCGAACTGAGTTGACGCCCTGAGACCCACACAGAGGAAGTTGAGAACTGACTCCTGAAAGTTGTCCTCTGACCTCCACACGCACACGTCAGTGTGTGTGTCCACACCAAACAAATCATGTTAAAAAGAAACACCTTGTCTAGCTATAGCAATAGACACAGAAGAACTATAAAAAAAGTAAACCCAAAATCAATTTTAATTAATGGGCATTACAGTTTAGGGCTAAGTTATAGATAATTTTGTTGAAGGATACAGAAGTTACATATAAATGGTTCATGATCTATATGTATAAGCAAATTATAATACAAGGACACACCAACTAAAACTCACAAACTTTTTTTCCATTAAAAAGAAAAGATCTTTCACAGTACATTTTAGAAAGGTTTCATCTGCACTTGTTTAAAAAAAAAAAAAAGAAAGAAATATAGACTTGCCACTTGACATATTTTCTTTTCCAGTGTTAAGGGCTGATTGGAAGAATGCTATTTTCCAAGTACATTTTGCCAAAAGGATAGAGAGCCAGTATATTTTTAATGTATTCTAGTTCACACTCTCACATAGCAATATGGAGTTACAGAAAAAAAAAAAAAAGAATGTACTTAAAGCATTAAAAAAAAATACTAGCGGCGGGGGAGGGGGGGGGGTGGAGTAGTGGCACATGCCTTTCTTTGATCCCAGCCCTTAACCAGCACTCGAGAGGCAGAGGCAGGTGGATCTCTGTGAGTTCAAGGCCAGCCTGGTCTTCAGAATGACAGCCAGGATCAGCCAGGACTGCACAGAATAACCCTATCTTGAAAACAAAACAAAACAAAAAAAAACAAAGAACAACAACAAGAAACTACCTTCTCCTAAAACACCAACTCTATTATTTCAGTCTCTTAAGGAATAGCCACACTCAGATGCTGACCCAATAGGAGAGAACCCTGCATTCCAGACACGCCCTGCTGCTCTGGATACCGAATCCCACACCGCCACTGAGCGCAAGGTTGCAGGAGGAAGGCCGGGGTACAAACAGCTCCAGCAGTAGAGGCACAATCTCTTGACAACAAGACAGGGGGTGTAGTGGGGATGGAAAGGGAATACGGCCTGGTGCTGGGGACATGCCAAAGGGGGTAAGGAGGGACAGAGAGCTCACGGAAGGTGCAGTGGGAGGCCCAGGGCACTGGGAGTAGCTGGTAGGAGCCCCGGTTAGAGGGATGTGGAATGAGCACCCTGGCAGTGCCCTTGATGGCTAGCACTCTCTTTTTAACCGGGCATGTTTGCACCTGACTGTAGTTCAGTTCACTCCAATGGACGCATGGAGGAAAGGACTGCTGAGGACACCCATCATCACCCAAAGGGCCGCGGTGAATCTGGAGCCTAATCAGAGACCTCGGAAATGCAGAGGAAGGGGGTCTGTCTAAGAGGCGTTTCAGAACACCATTCTGACTTAAGAGTGCCTGGCGGCACTGAGTGGGCGTGGCTGGGAATTTTAACTTCAGGGGCTTTCAGCAAGTGATGCTGCTGCTAACCAAAGGGAGACGTCAGGGGACAGCAGAGACTGGTATTACCTCGGCCTCTCCTCCATTGTGTGGACCCGGGCGGGGGGGTGCTCCTCATAATAGCAACAGGAGCAGACACTATCCCCACACCTGCAGACACCTTACTTGTACCGTCTACACCAGGGTCGGAAGAAAGCTGTTATGCGCCCACCTGCGCCTTAGGAAGCAGGCTTGAGGAACTTCATCAAGACCTTCCTGTCTGCAGAGGGTCCCAGAAGCCTGGTACTATACTAGCAATCTGGTACCAGGGTCCAGAAAAGAGGAGGGCAGCTTCCTCCACGGGGGCAGAGGGAGGAAGGGAGGAGGACCACAGAGGAAAGTCACGTTTGGAGGTCCAGAGGATGAGGATGGGGGACAGGTAGGGAGGGGAAAGGGAGGCTGAGGCTGAGGACAAGCTTAGGGAGCAGCTTGGGGATTGCAGATGTCAGCCAGGTCCCAGCCAGTCCTGAGGAGCAGTTGTAAAGGCAGAACAAGCTATACAAATAAGCACTGGTCCATACACCAGACCCAGGGCCTCCTGCAGTCCCCAAGGCTAGCAAAGCCACTGCCATGTGCCGGCCATGACAGTGAGAATCCTTGGGTTTAGCCCTAGGCAGACTCATGCTCTTAGCCAACAGGAGCCTTGTGTGTGGGTCCCCAGCCTGGGCCCAGGTCGCAAAGCTAACAGATAGACTACCTTCAGGGAGAGGGCAAGGCGGTCCCGGATGTAATTCTCTTCTGTCTTGGCCTTTTCAATTTCCCGCTCCAGCTCCACCCGCTGCTTGGCCACCTGCTGCAGGATCTGTTCCCTCTCTTGACGGAGTTCACTCTTTAAGGCTGCTATGCGCTCCTTGTATTCTTCATCCAGCTTCCTGTGAGGAGGGGCAAAGCAATAGGTGGCCTTTAGGTCCCTTGGAGGAGAGTATGTGAAGATTCCAAAGCCCGAGATGGAGGCGCAGAGTCAGAGAGCATGCTGGGGCAGTGTCTAAAGTGTCCTGCCTTCCCGGAGGCTGGGCCAGACCTCTACAGCCAGATGTGGCCCCTAGCTGTTCCCAGCCTGCCCTGAGTGGGGCTGGGGGAGTGGGGGAACAGCGGAGAATGGGGGGCTGGGAGGGATGGGACCCTAACCTCGCCCTTCTGGCCACACCTGAGGTTGTACTCATTCCTCCGCTCAATGGCCGCATGGTGATCGTCTACTTCTGAAGCCATCAGGGACTTGAGCTTCTCTGCCTTGTCCAGGTCCGACCGTAGCTTCTCTTTCTCTCTCACCACTTGGTCCACTCGCTCCCTAGAATTAGAAATCAAGTGAATTAGAAGCAAGCTGTTTCTAAGCAACCAGGAGACCCAAAGAGGCTCTCATCTGGCTTGCTTCAAAACAAACACAAAACCAAGACAACCAAAACCTTCCCCAAACAAAGATGCCTTCCACAGTTCCCTTCAGAAGCTCCAGCCAATCGGAGCGCCAGCTCGCTTCCCTTCAGCTGAGGAGGCTGACTGTTTAACAGTTAGACACGAAGGACAGCCACACTGGCCCGTGGACAGGAAAAGGCACCAGGTGATGGCAGCATAGGAGACAAGTTGTAAAGGGAACGGACCAGGCAAACCTTCTGCTGAACTTACAGTAAGTGCCGGATCTCAGCCTTGAAGCTGGCCAGAGCTGCCTGGTGGATGCCGTTCTTGGTGACCAAGAGTTCGTTTTCAAGAGCCAGAGTCAGCTCTGTCAGGTTGACATTCCCATCCAGGCTGAAATCCAAGGCCTGGGAATCAGAATACGACAATAGAGTCAAAACAAATCACAAGCCCAGCTTCAGAAAGCGTGTAGGCACAGACTGAAGCCAGCCTAGAGACCTGGGGTGGGGGTGGGGGGGGTCCCCTCTCAGAGACAGCTTTCAACTCGAACACGGTCTTCTTAAGGAACCAAGCTTGTATCTCATGATATCCCACCTGACATTGCAAACAAACTCAGGAGTGTAATTTCAAGGGCTAAGAGCTTTCTTATGTCAATAATTTGACATTTAAAAAAATGGAACTTCTTCAGCCATGGGCTTCTGGTAAAGCAGGCAGGAATGGTTATCTCTTATCTCTGAGATCTCATGAACATTAAGGCATTAAGGAAAAATCAAGTCAAGTGAGTTTCACGAGATAAACTGACACCCCTTCCCGGGATTGCCAGTTGAGAGGCCACACCTTCAGGATCTCCTGGCTGTTCTCAACGCCTTCTTCCTGCCAGGTGTCCAGGATCCTCTCCACAGATGCATGGCCCATCCCATCATCCAAGCAGGAGAAGACCCGGAAGCCAATGGTACTCGTCATCGCCGACGAAGTTGTGGTCCGCCGTCCACTCTCATCAAAAGACTGGAAGAAGAAAGAGTCATAATGAACTAAGGTGGGCCCCAGACATTCAGCTGGATACTGGTTAAGACTGGGGTCTCCAGTCCTGGCCGAGAAAACAGAACTGAATTTCCACAGTTGAGGGTGGGGGGTAGGGAAGCCATGCTGTGCCTTTGATCTGTGGTTCCCAGTGAGTCAAGCCTACAAGCTTATCAGAAAGAGCTGGTGTGGGAGAGCTGGCCGTAGATGAGAGGCACGTCTACTTGATACCAAGTTTCTTTTACCCCACGCTGCCATCAAGAGGCATAATTAGTGGCCTTCACACTCTGTAATTTATGGCCGCTTCTCAAGCCACCCTTTCCCTTCGAATGGCTCAGTCTTTCTCATTCTCTAGAATACTTTCTCCTCTTAGTATTTCACTTTAGACGGCAGATTAATTCGTTCAGAATTACAAAACGGGTTTTTGACACTTATTCTGGAAGAAAATATTCCGTTGGTTCCTCTTCTCTAAGGTAGGTTGCACCATGTAGCCCATGCTAACCCCTAGCTTACATTGCTGCTCCTGCCTCTGCCTCCCTGGAGCTGGGGTGACAGGTGTGGCTCTGCACACTACCTCTCACCTGCATGGAGAGATGCCGCTTCAGTTGTCTGTAGGGAGTAGACGCTGATGGCATGAAGGATTTCCCCGTTTTGAACAGACCATAGAAAAAGTCTTCAACACTCATTGTGCCATCGGGGTCGAGACCGAGGAAGACCTCCTCCAGCATCTAGGTGAGAGCAATTGCATGTTTTAACCACACACACATACCACATGCACAAGATGCTTCTGGCCGGTAGACATGCATCCCAATGTTGACTCTAGGACTCCAGACATAATTTTGTCCCTAGTCACAGTTAAAAGAATTTCCCTCTCCCAAAATGATGTCCTCCCTTCTCACTCAAACAAAATGAAAGTTCATTTTCAACATCTCCATAATATTACACAATTTAGCAACCAACGTTTCTTCCTTTTATTCATCTTTCCAGGGCAGGCAGCTTCAAATGTCACAGGTATCATTATTATAATTTTTAAAAATTACTTAATACCTAGAGCTCCTAATCCTGACAAGGTGCTACCTGGACGTTCCTTATGCCTTCAAATGGTGGTGGTTCTAAGTGATTGATGTCTGGCTCATATTGAACTTTTCAGATCGGCATGTGTGACAGCTAGTGCTAATTGTTAATTTGACAGGATTTGGAATAACCTGAGGGGCCCCTGGGCATGTCTGGGGTGGGGGGTTCTCCTGATTGCATTAACTGAACTGGGAAGCTCTGCCCACTGTGGCTGGGATCCTGGACTCTCCAAGTGGAGGAAAGTGAGCTGAGCCGCAGCATGCGTTCCATTCATTACCTGTTCCTGATCATGAGTGTGATATGACCAGCTGATTCAAGGCTCTGCTGCTCTAACATCTGTGCCATGATGGACTGTGCCTTGCATGATGAAGCAGGATAAACCTGTGCTGGGCTGAATGAGAATGGCCCCCCACAGACTCCTATATTTGATTGCTTGATTCACAGTGGAAATGTTTAGGAAGGATTAGGAGGTGTGGCCTTGCTGGAAGGGGTGTGTCACTGGGGCTGGGCTTTGAGGTTGCAAAAGCCCACCTCAGGCAGTCTTCCTCCCTCTCTGCCTGCTACCTGCAGATTAGGATGTAAGCTCTAAGCTACTGCTCCAGTCCTACACCAGCCTGCCTGCCGCCCACAATGTTCCCTGTTGATGATCATGGACTCACCCTCTGGAACCGTAACCAAGCCCCTAATTAAATGCTTCTTCTATAAGTTGTCTTGGCCACGGTGTTTTGTCACGGCACTAGAACAGTGGCTAAGATAAAACCCTTTCTCCCTTAAGTTGCTTCCCCCCACCCCCCCACCCCCACCCCCGGGCGGAACAGGAAAAGAAACTCAAACAGCATTCTAACATGGCCATTTGGTCGGGGACAGATTGCAGTGATGTTCCTTGGAACATGTTGAAGTTGTGTTTTAATGTGTTCGCCCAGGAAAGACCAAGACTGGGTGAGAATGAGCTTGTGTGTGTGTGTGTGTGTGTGTGTGTGTGTGTGTGTGTGTGTGTGTGTGTGCAAAAGGAGGGTCTCAATATATTGAAAGATGAAGGAATTTTGACTCTCCACTTTGCACTCTCTGATGGCCATCATATAATTTTCATCCTCTAACAAGGACAGGGAGACTGGACCACAGCCCATGTGGAGGCTTGTCAGAGAGACGGTTTGTTCCTTAGTCCCACAGGAATGGGAAAGAGTGACGTGAGTCACAGAAGCCACAGGCAGGAGGAAAGGCACAGGCCCCCTACTGAGATCCTCTTCACTCTGTGATAAAGGTTTGTTATGGAACAGAAACCACTCGGAGATCTTACAAGGCACACTGCTCTAGTATGCTAAGGCAGAGGGCTGGTGACTGCATTGCTCACAGGCGTCCACACGACGTCCAGGCCACCGAGAAGCAAGGAGACAGTATGCTAACAAATTGTATCTCCATCGCTTTTTCCCAATTCACAGGAGACATATGTTTCATTTGGGAGAGGATTCTGAGATAAGGAAACTTTTCTAGAAGATGAAAATCTGTGGAAGAAACAGCAGGTTCTAACACAATCTTGTGTTCAGTGGCATGTGAGACAAGATGCTCAGGCTGCCAAAAGCCTTCAGCTTTTCTGTCTCATTCTCACCAATCGAAAGAGCTATTTCCTGGAGGACGTGGCTTTGAGAGCCATCCAACCAGAAATGTCCATGAAATCCAGATATACCAGTGGATTATATCCACACTTGGCCAAATCAGTGCCGTTCTAGGTGGCCTGAACACTTATCACTTAGTCCATTCAAACTGCTGGAGTCGTAGACTATATTGCCGGTTCTTTTAACTCAGAGTTTGGGATGAGATGTAGCAGACACAAGGATGTGAATTTAGACAGGGCTGGATGGTCAGGACTGGGCTCAGAGAACGCTGGATATACGAGCAACTGAGGTAGCTGCCCTCTGTGGGAACAGGAGTGCCATCTAGAACAAGGGCATCTCCATTCCCTCGCTGTCCATGTCTGTGGGTGGCTGACTTCTCCATGTGTAGGGTGGGAAACATGTACCAGAAGAGAGTCCAGGAACTGGGACGCCCACGGGGGCCTGGAAGGTGACAGGAATGACCGCGGCATGGAGGCTTCAGACCTCAGAGAGCAAGCGGTAAGGACTAAGCTAGCTGAGCCCATGGCTGCCTGCGGTCCCCAGAGACGATGGCTGTGGCTTGCTATTACAAATATTTAGGGAAAACTTCCAACTTCAAAAGAGTGTGACTCAAAGTCCAACTTTTAAAATCCTGAACAGGTCAAACAAAGTCATCTTCGGGTTTGATGTGGCCCCGAGGGAGCCCGTCTGCCGGCCCTGTTCTCTTCGCTGTCCTCACTTACAGAAAGTGGGGTGTGAGAGACAGCCAGAGAACAAATCTAGTTCTCCCTCCTCAAAACAGGGGAGGCAGTGATCTCACTGGCTTCCTCTGCGAAGGGCTGTCAGAGTTCAAACTGCTCTCAGGTGTAAAATTCCAGGCTCCCAAGTCCCATGCTAATAACGCCAGTTTGAACTCGGCTCCTCCAGGTTCAGAACAAAGGGCATGAAGCACAGGGCATCTCCTGACTCCTCTGGGTGGGAGGGGGTGGAAACACTAAGCAGGAACACACTGATGAGCAATGCCTTCCTAATTTTCATAGCACAGGGAAAGAACTCCAAGTGCCTCTTGTCATCTCAGGTTTTAGGAGCTCCCAGCAGAAGAAAAGGAAGCCAGCTCCCTGTGAGTGGCTGCGGTTTATATTCCAAGGTTTGTTCTCAGATCAATAATTCAAGTTTGTGCAATGTTTCTTGGTTAAACAAAACAAAGCAAAGACAACCTAAGGCTCTTGGTTCAGAAATTAGGACAATTAATTTAATGACTCAGTAACTACTGTGGAAAAATGAATGAGCACTGGGGCATTACAAAGGCTGGCGGAGGGTTTATATAACGGTCACATCAGATGAAAAAAGGAAAAAAATTAAAAAGCAAACTTTTCTGCAAGTCAGGCTACTTGGCAGCCTTTAAAGACCGGTCTCTTGGTTAGGAACATGTTACCACTTTCCCCCAAGGAGGCAGCCAGTACGGTGTCAAATAGCATTAGAATCAAGGATTCTGGAGCAATGACTGTGTTCTTAACCTCTAACTCCCCCTAATCTTTAATTGTAGCTTTTTGAAAGACATGTCTTGGAATCATGCCTTTTTCTGGGCATAATCCACGGCTATTCACATACTAATCCTGAAGATCTTCTCTCGATTCTTCAGAAAAACACAAAGCAGAGACTTAACATCAAGAACTCTCTGGGGGCTTCAAGACTCTTTGTGTTTTCAAAACCACCAGGCTACCTGACCCCATTTCCTCACGGCCAGAATCCAGCTGCTCTGCACAGCCAAGGCTCCCCGCACACCAGGATGCGAACTTCAAACCACGGGTGTTGAAGCAGCTTGTCCCATTCACCACTCAGTGGATCTAAGGACCCAGGGATGGCATCGGGATCTTTCCAAAACTGAAAACTCAGCAGCCTGGCCTTCAAAATACTCTCCTTAATTCTTCCTCCATGTTTTCCCACATTTTTCTCTTTTGGTTGATGCTTCTACAACTATATGCTGGCAGTGCTGAACTTGTCTGGTCATCTCATATGAGGTAACAGCACAGTAGGGGACCATATTATATATTACATATTATATATTACATATTATATATTACATATGATATAGCTCAGCTACATCAGCTTTGATTTCTGCCACACAACATGACTTTCCCAAAGACAAAAAGAGTGTACAAGTAGAATGTCTGCCTAGGGAAAAAGAAAGCCACAGCATTATCCCCCAATCAGAACAAAGTGCCGTGTTTACCGCTCCATCCACATTCTGTAATCCATACTGTTCGCAGATGGAAACCAGCTTCTTCCGGTTCAGGTGACCATCTCGCGTGATCCCCAGATCTTCACAAACCTCTTGCAGTTTCTCTTCTATCCAGTCTTGGGGAGGGCAAGACCCACTGTGTGAAGCATTCAGGTCATCCGGGTTCCAAAACCTTAGCTGACCTAAAACCAGAGCATATACTGTGTTGTCGCCAAGGGATTCACACGTGGATGGTATGGTGCCGGTTACAGAAAAAGTACCTTGGAAAGTAAATCTTTCCGTTGTTTTTTATACTTTTGCGTGTCTGAGTGCTTTGCTTGCATGTATGTCTGTGTACCACATGCATACGGTGCTCACGGTGGAACTGGAGTTACAAACGGTTGTGAGCTGCCAGATGGAATCGAATCTGGGTCCTCTGAAAGAGCAATTAGTATTTTTAACCACTAAACCATCTCTCTGGCCCAAAATATACATTGTATGAGACAACTATAAATATTGACCCCGCTTTGATTTGGTCTTGACGTCCCATTGTAAATCGGCAGCACTTGTGCTCTGGGACAGTCACCCGTGAGAAAGGAACATTATCTCTCATGAAGAGACACAAGGTTAATCGTCTCAACTGAGGCGTCCACATTTTTTTATTTCTGTTTTCTTCCTGGTCTAAGCATCACAGCGTCTTTTCCTGGGAAGGAAACAATCATAATGGGCCTCTTAAGGTTCATCTACTCTCCAAATCTTCCTGACCCACAGAAACCCAAGAATGAAACTTGAAAGAAAATGTGGCAAGCTGCAAGTGTGTTAGTTATCTGTAGATGAAGGATAAGATCTGTTTAAAGACAGGGTCCAACTGCTTATTGAAACATCAAGACTATTTTATCCTGTATGAACCATCCTGCTTCTAAACTGACAATGTAAATGCGTGATAGCCCATGAAGTCATCGCTTAGACATGGGATAATTATGGGCATATTTTATGTACCTGGAAGAACCACGGAGGGCTGAAAGGAGTACTTTGTGTCATTCCTGCTATTTATTGACAGGAATTAAACCCATTACTGTCCTGTTAGTCCAAGTTGGAAAGCCAGAGAACACAGTTTTAATCACACTTAACCAGAGCTCATGTGGGGTTAAGCCTAAAAGCCAAGCTGAGGGATCCTGTAGCTGAACCACAGTGCCATCTGGTGGCCACAGGATTAATGTGTTCCGCATCAAGTGTATGGTAAATACCGGACACTTGCAAAAGATGTACTGAGTAGGCTACTTACATTGGGGATATTCACAGATTCCTTTGAGAGTCTGAATAGAGAATAATTGGTCTGTAAGTGGGATGCTACATATTAGATTTGAATGAAAATGCCTCCCCACATAGGCTCATAGGGAGTGGCACTATTAGGAGGCGCGGCCTTGTTGGAGTGGGCGTGGCTTTGTTGGAGGAGGTGCATCACTAGGCGGGCAGGCTGTAAGGCCTCAGAAGCTCAAACCTGGCCCATGTCACTCTCTCTTCCTGCTGCCTGCAGATCCAGGGGTAGAACTCTCAGTTACCTCTCCAGCACCATGTCTGCCTGCATGCCACCATGCTTCCCGCCATGACGACAATGGACTAAACCTCTGGACTGTAGGCCACCACCTCAATTAAATGCTTTCCTTTACAAGGGTTGCCGTGGTCCTGGTGTCTCTCTTCACAGCAACAGAAACCCTAAGAAGTCATCTTTCACACAATACTGATAGCTAGGATTTGCAGAGTAGGAAGTGTCACTGGGAAATGTTTGCTGTTTGTTTTTCCCTGTTGCTGTTGGTCCTAATGTTAATGCCCAGCTAGCTTCCAGGGCAAGAAGCAGGAAAGTGGGTACAGAGGGTCTTAGCCATAGCAGCCTGGGCCTTCCCGCCTCAGCAGCCCCGCCCCCGCCCCAGCCCAGCCCAGCCCACCCCTACCCCCGCCCCGCCCCAGCCCTGCCCCACCCCAGTGCGCTCTCTTACCTTCGGCTTCATACTCCTCACTGCGTTGCGTCTTCCAGCGCTGGAGAAGGAAAAAGAGACGATTAGTGATTAGCGCGCATTAGAACCCAGCTTCTAGACCCTCTGGCTCTAAAGTCACCCTGTGGGCTAGTCATGCGACTTTAGCCTTTGCGTCCCTATGGGCTCCTCAGTTCACCAGACAACCAATCAAGAGGTTGAAACCTCTTGAAATGGACTGTTCTTGGCGGACTTCACTAGCACCAGCACCAAGCCCTATCTCTGCAGGTCACTAGGGACCTGTCATTTTCAAGGTTACTTCTTCAACCACAGAACCCATCACAACCCACTGAGCCAGCCCCAAACAAACATCCAGAGTTCACGCATCGGCAAAGGTTTGTCCACATTTATAAATTTGCTCTTCAGTCAGTGCATACTGAGTGCTCACCTTCAGGCTTTGTCTCGGGACTACAACTAAGAGCAGAACACACCTATTTGTTGTCTGAAAAGGTACATATATGGGAGAGGTACATTTGTTGTTGTCTGAAAAGGTACATACATGGCAGACAGACTGTGGGAGCCAGAGCATCAGGGAGTTGACTGTGGCATCAGAAGCTACACCCACTGAGTCCCGCCAACACGGCAGCCTAAACATGAGAGCAGGAAGGAGGGCACTAATGGGTATGCTAAAGTGGGCGGGGCCTCAACCCTACACAAAGAATTGCAAGCAACTGCGGAATGCTGAGTGCAGAAGAAACAAGTCTTTCCCAGGGAAGAGCACAACCTAACACCAACTGCTCAGCCTGGAAGACATACATATGAGTAACGGCCTGTAGACAGAGCAGGTTATATTTAGGAATATCCATGTATAAATATCAACATATGCATGGAACAACAGTTAATGAAGGAAAGAGACGATGCATGAATTTAGAGAGCAAGGAGGTACGGTATAATGGGGAGGCTTGGAGCGAGAAAAGGGAAGGGAGAAATGTAATTATATTATAATCTCCCAAAGTACATATGCTAATAAAGACACAGGGACCAGCAAAAGAGGAAGTAAGATGTGATGGTTCCTGAGTAAGATACATCAGACTCGGAAGATGAGGGTGGATTTCCTAAGAAGCAGCAAGGGCTAAACTGAGCCCTGTGGTCATCTGGACCACAGAGAGCAAAGTGAACAGGAGGAGTTGTTAATATTTGCTGAAGTAAGAACGAGTCTGGTGTGCTTGCCTCTGAGAGCAGATCAGATGCAGTCCACACAGCTGGACCGGACAGCTAGTAGTGAAGGACACTGAGCAGGATGGAATTTACCTGAACTAGACCACCTATAGCCTCCTTATCATGCCAAGGCTCGAGTGAGCCTCCTCCAAGGTCAGAGCATGTGGATTTGGCACTGGTAACCACCTGCTCATCCCAAGCCAGGAACAAATCCAGGCCCTGCTCCACCAGCCAAGTTCTGTGGCAGTCCTCCCTGGACCAGTTACAACATGTAGTTCCTTCCTCAGTGCAAATGGTCTCGAGTAAGCTGCCTGTTGCTGGCATCCCATAGGAAGGTCATACAACAGTGAGGGAAATCCTGCTGAGAAAAGAGGCCTTATCTTTTCAGAACTAGGTTGCTATCTTAGCAAACAACTGTAATCCACAGATGTGCTGGCTCATACCTATAAATACTAGCACTCAGGAGGCAGAAGTAAAGGTCCTGGGAGGGGCTGGAGAGATGGCTCAGGTTAAGAGCACTGGCTGCTCTTCCAGAGGACCTGGGTTCAACTCCCAGCAACCACATGGTGGCTCACAAACATCTGTAATGAGACCTGGTGCCCTCTTCTGGCTTGCAGGCATACACTTGGGCAGGATACTGCATGCATAATAAATAAATAAATAAATAAATAAATAAATAAATAAATAAATAAATAAATAAATCTTTTTAAAAAAAGGCCCTGGGAGTTTTGCATAAGCCTGGGCTTCATAAGCCCCACAGGGAGACTGGACTATTTGGAAAGGAAGTGAGAAGGACAAATAAGAACAAAGCATAATGACGTATAAGAATGAAACCTGTTTCTTTGTACACTAGTCAAAAAATAAATTAAACAATTAAAAGGGGAAGAAAACTAGATACGATTTTGTGCATAAAGTTGCCGTTTATACCAAATGACCAATCTGTTCTCTGGGGTGGTGGAACTGCATGATGCTAGTTGATTCCTAAGACTTCTGAAATAAACACAGCAGGAAGATGGGCCTGATTAACTCCTGTCTGCAGAGCCTGGATTCCTCACAGCAGATGGTGCGTCGCGCAAAAATGCTTACATCAAACATTGCCTTTCAGTAGTTGGAGTTGACGTGACTTAAACGTTCTTTCAGGCGACTACTCCAACAGGTCTACTCCATTCCCCTCACTCACTCATCATCATAGTTACCTGACGGAATCAACTGAAGGATGGAAGGGTTTGTCTCAACTTACAGTTCCAGGGGACACAGTTCGTCATGGAAGGAAGTGTATGACACAGGAGACAGCTAGACGCACCGTGTCCCCCGTCAGGAAGCAGAGCACAATGGAGGCTTCTGTTCATGCCACGTCCTTCCTTTCCATCCAATCTGGGCCCCCAGCTCACAGAATGGCACTACCCACAGTTAATGTGGATCTCCCCACTGTAACTAACCTAATCTAGATAATCCCTCACTGTCTCTGAGGGATTCTAGAGCCCATCAAGTTGACAATATTAACTATTACACTCATGGTAGTTATCGCCTCTGCACTGAGGGACAAGTGTCTACTAAGATTCACAGCTCCTAATTTCACAGGGACCCTAAAGATGCCATGGCTTCAGCTAAACTGAAACCTCAAAGTGAAATCCCCAAACAGAATATTTTTGCTGAACTGAAGACTGCCAAAGGCCATGTCTCAAGATGGCTGAGTTATCTGCAGCCCGTTCAGATCACAACTAAAAGTGACTAATGGACGAGGAATCGCCGGGATGAACTGTTGGGGCCCAGGTGATTTCTCCTTGTTTTCTTTTGGTTATAATTTCATCAGCTCATTTGCCTACACTTCTAGATAAAGATGGAGCTCTAAGCTGGTAGATGTGTGCGGCCTGGAAGCAGGGAGGGAGCAGCCGTCAACGGTCCTCCATGGATTTCCTCAGTTACTGTTTCTGATCAGAATTAGACCGTTACAATATATAAAACTTCAAATCAATAGAGGCCCACTAATAAAAAGCATCCCACCTGCCACCAAATTGAGTCAAAGGCCCACCCTACTTTGTCACCTGAAATTATGCAAATTCATTATCCAACATCTGAGTACCCTAAAATCAAACCCATTAAATTCACCTATAACATACCAAATGGTGCTATGACCTCTGAACCATTCATTGGTCTAAATGAAACTATTAAACTACAAGTTGCTTGTGACTCTTTTTTAACAGTAGACACTGATGGGGAAAATGTTTTCACTGAGCTCAAACCACAAAGAGCTTCTGCAGGAATACAGCAACTTGGAACAAAAGTGAAACAGCAACACCCAACGTCAAAAAGTCTTTGGCAACAATCCCTAAGGTGATGGGGGTGTGTGTGTGTGGTTTCTCACATTTGCTCATGGATTTCCCCACACGTGTTAAAACAGTGAGGGAAGCATCTGAAGAAAAAAGACGCTCCCACATAGTTTCCATTGTCTCACACGTCTAGAGTCAGGGTAGGTGTGTCCACATGTCCATCACCATGCAGGATAGACCCTGCCTGCTCACTTCTTTCTCCATTTCTCACCCATAACCATTGGAAGGCCCAGCATGGAAGTGACTATGTGGAATATTCCTTTACACTCTGTGAATATATGTTGCTGTGATTGGTTTAATAAAGAAGCTGACTGGTCAATAGTTGAACAGGATAAGGTTAGGTGGGAGAGCCAAACTGGGACTGTTGGGAGGAAGAAAGGTGGAGTCAGAAGTCACAGCAGATGTAGAGAGAAGCAAGATGGGCATGCCATACTGAGAAAAGGTACCAAGCCACATGGCAAAGCATAAAAAAGATATATGGATTCATTTAAATATAAGAGTTAGCTAGTAACAAGCCTGAGCTATTGACCAAGCATTTACAATTAATATTAAGTTTCTGATTGATTATTTGGGAGTGGTTGCTGGCACAGGAAAACTCTGCCTATACTATTGAACATATTTGGAGCTAGACTGCCTGGTATTGAATCCCAACTTACTTATGGGGTTAACTTTATGTAAGTTGCTTGACCTATTTGGCCTTAGTTTATCTATCTGTAAAATGGGAATAAAGTAGTGTGAATTTACTGAGGGAAGGGCCAAGTGCTTAGCACTGTGTCTGGCACATAAGCACTCTAAACTCTTGTTATTTTTGTGGGGACACCTGTGTATGCAATACATATTAAATTGGTATCTGTGGAATTCTTTTAACCTCTATATTCAAAATGGAATCATTCATTTGGGTATGCCTCTGGAAGTATCTGTGCATTTTTTAAAGGGGTTTTTTAAAAATTATATGTTCATGTGTGTGTGTGTTGGATAGACACATGTGATATCAGAAGAAAGTGTCAGATCTCCTGGAGTTAGAGTTATAGACGGTGGTGAGCAGCCTGACATGGAAGCTGGGAAATGAACTGACAGCGGGGTAGGGGGTGGGGGGTAGTCTCTGCAAGAACAGTACTCTAAGCACTGAGTGCCAGCAGAGATGCACAGGATACAGATGGCAACTCACCTCAGCATCATCTCACAACGGGATGGTTCCCTCGACACCACACAGGGTCACAGGAACTAAACCCGGGCTCGTGATTGCCATCACTGAACCATTATTAGTGAATTATCTAAGGATTTAAGCGATACTCCCACCAAGACTATAGTCTGAAGCAGGCTGGTTCATGTGTGACTGGCAGCAATGTTCACAGATACTATTACTTTCATAATTAAAATGGCCTTATGTATCAGAATAAAAATATTCACACTCTTCAGACCGATAATTTCATTTGTTATCTACAGGAAATTAAAAACAAAAAACAGAAAGAAAAAGCCACGTGCACAAATATGTCTTATCAAGGTACTTTTCTGACAATAAAGTATTTAAAACAACTTAAATAATCAACAATGGGGCATAAATTATAATGACACAACATAATGTGGTCAATAAAAGCAATTAAAACCCATGTAGGAACATGGGAAACTATTTTAGAAAACGTTAAACGAAAGAGCATAACAAAAATGCGATCTGTACTATCGTTATTGCTAGCAGCAAATATTTATATTACCAGACAAAGACTGGAAGGAAATAGATAATAAAAACAAGACATGTTTTAGTGGAGGGACTATAGGGGAAATCCCTGATTTCCTCCACTGTTAGAAATGGTCTGCACAGCTCCCCTGTGCCCGTCACTGCCCTTGAGTCCTCCATAACCGCAGCGACTCAAGGCTGTCTCCCTTGAGGAACTCACCTTCTCCAACAGCCTGTGGTGGCTGTGGGCTTGGAGGGAAGCCAGGGTGGCTCAGGCAGGCGAACGCTACCAATGCCTCCTGAGCTCAGCAGAGCATGGGACCCGCTGTGGGGACAGCAATCATCCCCGAGTGCAGGCCCTGAGATAGCCCAACACTGGCCGTGCCATGGGCACTGCATGTCAGATTACCTCCACAAGACCGGTCTTGAGACCTTCAGCATTCTGTCATGGACGGGGGAGGGGATCACAAGGCCTCACCCCCCCTCCCCGAGACTTTGCAGGCAGTTAGTGGGTGCTGGGGATGGGAAAGACATTTTCTTTAGTGGTAGAGCTAGCCACTGGTCAGTGCCCATGTTCCCATAAATAACTCCTTCTATAAGCAACCTGAATTAAACACAGAGAACCACCAAAAAAGTAGAAGAGGGGCTGGTGAGGAAGAGAATATAACCAATACACTTTGTATACATGTATGCAAATGTCCGAATGAAACCCACTATTACGTACAGTATGTGTTAGTAGAGAATGAATGGGCAGCCCAGCCCAGCCATGGCTTTTAAACCCCAGGCATCACTTAGCAGGAATGGTTTCTCGTAATCTGAAGATGATGGGCGGGCAGGGTAAGGATAACAAGTAGACCTGAACTCTGGGTGACAGTCTCCCCAGCATTCTCCCATGGTCTTTGGTACGAAGCTCTGAAGGCGCGCGGGGGGTCATCCTGGGGGAGGCAGCAAATTCACCCTAACGGCTCCATCTCATTCCAAGATCACCTCTGCCAGAGACCGGAGCTCTGTATCTCCCTAATCTAAAGGGTATGTTCCTTTAAGAGGGAGGGTAGCCCATGAAAGCTGAATGTTTGTTATTAAATTGCAATTTGAGGGGGAGGGGTGGATAAGGGAAGATTCAATTCATTCACACCTCATTTATTTTCATTCTTACTGCCTGGAGCCAGTGAGTCCAATTAAAAAGCTGGGGCGGGGGGGGGGGCAGCTTAGAAGGTTGGGGGATTAGATCACTCAGCTACTGAAACAGCACCAATAAAAGGAGGCATCACTGTGGAACAGGGTCCTTTACTTGCTGATGGTCACCCCAGCGAAGTGAGAGCTGGCAGGTGGCCTCTAGACACAGGTCCATCCCGAGCATTGGAAAGGATAATCAGGAAGGTCCCTGAGAGCAGGAGCAGGAGGCACCAAGGCTGGAATGCTATCAGGGTGCTGAATTCACCAGAAAATTCACTTTGCCATTCATCCCTGGGAAGCCACAGGGGTCCTCTGAGTGGGTGGGTGCATTAAAACCCTGGACAAAGGGGCAGGTGTCAGAGCATGTAGACACGGGGTGAGGGAGCGGGTGTCAGAACATGTAAACACGGGGTGAGGGGGCGGGTGTCAGAGCATGTAAACACGGGGTGAGGGGGCGGGTGTCTGAGCATGTAAACACGGGGTGAGGGGGCGGGTGTCAGAGCATGTAAACACGGGGTGAGGGGGCGGGTGTCAGAGCATGTAGACACGGGGTGAGGGGGCGGGTGTCTGAGCATGTAAACACGGGGTGAGGGGGCGGGTGTCAGAGCATGTAAACACGGGTGAGGGGCGGGTGTCAGAGCATGTAGACACGGGGTGAGGGGCGGGTGTCAGAGCATGTAAACACGGGGTGAGGGGGCGGGTGTCAGAACATGTAAACACGGGGTGAGGGGGCGGGTGTCAGAACATGTAAACACGGGGTGAGGGGGCGGGTGTCAGAGCATGTAAACACGGGGTGAGGGGCGGGTGTCAGAGCATGTAAACACGGGTGAGGGGGCGGGTGTCAGAACATGTAAACACGGGTGAGGGGGCGGGTGTCAGAACATGTAAACACGGGTGAGGGGGCGGGTGTCAGAACATGTAAACACGGGTGAGGGGGCGGGTGTCAGAACATGTAAACACAGGTGAGGGGGCGGGTGTCAGAACATGTAAACACTGGATGAGGGGGCTGGTGTCAGAGCATGTAAACACGGGTGAGGGGGCGGGTGTCAGAGCATGTAAACACGGGTGAGGGGGCGGGTGTCAGAGCATGTAAACACGGGGTGAGGGGGCAGGTGTCAGAGCATGTAAACACGGGGTGAGGGGCGGGTGTCAGAGCATGTAAACATGGGGTGAGGGGGCGGGTGTCAGAGCATGTAAACATGGGGTGAGGGGGCGGGTGTCAGAACATGTAAACACGGGTGAGGGGGCGGGTGTCAGAGCATGTAAACACGGGTGAGGGGGCGGGTGTCAGAGCATGTAGACATCATTCCATACACCTTGGATACTCAGGACTTGGGAAGCAAAGCCATGCAGCGGACAAGAGGGGCTGGGCAGAGACTGGGTTCTCTGTCACCCCTGTCACTGCTCAGGAACTTATTTCACCTTCAAAGCTGGGATGGTACTCAGCCCTGTGAGCGGGACACGGAGGTGTGAGTGTGCCTTGGAGATGGCTGGACCGCCGGGGTTCATTGCCCTTTAGCAGCGTGGGTACTTCAGTCAAATCACTTAACCTCTTCGTGCCTCAGTTTCCCCATGCGTAAGCGCATAGCAACTCTTCCCTGTGAGGGAAGCCATGCCTCATACTGGAAAGCCCTAGACAGTGCCAAGGACTAAGCGCTTGCTTACGAGGTCCTACTATTAATGGAATGGAGTAAGTAGCTAGTGGTTCTTCTACTTGCTGCTTGGATGCTCAACAGGAAGACAGAAAAAACAGCAGACAGTCCAACGTCAGCTTTAGGAATAAAGAGAAGAGATTAGCAACTACAGTTCTAACAGGCAAACGGGCTTGACTCATTCAGTCCACACTGTATACACCTAACAAAATATCCTTGGATATAAAACATCTGTGTGACCATAAAGAAAACAATCGTTGTCAGTTATGCCTTAAGAAGACTGGGGATGAGGAGCTACAGGTTTGTCATGGTAATTGTGATGGAGCAATCAACCGGAAGTCAACTTGGGAGGGGACCCTCCCCCTGGGACCTTCCTGTCCACAGAGGCCCCTGGATTGGTACGGCTGACAGGCGCTACTTGCAATTCCTTATTTACAGAGAAGATGCAGGAGATGGGGTGAGAGGTTGCCTGACCCCCAAATGGCTGCTACAGAAAGTGGTCCTCACCCTCCTCAGTTAGACAAAGGATGCCCTTGCACCCATCCCAAGGGTCACACATTTTAATGTCACACTGGCCATTGTGGCCAGCTGGATTGCTTTACCGCTGGCTGAGGTACCCTGCACACATCAGCCACCCAGGCCGCACCAATTTCAGGAATGCTTTCTTTGGAGGGACATCTGCTTTGGGGGACTACAGAGCAGATGGCCGGGGTCTCTTGGATCCCCGGTTTCTAGGCCCAAAGTGGGGCCAGCATCTGCAGCCTTCGGACTGCATGTCCCCTGCCCACAATAGGCCAGCCACGGCCCGCACTAGCCATCTGCTCCAGCGAAGACCTTTGCACCCTACAGAATGTATGGCTAATTAAAATGATTATGGGCATACACGGTGCTATTCTTCTGAGACAGAGGTTGCCGAGCTGATCTCTGCAGCCTGGGAGACTGAAGCACATTAATTTTGAAAAGGGAATGCCTTGTAAGCCCAGCGGAAGAGCAATACAATTTCCTAGGCTGACAAAGCTCCGCAGAAGGCTGAGATCAAGTGTCTCTTTTAAAGGGAGAACACGTCTAACAAAGCATGGGGTGTCTCCAAAGAGAACCAGAAATGTTTAGGGAGCATGCACATGATTGAAAGCACAGTAGCTATGGTGTGTTTGGTTAGTCTTAAATGTTGAGAAAGCTGCACTCTGAGCTGGATATTGGAAGCTGAATGTGCCTTGGGGGGGGGGGGGGTTGGTTCCTGGCTTTTGTTTCTGCAGGGACGCACTTCCTGGGACGGGGGCTCATTTCCCATTCTGCCACCTTTGAAGGCTAAGGCAGTGCAGAACCTAACAGCCCAGCTTCCAGGCTCTCTGTTTTGAACTCAGGGAGGAGTTGCTGGACTAGAATGCAAATTGGTGCCTTCATCTCAGAAGGCAATTAAACACTGCAAAAGCTGGGGATAACGGGAATTAATGCATGGTTTTTAAATGCACACATATCCACATGAGTCCTAGCGCACTGCCAAAAAGCCTTCAAGTGCTGCCAATGCAAAGAAAAGAGTGTAGAAAGCCTCTTCCCTCAGCAAGGCTGGGGGTGCGTGGATTTTAAGTCCTGAAAAAGTCTCCCCATCTCTTTTGTAGGCTCTGAGGATTGACCCCAAGTTTAGACAAACACTACCACTAAGACAGGGTCTCATTGAGTAGAACAGGCCGTTTTCACACTTCTACTCATTATAGTTGTTGAATGGGGAGCAAGCAAAACTTTTGCCTGTGGAAAATACTTAATGGTTTGGATGGGAGTGGTTACTATTGAATATCGATCCTTATTAGTTCGATCTTGGTTTGCTGTCTGCCTTACGTTTCCAGTTTTAAAAAAATGAGTATCAGAGATGACTGATCTGGAAGGTGGTGGAGCACAGATGGACTTTAAGAGACAGACACCCTCTCGATGTAATTGAGGAAGACCGACTAGGGCACCAAGGTCTGCAAGGCTTGTAAGAACAAATGTTGTCTTGCTAGCTTTGAAGAGGTTTCTGAAGTCTTAGGTCACAGTCAAGGGATCTACCATCCCATATGGGAATAGCCATGTGACCTAATAAGACTGAAGAAACCTAAAGGGGAAGGCTGGAATGTCATTAACAAAACCGTCTGTCCTGAGGACGTCATCCGTTAGTCAGGAATGAGCAGCATCAATGAGCAGACTGTTTGCTTTGTCAAAGAAGGACAAAGGACATAATGGGGATAATGAAAAAATAATGTGTGTGTTTCCACCATGAAAGATCTGAGTAGAACTTCTCTCAGCTACTAAAAAATGTGTGTGTCCCACAATTAAACACCGATCCGGACAACGGAAATGACTCAGTTTTGCCACCACGTTACGCATATATGGAGATGAACATAAGAGAAAGAGAGTCAACTTCAGACTTTCCGAGGCAGTTCACATTGATGTAGACAGCAAAATCAGTTTTTTGTTTTAGGGATTTTGGGGTGTAGTTGTTAACCAAGTACCACCACCTTTGCCTCTCACAGACCCAACCCAAAGCCTGGACTCCCCTGCATATCCTCGGGACAATGTGGCTGTCGGATTTAACTTTTCTCTCAGGTTCTCACTTCACTGCAGCGTGTGAGCCAATGGTTTTGACTTACATTATTATTGTCTGCAGCTGAAGAAATAATTGTTCAAAACCCCTTGTTGTTGATAAAGATCTTACCAGACCCAATTCATTCCCTGAAGGGGAAAACAGTTAACAAGGTGTTCCCTGTTTTTCAACTGGGGCAGAAAGCAAAGTGTCCCTGGCCCAATTGTATTAATTACACAATCTTTCCTACCGAGCCTGAAGAATGGAGAATAGAATTGAAATGTGTGTGTGTGTGTGTGTGTGTGTGTGTGTGTGTGTGTGTGTGTGTGTTTTCTTTCCCCTGCTAGCTACCTATGAGGAAACATGGGCCCAAAGCCCAAGGTTCTTTCAGCAGCTATTTATTAAAGGGGATAAAAATGTACTCTTAAAAGCCTAAAATCTCACTTCTGTTTCCTAACGAAGTAAAGCACAGCGTCATCTCGTTAGTCGCACCTTAGGCAGGGACCAAGAATGTGCCCTTTTGTTGGCCAGGATTCACTCAGAGTAGAATGTCCTCTTGAATTGACTTGGGTGAAAATGATCCCATAAAAAAGAAAAATCACCACTTTCCTTTCAACCCCAGCCGCGATGAGAGGTCAGACTCCCAAGGGATCCATCGCCAGATAAACACACTAAATCAGAGGCCAGGCACATCACGGCCGCTGGTGGGCTCTACCTGCCCTGTGAATGAGCATGTGCTCGGTCTTGCTTTCCAAGTGAAATTTCTGAAGGGCCATATTCAGTGCTGCGGACATCACAGAAGTCTTTCCCTACAGAACGGCGTTATTGCCTTGTAAAGGACACTTGGTAGGAAAGACACGCTTAACAGCTGGGTTAGATATTTTTGCCTTCAGAAAGAAAGGATCAAATTGTCTAATAAAAGCTCAAGGGATGGGGAAGGGCTAGAAATGATGAATATGTTTACAATTCGTGTTGGGCTTGAACACAGAGAACAGAAACAAAAGCCAAGCATGACCCAAACTGCCTCACAGCAAAGTTTATTTTCTTCCTTCCTTCCTTCCTTCCTTCCTTCCTTCCTTCCTTCCTTCCTTCCTTCCTTCCTTCCTTCCTTCCTTTTTCTTTCTTTTTTTAAAATTTCATTTCACATGCATTGGTGTTCTGTCTGCATAAGGGTGCATTTTACATGCATTGGTGTTCTGTCTGTGTGAGGGTGTCAGATCCCCTGGAACTGGAGTTACAGACAGCAGAGAGATGCCATGTGGGTGCTGGGAATTGAACCTGGGTCCTCTGGAAGAGCAGCCAGTTCTTTTACCCACTGAGCCATCTCTCCAGCCCCAACAAAGTTTATTTTCATACGTTCTGTACAAGGGGAGTCACAGCAGCTGTGGCCTGTGACCATGTGGGCCCTCACCCGTGGCTCACCACAAGGGTGTGCTGTGAGCAGCGCCTACCTGAGAGGCAAGCTGCTGGTGCCTAATGAAGCTTGAAGCTTCACACGGGGGCTTACATTAAATATCAATGTAGGGGCTTCAGAGCAGTCTCTATAATAGCCTTGCTAACACTTATCTACATTTGTGGACATTTCCATGAGTATGAAGAAAGGAGGAAAGGTAGACTGCAGAGCGCACTGCTGAGGAGTACCAATAGTCTGGGTTATGCTTGCGGGAGAAGCCCTCAAACGATGATAGAATAAAAGACAGCGTGAACTACCCCACCCCACCCCCACCCCAGCCCAGAAATGACAGCCTTAGTGTGGAAGCGTCAGCCTGCAGCAGCCTGCCCTTGGACTGAATAACCCCAGAGGGCAGAGAGGACCTCTTACTTTACTTTTTCAGATACAGCTTGCACACGTGTTCTGAGAGGGTGAGTTCCTAGTGGGAAATGAGCCACCTGGAGACAGCTTTGATAGGTGAGTGGGACACTTTCATCTCACCACCCACGCCTCCGCAGGACCTCAGTAAAATCATGATTTGACTCAACCTGGAGCTAAAATCAGTTTCCTGTTGGGGAGTACAGCCAGACTCTTTTCTGCTCAACTCCTGATAATAGGTTTCTGATCTTTTTATTATCTTCATGGAGAAACTCTAAAGCCACTTTTTTTTTTGAGGGAGGGGGCGAGGAACAGACCCATTGAGGATGGGAGAAATGGCAGACCTATAAAGCCAGCTAAGCATCCCGTCTTGCAAACCTAAGTCTGTCTCCAGTTCCCCACCTGACATTCACACCAGGGGAGGCCCAGGCCCAGCCCAGGCCCTCCCCTTCTGTATTGCCTGGTACCCCTGTGATGACGTATGATCCCAAAGACTAGATTCTCAACATCTCCAAGGACATGAAACATCAGGTTCTTAGGTGACAAGAAAAGAGAAAGAAACAGAGAGAACAGTCAAGTGACTCTGACAGATTCAGACTCCCTTGTCAATCAGGGAGACTTTCCTCCTCACACTCCCCGGCTGAGGGTCTCCCCAAACAAGAAACACCTTCACCTCTTCAGCCCCTTGGAGTCATGAGCAGCTTCTGCAGAAAGGATGATGATTCTAGAACAAGCCTCTTGAACAGGTAGCTTTCAACTGCTGAGGCTAAAGCAGAGACGACCAGTAAGCAGGGACACTATGTGGACACGAGAGTGGCATGCTCATAAAATTATACCACAGGACTGTCGGCCCCAGTGAAGGCAACCAGTAAGGTTAAGACCTCAGCCAGGGTCGCTGTTGTGGAATGTTACTTTAACTATGGAAAGATGTGTTACATTTCTGTATGCTGCATTTGTTTAACTATGTAAAGATGTGTTACATTTGTTTATGTTGTGGAATTTTACTTTAACTATGGAAAGGTGTGTTACATTTGTTGTTGTTGTTGTTACATTTTTTTAACTATGTAAAGATGTGTTGCTGTTTCACCTTGCCTGCCTAAGCCACCTGATTGGTCTAATAAAGAGCTGAATGGCCAATAGGTAGACAGTAGAAGAATAGGAAGGGCTGGCTGGCAGAGAGGATAAGTAGGAAGATGAATCTAGGCTTGACAGAGAACAAGAGGAGAGAATGAAGGAGAAAGAGAGGGAGATGCCCAGGAGCCAGGCAGCCAGACCGCCATCAATCAGTGAGACTCAGAATAGGACACACAGAAGGAAAGAAAGGTAAAAAGCTCCAAGGCAAAATGTAGATGAAGAGAAACAGGTTCATTTAAGTTATAAGAGCTAGCAAGAAACATGCCTAAGTTAAGGCTGAGCATTCATAACTAATAATAAGTTTCCGTGTCATGATTTGGGAGCTGTTCGGTGGACCAAAAGAAAGCCTGCTACAGGTCTCAGCAGCACAAAGCTGGGGTTTGCCCTTTGAACCCCAATAGGAATATCCAAACCTTGAAGAGATAAATTCATTTGAAAAAACAAAACAACAACAACAACAAAAAAAAGGGTAGGGGGCTGAGCGGAAGATCAGTTGCTTAGCATGACCAAGGCTTTGGGTTTGATCTACAGTAAAGGGAGGGGAAAAAATGGCAGGGCCAACTCAGACTATTTTTAGGCAAGAGGCAGTTGTGGCAAAATTTCAACAGGCAAGGCAAGACAGTGTCATCTGGTACCCCTGTACATGCTTTGGAGTGGGATACAGCAGACTGTGACAGTCAGCAGAGTCTCTGCTGGGAGCAGAGATCAAAGACAGGTCTCTTTCCAGGCCTCTGCCTACAGCTCTTTTAGAGGGGGGTGAGCAGGGCATATTCTGACCATAGCATTAAAGGCCCTAACTGAGGCTTCTGGAGGATTTGCAGGAAGCTGTAGCACACTGGGGTGAGGTGATCTCTCCATGACATCCTCTGCAAACAGCAAGGGTTCCCCTGCCTCAGGCTTCAACTCGTGTTTACTTACATATGAAACCAAAGGCTCACTTTTTAAAACAGCCACCCCAATAGAGTAAGTTACCCAATGAGTTGGTAACTGAGCTAACAAAGATGCAAGAAATAAACTGCCAGAGACAGCTGAGCTGCTCAGAGGCTTTCTGGGTATCCCTGGAGAGTAAGTAGAAACTATTGTGTGAAAAATAAACAATTATTGGGTTTCTTAGCACCATGTAATGATATCTTGACACCAGTTCAAAAGATAAGATATCAGACTTAAAAGGGGTCTCCAAATAATTAAGCTTACCTCCTAAGGCGTCGGGACTCTTTTCAAGATGTATATCTCAATTAAATTTCCTATCGCCCAGACTCACAATGAAGCAGATTTTACACAGTAAGAGGACACCCTCTCCAACAGCAAGGAGGACACGGTGTTACGAATGCCCAACTGCACAGCGTGTGCAGGTTCTCGCCCTCTTAAAACTGTCTATGCAAAATGCTCGTGCGTGTGAGCATGCGTGTTTTCCTAAGCAAGGGTCCCTGTCTGAATGTTTCAAGGGGACGGAAAAAGGAAGGGACTACTGAACTGAGTGTTTGGGATGGCCAGCGGGTCTGCCCTAGGCCGACCTGCCTGGGGCACCAGCAGGTCCTAAGCCAGGCTCTCCTTCTCCGCATTGTTAGAGGCCACATAGCCACCCACACTGCTCTTACTCCATTTCTGTAAGCTTCTTGTCTCTGCTCTAGCTGTTTTTCTTTTTCTTTTTCCTTATGGTTCTGCCACTAAATCTTCATTTCTAGGATGTGGATAGGCATCCTTTGATTCATCTATCTATCTATCTATCTATCTATCTATCTATCTATCTATCTATCTATCTATCTATGGGGGGCAAAGGTATTTAGCAGACTGTATGTGCCCCTTGTACTTTCCAGTGTTTATTGCCTGTTTCGTTTCTTCCCCACACCTGGGCTTGTCCTAGTTACCTTTAGGTGTTTTAGGATGTTGAGGACAGGCGTTTGAATGCTGAGGACATCCTTGGGAACAAGTCTCCTATAGATTTTAGTAACATGGATGCTAAAACCCCATGAATACACAGACACATGCACACACACACGCCCAGTCAGCCTGCAGCCTGCAGAACCTTCCAGAAAGTGGAGGTGCTTTGTCTCTTTTCCAGCTCACATTCGTGTCTGGAATATTTACAGCTCCAATCTGAGCTGAGATTTGCAAGAAATATTTAAAGCTTGCTCAGCAAGGCATTCTTGATCATGTTCTATAAATGGGATGCTGGCAAATGAGCCATAAAGAAAGACTAAAGAAAATGTTACTGCTTCTTCCTCACTGGCAGATTACAGTGGTGTGCAGAATGAAAAGAGGGGCCCCGAGGAGACAGGGGAGCCAGCGTGTGAGCCAAGCTGCACCTGGGTGTGACAGGCCCAGGGAAGGGGGGAAACGCCAGCACATGCCAAGCCCTGGGAAAACGCTCCCAGCCCGCGCTTTGAAGCAAGAACCAAGTACTTGAGCTCGTCTATCACATCCCAAAAGATAAGATGCAGGCTCTTTTAAAACATCAAAACATGGGGCCGGAGAGCTGGCCCTGCAGTTAAGAGGACTGGCTGCTCTGTAGAGGACGCAGGTTCAAGTCCCAGCACCCACACGACACCTCACAACCATCTGTAAATCCAGTTCTGAAGTATTTGATGCCTTCTTCTGACCTCTCCAGGCAACAGGCATGTACAAGGTGCACATACATAGAAGCAGGCAAAATATTCATACACATAAAATCATCTTTCTTAAAAAGTTGAAGAAAATTGCAACTCCATTCTTCTATCATGGAAACTGCTTCATTGTTTGAGGGTGAACACGGTGAAAAATTTAGTTAGATATATATTTTTTAATTTGTGTACATGTATGTATGTGAGGTATATGTATGAGTGGTCTATGCGCACATGTGTGTGCGCATGGATGTTTGTACCCGTGCCTCTGGTGAAGTCAGAAGGGGATGTTGAGTGTCCTGTCTTAGCATTTTCTCTTACTCCCTCGGGGCAGGGTCATTGTCTCAACTTGGCATGAGGTTGACCACTACAGTCTTATTGTCTTCTTTCTCCAACTTCCTTCCTATCCACCTACCACCCCCACCATGGGGCCTCCTGCCTCGACCCCACTCCCAAGTCAGTGGCGTGCGTGTGATCACACCCAGCTTTTTACACGGGTTCTGGGGATTTGAACTCAGGTCCTCAAGCTTATGCAGCAAGTGTTCTTACCCACCATGCTATCTCCCCAGCCCTTAGTTAGCTTTTTAAATCACTGGGGGAAAAAGGGGGGTGGGGTGGGGCGCGAAGTGGGGGAAAAAATACAATTCCAAGGAAAGCCAGAATAACAGACAATATAAAAATAACTGAAACGAACAAGACACAGACATATCAACGTTCCCAAGACTGGGACGTGAGTGAAAACACTCAAACCGGAAGATTAGCGTCTGTGTTAGAGAGGCACCAGAGGGAAGCTTGGCGGCGCCATATCCGAGCAGAGCCTACTGCATGCACCGTGAACGCCTAACTTCCGTCTCGGGCTACAGAGCGCTCACGCCCACGCTCGACGACTGTGCCCGAGTCCTGTGACTGCGACTCAGGTCCTTACCTCGCTGCAGTCGCCAGCTGGGATGTGTGACGGCTTTGCTTCCTCATCCAGTGGCTCGAGCACCGTCACCTCTGCGAACTCTTCCACGGACTCTTGAAACTCGGGTAGAGATCGTCGTCCGTAACGCTTCCCACCTCTGACATACTTGGGCTGAGCCTCTAGCGAGCAGTCTGGACAGGGAGACAAGGGTTAAGGCCGCGTTACACGAGAAGCAGCCCCAAGACGACACCCGTGGGACACAGCCTCTTGTATGAGCACCGGAATAAACCCTTTGGGCCGGCTGTGGTGGCCGCGGGTACGTGTGAGTCCTCGGGTTGGATGCAGAGCAGTTTCTGCTTCTGATGGTCCGGAGTACCTGCATCTATTGTATCTGCAAGTTTCAGAAGCAATGATGGTAGAAAGGAAATTGGTTCAAGAGCGCAGACTAAGATCAGGAGGGCTGGGGATGTAGCTCGATTGGTAGAGCGCCCGCCTAGAAATCACAAGGTCCGGGATTCGATCCCCAGCACCCTGTGAACTGGATATGATCGTATGCACTCGGGGAAGTAGAGGCTGGAAGTCCGGAAGCTCAGTCATTCTCAGTCACACACGGTGACTTCAGGGTCAGCTGGGGCTATAGGGAACTCCCTATCCAAAAAGGGGGTACAGGAGTTGATGACATTTGGTTTTCTGTTTAAGCTGGCGGCTTTAAGTGTGGGAAGGCAAAAAAAAGTAGAGGAAGAGAAAAAAATACCTAACCAAGAGACACCTGGTGGTAAGTCCTGGACCTTGTGCGGTTCTGAACAGTTAGTGCCCACACCAATCAGTATGAGTCCCTCCCCCCTTACCTCAGGGACCCCTTTGTTAACCGTTCTACATTCTGATCTACCAGATAAGCAAAACAACACAAAAAACGGAACTGACACTGAGAATTCTAATCAATTACTGACAGCTCCTCACTTCCGTGAAACCTGGCATCAAGGTTTCATTATAAAATTGTAAAATTAAAAGCTGTGGGATAAAATAGTAAGTGGAAAGACACATGAAGAAAAATGGTCTAGCCGGGTGGTGATGGCGCACGCCTTTAATCCCAGCACTTGGGAGGCAGAAGCAGGTGGATCTCTGTGAGTTCGAGGCCAGCCTGGGCTACAGAGTGGGATCCAGGACAGCTGGGGCTGTTACAGAGAGAAACCCTGTCTTGAAATACAAACAACAAACAAACACACACAAAAAGAAAAAAGTGGTGTCCTGCCTCCTTTTGTTTTCAGTGTCGGGTGTGCCCAGGGTAGAGTCATCTCCGAACGCTGGTGTTCTGGAGCTACACTTTTTATTTTTTTTGGTTTTTCGAGACAGGGTTTCTCTGCATAGCTTTGCGCCTTTCCTGGAACTCACTTGGTAGCCCAGGCTGGCCTCGAACTCACAGAGGTCCACCTGGCTCTGTAGTGACACTTCTTAAAGTTCAACATTTAACACTTTCACCACCGCCAACCCACCCGCCATGAGCACCATGTCTACAACCAACACCCCTACTGCTGCGCAGCCAAGGTCTCCTCCACAGCCACCTCCACCAGCAGGCCCCTCCCTCCCCTCCACCAGCAGGCCCCTCCCTCCCCTCCACCAGCAGGCCCCTCCCTTCCCTCCACCAGCAGGCCCCTCCCTCCCCTCCACCAGCAGGCCCCTCCCTCCCCTCCACCAGCAGGCCCCTCCCTCCCCTCCACCAGCAGGCCCCTCCACCAGCAGGCCCTTCAAGCTCTATTCTGAAGGCTTTAAAGCAATAAAGATAAAGACTTCACTCTGCTCAAATGCCATCCTCAAGAGTGGTAAGCACTTAGCACAGTAGGAGGGAATAAAATATTCTATTAAAATACAAAAGACTAGCCATGATTTGCTCTCTGTGGCCCGACTGTCTGTCCCTAAAGACACACTGACCCTCTGGAGGACACACTCTGGGTCCTGTTTGAACACGGCAGTCTAAGAACGCTTCATAACCCAGACAGAAGTGGTTTAAATGAGGTGTGTACATGTACACCTCATCAGGGCAAGCATGGGTGATCAGATAGATATGAGCTGAAGGAATAAAACTCTTCTTTTTACTCTCAGTGGAAGCATGGTTAGGTTGGTGGGCTCTTACTTCAGCATTCCTGGGAAGGCAGATGATGCTGTTTACCTGTCTACCTTCCCCCTGTGCCCTTCCTTGAGCAAAATCTCAGATTCTGTGATGCTCACAGATGCAGCCAGCAGCATTCTGAAATGCTCAGGAAAGCTAAGAGTGAAGTATTTATTATGATAGCTATACAATTTCCAGCGATATTCACATACAGCTCTTTCTAAGTCCCAGCCAAGTCATTTATTAGATGGAGCAATTCCCTTACAGGAGGTGTTCCAGCACACAAAATTTGTACTGAAAACCGCATGCATACTTGAAGCAGGTACCTTTCATCAGAAGTGAGCGTGTCAGCCCGTGCTTATTCAGGAGCGGCTCGGACACTCGAGCTACTTGCTGGCAGCTGACACCCCCGGGTGCTGGTCAGACAGGAAGCAATGCAGAAGCATCCTTAATTTATTAGATGTCCTTAAATTTTAGTGGCAGACAACAGGATACGCCATGAGGGACTATGAGGGCTTAGAAAGGACGAAAAGGAAAACAAAACCCAGGACCTTTCCAAATGTGAGAATGAGGTGGAGCTGGGGCTAGAACAGGCAGAGGAGTTCTTACTGTGTGCTGCACAGCTCCTAAAATTAAAAATGGGAAGGGGAAGCAGCAGTCTCTGCAGACTCCACTGGCGATGGTGTTCCTAAGCTCACCTGCGGGCCAAGTGGCCCCCTGACTACGTACTATTAATGCTCCGGTCTGTGACGGTAGAGAGCGTTGCTGGAACCTAAGCAGATCTCCTCCTAGACAAAAGGGTGACCAGTTGTGAACTGCTGGGAAATGCCGTTGATGGGGGGGTTATTTAGTTAATTTCAAGAACTTTAAAACCTCTTAAATTATATTTTATTATAATAACCAACTGCAAGCAAATTTTAAGTTAGTATCTTCTATACTCTATCTATGTGTATGTGTATACATATATACACATCTATAATCAGTCCATGTGTGTGTGTATGTGTGTATGTGTGTGTGTGTGTTTCCAGTCCCTAAAATCTTACTAGAATGATGATGTTTGCATGTACATAAGAAAGGTGGATTACTAAGAATTCCTTGTCAGAGTTTCCTAAACTACCCATGTGACCACTAAAATTAGGCGCAGCACAGCAGTTAGAAATTGTTACCCCTGAGAACCACGTGCTCACACATCCCTGTTCTACTGAGCACATCAGCATCATTGTCTATGAGGGGAGGAGAGACCCTGTGAGTAAGAAGGTCCAGGGAGAACCTGGTTGAAAGTTCACGGTTGACAGCCTTGGCTGTGGTGAGTATTTGAGAATTCTGATTCTCTCCAGTGATGCCAACTGGGCTTCCGAGTTAACAGGCGATCACTGCGGGACTTTAAGATAACCTCAGACACTCAAGTTGAAAAACACAGTGTCTGCCCTTAGCACGTCTAATGGAAGAAACGGCCACCCGGGGAGAAGTTGATTTACTTTGGGAGTACACCCACAAGTGACAGTTCCCCAGGGTTTCATTCTGGAACAATTTTACTGATGCCTGATAACATGGGGTTCGTTGGTTTATGGAGAAACGAAACTGTTTATGCCTCAGGGCTTCCTTCAGCATAGGCCAGAGCACCAAGGAGAGAGATGTGAAAGAAGGCATGAAGGACTAACTAGCCTGTCTCTGGAGATTAGCTCCTTCCAAGGGTATTCCCAAGTCACTCGATCTTCTTTCCCATTTCTACTATTTGGCATCAAGCATAAAAATAAAATGGGGGAGGGGGGATGGGCTGGGGGAAATGGCTCAGTTGGCAAGAGCCAGCAGCACAAGTGTGAGGACCCGGGCTTGATCGTCAGCACCCACATCAAAGCCGGACCTACAACCCCCAGCTCTAGATAGGGTGGCAGTAGAGGGTCCTGCAGCTTTGTGCCAGCCAGCCTAGCTTTTCAGAGCTACGCCCCTCTGAAGGAACTGTGCCAAGTTCAGTGAGAGACCCTGTCTCAAAAAACCAGGTGGGGCTGGGCGGTGGTGGCGCACCCCTTTAATCCCAGCACTTGGGAAGCAGAGGTAGGTGGATCTCTGTGAGTTTGAGTCCAGCCTGGTCTACAGAGCGAGTTCCAGGGCAGCCAGGGCTACCCAGAGAAACCCTGTCTTGAAAAACCAAACCAAAGGTGGCGGGAGTGGGGGTGGGGGTGGGGGTGGATAATAAGGTAGGGAGTGACGGAGTAACAACCTCTGGCCTCCACGTGCACACACCTGTGAACATGCACACACCACACACTAAGTAAAGAAATCACAGAATGAGACAATAAAATAAGAGCAGGCATCAGAAAAGCAAACAGCCCGGTCCCTGCTGAGGGGTCTCCTCCCGCCTAGAAAAGCTCAGGTGAAGGACACGGCTTGGAGGCGGTCCTACCTGGCCTACTTTAGATGTCTGTTTTACTCCATAAACCAAGCAACCGGTCAGAAGTAGAGGACTAAAGAGAAACCGGGATTCCAGCCTCTAAGGTAAGGTAAGGTGGGGAAACTCAAACTCACAGGCTCTACAAAGTAGGGAGCAGAAAAAAAAAGATGTTAAGCCGGGCGGCAGTGGTGGCGCACGCCTTTAATCCCAGCACTCGGGAGGCAGAGCCAGGCAGATCTCTGTGAGTTCGAGGCCAGCCTGGTCTACAGAGTGAGTTCCAGGAAAGGTGCAAAGCTACACAGAAAAACCCTGTCTTGAAAAAAACAAAAACAAAAACAAAAGATGTTAAGCAGGGATCAAAAGATAAAGAAAAAAATAAATCACTTTCTTTCCCTCTTAGCAGGCCAACAAGGCGCATAGGCTTTGTCTTTATTCTATAGCTCCTCTGTCCCAAGAAGAGACGCTTCAGAGATGTGACAGGTGCATGGATGACATGTGACCAGAAGGCCCAGCACTCACAGTAAAACTAAAACTGAAGTACAGCGCCGCAGACCGTGGTACCCCAGTGGATGCACCAGTTGCAGAAAGAGAACAAGGCGAACTCCTCAGCACCACCCTCCTCAGCACCGCCCTCCTCAGCACCACCCTCCTCAGCACCGCCCAGCAGCATGAGGAGCAGCCCTGTGTCTGGCTCACTCTCTCACCCTCCTAAAACTGGACTGCTACCTCCCGTGTGCGGCTGGAACACCCATCCCAAACCCACTGGTCAAAAGCAAAGAGCACTGAACCCCTGCAGGAAGCTTGGATGGTTACCCAGGAGCCTAATGGAGACTTCATGCAAAACTCTCTGGACACAGACACAAGCTCAGGACCTAAGTGGCACCCAAGCACAACAGAGAACTTCAACGGTTTCAGAGATGCCCTCGAGTGAGGCAGAGTCCTCCCCCTCATATTTACTGGACATCTAAGGATTATCTCATGACCACTGAGGGATATGATGAACTTTATTTTTAAATTATGTTTTAAATCAAACTTTTCTGAATAGCCTTAGACTATTCCCAAGGATGAAGAAGAAAGCCCGGCCATTATAGGTCCAACATTCTTCTTCTGGAATGGCTCCTGAAGACCCTTACTTCCTCCTGTCTCCCTTCCTGACCCTTTAGTGAGCCAAGGTCAGCATCGCCTGGAGACACCAGGAACGCTGGCACCTCAGTCCCCAACGATGCCTCTCTCGGGGAGT
This sequence comes from Peromyscus maniculatus bairdii, assembly GCF_049852395.1. Lineage (NCBI taxonomy): Eukaryota > Metazoa > Chordata > Mammalia > Rodentia > Cricetidae > Peromyscus > Peromyscus maniculatus. The sequence continues at coordinate 899,791 of NC_134865.1, read as the reverse complement.
TTCTCTATCAGGTGTGTCTGCTCAGTGGGCCTTTTCCCAGCCCTCTCTGGATGCAGGGACAGGATTTTGGAATCAGTCTCCACAGCCCCCTTTCCAAGACTCCAGAGGAAAGGGTGGGGTGCTAGTGGAGACCCTTCAAATGCATTTTTGTTCGGCGCACAGGATTCTTGAACTCAGCTTGAAAATAAGAAAGGATAAAAGATGAATTGCATGTAAATCTTACGACAAACAGCCCCAGTAAGCTTTCTTGGGAAAAGGCAGCATGTGAGGTCCAGTTGTCCAGCTGTGCAGCCCATGAGGACATGTGGTCCAGCTGTGCAGCCCCTCACTGCACGGTCTGACCTGCATCACACCACTCCCATCCTGCCCTCTCCCAGGGTTAGAAGGCTTTGAGAGGTGTGGGACCACAGCTGAGTCTAAATATGAGCAAGGCAAAGGGCTAGATTCCAAGAGCAACCAAGCTAAGCAAGCTAGAGTGCAAAGACAGACAGACAGATGGGGGGGGAGGTGGAGGAAGACTATGGCAGCATAGAGGGACATGCAGATGGAAGAGGAGCGAATGAATTAGATGGAAGAGAGCAAGAGTAAGAGAAGAAGGGACCAAGGAAAAGAGGAGGAGGGTTGACTGGGTCAGGACAGTGGGCGGGGAAGGGTGTGCAGGGGTGTGGCTCAGAAATGAGGAAGAGAAGAAAGGACAGGAGACGATGAGCAGCACGGAAAGACTTCATCAGAAGCCTCGTGATGATGTCTTTTGCTTTCCGGAAAAGACATCATCAGCTAGGCGGCCTGGCCATCCCACACGCCCTCTCCACGTTAGCTGCTTTCAGGTCTCGGAACACTGGTACCTCATCGCCACCGACTCCTCTCTCTTGGAGTCTCGCTGCACTGGTCTCACTCAGGCCTTCCCTGGAGGCAGTGACAGAATTCTAGGAGCAATGTCTACCTCGGTCCTTATCCAGCTGGGAGACGCTCCTTGCAGGAGGACGGAGGTTCTAGTCAGCTCTGCTGGATCTAGAAGGCTCTGAGGGGAAAGCTTGCTGAAGACAGTGGAGGAGTGTGGCGTGGGATGCCCCCGGCTGACTGGGCTAGCTCTGTGGTCTATCTCAGACTTAGGGCAGTCAAAGGACCAGGGGACAGGAAAAGATCTGTACCAACAACAACTGCTCGGCTTCCCAGGCTTTGCCGTGAGGACTGACCGCATGACCTATGAGCAGGCTCTGCATCTGCGGACACTTTGCAGAAGAAAGCAGCCACGTCTCCCTGACTGAAGCTTCCCAGTTGCTCAAGGCTCAGCTCAAAGAATGTCTTTCAAGGGACTTCCTGGCACAACTTTTCATGGTGCCTTTTCTCCTGTGCTACTGTGTATCTCATACTGACTGCAGCTTCCAATTTAACAACGACCAGTCACATTTTCCCAAAAGCATCTTTGTATGTTAGAATTCCCTATCTGGGCCAGGCAGTGGTGGCACACGCCTTTAATCCCAGTACGCAGGAGGCAGAGCCAGGTGGATCTCTGTGAGTTCGAGGCCAGCCTGGGCTACAGAGTGAGTTCCAGGAAAGGCACAAAGCTACACAGAGAAACCCTGTCTTGAAAAACAAACAACAAAAACAAAAACAAATAAACAACAACAAAAAACAAAGAATTCCCTATCTGTCTAGACTGTAACACTTCTGGGGCATCTATGGTTTATGGGAAGGACATGGGCATCAGAACCAAATGGACCTGGGGTAAGATACCCCACCAGGATCTTGGGGGTTAGGAGTCCTTAACTTCATGAAGGTTTCATTTCCTCATTCATTAAGGGAGGGAAAACATGAGTGTCTGTGGAGCAAGGTCATGGTCCTGTCTAGCAGCCCTACCACCCAGGCTGCTGTGGAGCTGCTGGCGGCATCCGCGTAGGTGCCCAGACCAGCAGTGGGGACCTGAAGGAGCAGTCAGGAGGAATGTCCCAACCTCCCAATCACAGCACATGTCCTCAGCCTCGTTTTTTTTCTAACACGTCACGTTAGTGATAAATATACAAAAAGACAGTTCATCTCAGAAACCAGAGCCGCCCTGATCTTGATCGTGCCCTGATTTTCTCTTCCCTGTTAGCTGCTTTTCCCTTCATGGACAGGCTGTTGTGAGAGCGATAAACAACTCTCTAAGACTTCATGTCTCGTGTGGAAGCCTCTTCCACACTCACTACAATTGAAATAAAAGGCACCAGTATCAAATACATCATTTCATCGTCAAGATTCTCAGCATCCTATTTACTAACTTTAAGTAGCATGAGTATTTGTCCGACATTGCATGGATTTTTAAAAGATTGTCTTTTATCCTTAGTAAAATTATCTGAACAATAAGCAACCCTCTATGGCATTTTAATAACTGCTTAGTCCCTGATTATACACATAAGCCACAATTTGCCTACTGACATGCTGCCAACGTTCTTTTACTCTAACACACACACACACACACACACACTCACACACACTATTCAAAGTGAGTATCCTTCTATACACATTGTTGTGCACATTCACAATTATTTATGTGTCATAAAATCTGAGAGAGGCATGCATTGGTTAGCCAAGAGCATCATTACAGCTCACAGCAAAGGTTCTATCATTTTACCTGACCCCTAGTAGGCATGAGTGTTTCCAGTTTCACAACTGGCAAATACCTTTTTTGTTTAAGTTGGGATCTCACTGTTGAGATAGGCCAGGTTGACCTTGAACCCGTTGTCCTCCTACCTCAGCTTCCCAAATGCTGAGATGACAGGCGTGCACCACTGTGCCCAGATCCAAACACTCTAGCGCCCACGTCTATGGTTGATTTTTGATGGTGCCGATGGTGGTTTGGAGAAAACGTCTGATTCTTACAATCAGCACACTGCTGACATCAGAGGACGAGAGCTTATGTTCCTATGTTGGGCAAAGCGGGGACACAGACAAGCCTCTTGAGCTATATGTCTGACGATTTACCAAGTCTGCGGCTAGACTCCAGAGATTGGCCCAGCATGTCTGTATGTAGTTGCAAACACGTCTTTGGTCACTGGGAATCAGGATCTAGCCCAATGCCCAAGGAACCCACTCTACTGTGTGCTTGCTAAGTGAATAAAAGGGCATGTTTGTGGCCCTTATGACTTTTTGAAAAACAAGGAAAACAACTACTATTACATGGAATGGCTCTCGGAAGTTAAGATTTCTGGAACAGAAACCACCACCTGCCAGAACAATGCCTCATCCTGTTTTCCTAGTGAATTGGCTCTTCCAGACTAGCTCTCCCCCTCCCATCAACAAAGGCAAGGCATTTCCAGTGGGTTTCTTGCGTTATGTTAACATTTACTCCACAACAGAAACCTAGAGGAAGATGCATCAAAGGCAAAATCTCTAGAGACTGAAGCCAGGAGCATGTTGACGCCATGCATTACAGTGCTGGACCAGCATTTCCACTACAAAAAAAACCCCCAGCAATCCAAAGCCATTACAAACTGAATAAATAGTTAATAAGTTGTTGCCCCTCTCTTATTCCAGAAACATGACTTAAACATTAGCACATGCAGCTATGAGGGAGTCCACCACTCTCACTGTTAATTAGGCTGGACACTACAAAGGACACCCTACCATACACAGTCCATTGTCCTGTCCTTATCTAAATTTCATTGTCTCTATTGTTACTGCTTTTTACAGAAAAAACTCCTACAGTCCTAGAATTACAAAAGTCAGAGTTATAAAGATGCTGAAAAAATCACACAAGAGAAGTTATAAAGGACAGAGCCCAAGACTACGAAGTTAAAAATAACGACTTAATTCCGTATCCTCTCAAATCCCCTTAGAGCTTTGCTTTGTATTATTTATGTGCAACTACCTTTTATTAGAAGACAGAGAGCATGAAATACAGTGAGCATCTGCCCTTCAGAAGAACTCTACTGTGTCAATTTATGTTAAGTAGACTCTTACAGAGAGAGAAAGCTAGTGTTTGTGGCTTTCCCCACAGATTGAAATAATGCCATTCAGGCATTAAGAGACAATATGAATGACCCCTAAAGCTGAAAGAGTTCCAGCCACTTCCAGATACCAGCTGGTCGATGACCATAAAGGTGTGATGTGTGAGGTCACACCATGGAAGAGGCTGAGCCAGTACTTTTTGGCTCCAGGTTCTCGGCATCAAATCAAGAAGACCTTTTGAGACTTGTCGCTTGGTCAGGTACGACAACGGTTGGTTGGGCTGTCGACCTGAGTGGATTCGGCAATGTCTGTAACTGATGAAACACCCTTGTGTGTCTGTGGGAGCATTCCTAGAGAGGACTGACATGGGAGAGCGTGATGATGGGGAGTGGACCTCATCCTCCACGTGGGCTGTGCCCTTCCCTCCAAGAGTGGCCAGGGTTCAAAAGAAGTCCAGTGAAAGAGCTGAGCATGTGTGTGACACCCTCTGTCCCTTCTTTGGGAGCCAGTGGGTCTTTGGCTGTTGCTGCTCTCCTCCATAGATGTCAGACTCCCGTATGCTTGGCCTCAAGGGTACCCATGACCAGTGAGTCTCCAGGGGTGGCCACTTCTGGGTTTTCAGTGCTAACGGGGGACCGCTGGGCTGGCTCCCTGGTGCTTGCCTCTCTAGTGTTGGGTTGTACAGGCACCATCATGTAAGCCAACCCAGGAAACTCCATTTTATAAGCAGCATTTCTGTATGCACATGTATATACACATTCCTTTGGCCCTGTTCCTCTAGAACACCCGTCTAATACAGACACAGGGTGCTTTGTCTTATAGGAAGCTTCCGGCTACCACTTCATGACCCTTGGTTTCTCAGCCTGCACACCATAGCCCTGTCTTTTTAGTCTCCTCCTGGTTTTGTCTTTTCTCTCGAAGTCCACCGGGAGTTGAAAGGTGTGACGAACACACCACAGTGTAGGTCCGCGTGGTGAGGGAGGGATTAAGTTCCGAGCAGCCCGATGCTGCATGCAAGGACACAGACACTCCGTCCGGCGGCCAGGCATAACTTGCTGCAGTCCACTCCCTCCTGTTACCTCGGACCCCTTGGCGGACTCTGAGACCCGCCGCACACACTGAGGGCCTGCTCATCCACCTGGAGGTTAAAAGTCTTTAAACTGGGGGCTGGAGAGATAACTCAGCAGTTAGGGGCACTTGCTGCTCCTGCAGAGGACTGGGGTTCGGTTGCCAGCCCCCACCTGGTGACTCAAGTGGCCTGTAACTCGGATTCCAGGGGATCAGATGCCTTTTTCTGACTTCTTCGGGCACTGGTTACACATGAGGGGCACACACACACACACACATACACACACACGTGCAAGCACACGCACATAACATAAAATAAAGATAAATAAATCTTTAACAAAGTACTCCAAACTAGGTTCCCTACTGATGTAGGTAGTGATACATTATCAACGCCTTCCCCTGCCATTTGCTCACAGGACCTCACTTAGGCTCTGCCCTCCACTACACCTCCATTTAGCTTTTTGTAAAATGGCAGAGCTCTTTCCAGCTATAAATGATGCAGCGTATCTTTTAAGGGATGGTAATGATCATGAAGGGAGAGGTAGGGGTGAACTCAGATAGTCTGCCACATGACACTTGAGTCCTGACCCTTCTGTCTCTACACACATGAACCAGTCTGAGTGGGTCGAAGAACCAGATTTCACATGGGTGGGAGCATGTTTTGGTGCAAAAAATGCCTTGAGAGCCACGAGCAGCTGGAGGGACCAGGAAGATGGAGGCTGGGCCAGTGACAGACAAAGCAGGGAATGTGGGAGTCGTGGGCCACGGCTCATGCTTCCGAGTAGATGAAACACTCAAGGCCCTGGCTCCATTCTGTATGTACCCTGCTAGGACAAGGGCTAATAGCATCATTGACACACTGGCTGAAATGCTGTCCTGTCCATAGCGCCCCTACTGTTGGAGTACACTGATTTGGAGACAGCTCTGTAACCACATGCTGAAACGATAAAAACGCCTTCTCTGCGTGGTCCTGAAAGACTGGTCCAAATGACGGCCTCTGCCTGCGCAGCAGTGTAGCCCACAAGTAGTAATGCAGCCGCCATCTGGAGCCAGCTCTGACAGCTTGACTCGCTGGCCGTTCCCAAGCTCACCGCCACCCCGCAGCTCTGCCGATTGCCGGGCTCCAACACAGCACAACTCGAGGAGCAGCCTCCTCATTACAAAAGACTGAAGTTACAGCACCCTCCAAATTTCCTGATGCTCCGTGCCAGTCAGCCCTTATCCCTAGCTCATGTCAATCAAATGACGTCATAGTTCGCTACACGTGAACACAAGTTTCTACACTTTAGACTTTCCCTCAAATACTTATCGCATTTCTTTGATTTTAAGACGTGCATACACCAGTGCCAGATTTGAACATACTTAAATCAGAATATATTTTATCATCAATAACATTTTAGGTCATATTTGACAATACTTTTCTCTTTTGAGATATGGAACTATATATCTTACAATATATGGTACTCTTTTAAAAAAAAACAGTGAGGTACAACATTTATTCTTATTTCATGATAGTTACTTAATATTCACTAATGCTAAGGATTCTTCCAGGTGCTAGAAATATAGATGCACTTGTGATTGGGGTGGGGTGGGGGCGTGTCACACAGACAGCATCACACTGTCATGTGGTCATGTCTCTAAGTAGAGGGTTTTCTGCTCAGTGGGACCACATAGAATTCTTTCTTGCTGGCCACATTTCTTCTTTCGGGAAACTTTCCCCCAAATCCTATGCTCACACAAACACAGGAAGTAAGGCTGAAGGAGCTCCCATTCAGCTTTACTTCCGGCCCCATCCAGGAATGAATTACTGCTACACCATCCGACACTTGCCTAGGAATAATCCAATTATTTCTTCCATGATGTGCTGCAGTGGCAGAGAAGTCTCACTTTAGTGTTAAACAGCTGCAAAGCTTTTGTGATGATATCTAAAGAAGTCTCTGGAAATAATGGTTCCATCTACAAAGAGCAAATGTCCCAAATCCTACACATGCATACTTCAAGGTCTTCACATTTTTCTTCCAGAAAACTTTTCAAACTTTTTTGGGAGGAGGGAAGAGCTAGGGATTGAACTCAGGGCCTTGTGCATACCAGGCGAAAACTCTACCACTGAGCTAAACCCCCAGCCTATCTCTAGATACCTTTAAAAGGGGGAATATAGAGAAAAAACGTCAGTGTCTTACCTGCCTCCTGAAAGTGCTCTTCACTGGATAGAGTTCTAGACAAGATAAGTATTAATGCTTCCTTAAATTGGTCGAAATGGACCTAAAAAGCAATTAAAAATAAATTTAAAATCATTTTCCACAGCCCCAAGCACGCAAATCCATCTGCAAGGTCTCCGAACTATCTGTTCCCATCCTGACAGCCTTGAAGCAAATCATCACCCACGTCTGTTCTTTTCCCTTCATCTCTCTAAAGCACGGGAGGGAAAATGGGCTGGTCCTTTCTGACACCCAGTACCACAAAGACACTGGTATTTGTACAAATATGAGCATCTACTCAGCTCCTGAGGAGAAAGTGAAGCTGGCGAAGCAGAGGAAAGACAGGTTTTTGAACTCTCAACTCCTTTTACCTTTTAAACAAGATCAGAAGGAAAAGGCATTAGACTTGACGTCAGGAAAATCTTCCCAAGTAAATGACCCATTGTCACATTGGCCATGGATGCTTTCATCTCAAGATAGTCTAGAAGGGAGTAAGCTCTTTGGGGGGGGGGGGGATTTAATATGATTTTGCCTGGGGCAGGTATATAATATTTATCTCCCAGGTTCCTCTGAGTATATAAACAAGCAAAAACCAATGCCAAACACACAGGATACAAGAAGGCTGAGAAGCACTTTCACCAGTTCATAAATCTATCATTGCCTTGACCTGCATGAGGGGACCCAGTCTGCCTTATGGGAGTACTCATCGGAAGTGCTTACAAGGGGAAAAGTTTTCTTCTACACCTTCAGTTTCTGTGACCTCGGCCTGGGGCAGCAGGGAGAGGCGGCATTCTAGTCAACATAATTCTAGTTTGAAGGTGTGGCACTTATTGTCCCAGAAACCTAGACAGTCATAATACAAAATGAAAGTTGGGGAATGTGTGATTTGTACCACTGTAGGATTCTTTGAATATCATTTCAAAACGCTGGTGTGTCCAGCCTTTTGACATTGTGACATGGTGCTTTCATCTACAAAGTTCATGCTTGAGAGCCACACAACTGAGTTATTATTAAATGAAAAGAAAATCTCAATGTTTTAAGTAAGTTTGTGGTTTTTGTGTTGGGCTACTCACAAAGCATGCTTGGATAGAGGTTTCAATATAGATGATAAATAAAGAAAAACTCTTCCACATTAAATTTGGAAAATCAGCAAAGTGTATTAGTTATCTAAACACTGGCAAAATGTCCTATCTGTGCAAACCACAGTGAAGCAGAAGTCCATCTCGAGACTTATGTCGTAAGACTGAATTAGGAGTCAGGCTTCACGGCTGTCGCTTGTAATTCCAACGACTGAGGAGGCCAAGGCACAAGGGCCACAAATGCGAAGCCTGCCAGAGTGACAGAGTAAGTTCCAGGCCACCCTGAACAACAAACAAACAAATCAATCGTGGTGACGCACGCCTTCGATCCCAACACTCAGCGAGACAGAGGCAGGTGGATCTCTTGTGAGTTTGAGGCCATCCTGGTTTATAGAGTGAGGTCCAGGACAGCCAGGGCTACACAGAGAAACCCTGTCTTGAAAAAACAAACAACAAAAATACCCAAACAAAACTGTATTTAGTTATAATTGGGTGCATTCTCCCAAATGTAGATGTGAGTTCCACTACACTAACTTTGATTCATTAAAAATTCCCCAAAACTATATTCCTTTTAGAGCTTTAAATTTTTTTAATTATTTATATTTATGTGCATATAAACATGAGTGCCTGCTTGTTTGTATGTGGATGCAGGTGCCCATCATGGCTAGAAGAGGACACTGGATCTTCTGGAACTGGAGTTAGAGGTGGTTGTAAGCTAACCGGTATAGGTAATAGGAGCCAAACCCAGGCCTTGTGCAGAAGTAGCAAGTGCTCTTAACGACTGAGCCATCACTTCAGCCCCATTATGCCTTTAAGAGCATATGGACTTTAACCGCTATTTGTTGTTAAGGAGCATAACTTGACGCTTTGATATATGTATAGACCATGGGATAGTCGCCACAATCAAGTGATGTAATGTATTCATCACCTAAGTTACATTTGTGTGTGTGTGTGTGTGTGTGTGTGTGTGTGTGTGTGTCTTGACAACAGTTAGGGTTTACCCTCTAGGCAAATTCCCTGTAATTATGGACTTTTGAAATCAACCATGAACAGGGGAGGCAGAGCATCTGCTGAAGCAATAGGATGATGGTCCATGAAATGGTTAAACCATTGCAGGGAGGGAAGCTGTGCTAATTGGGGCTTTGTGGCTGACAAATCATCTTAAAACCTCAGAAAGAAGGAAGCACACAGTCCTGGCTTCGGAAATAGACCCAGGTAGGCAGGGTACCACCCGGGTGAACTGGAGTACTAAGGCCATGTACCCCAACAGTCAGGTCACAACATCACACTTCTGGGAGCTCAGCCCAGCTGACAGGGGTCTCCTAATGCCTAAAACCATTCCTCCTCTTCAGGGGCAGGCAGCAGAGTGGCCAGGAAGATGCCCCAGGCTCTGGAGGCGGGTCTGCCACTCTGGAAGCAGGTCTGTCTGCTGCTCACTGCCCACTGTACCCTGGCTAGCTTGCTGCTCTGGGCTTTCGAAAGTCTGAGCCGCAACAATTGGGGCCATCTAGCAGGTGTCTTGTATGATTCATTTGAAAGGTATGTACTGAGCAGCCGCTGCGTGCCAGACACTAAGCCCTGGTAAGACAGCAGGGATGAGACAATCCGCTGTCTTCATGAAATTCAAATTCACAGGAAATGTCACAGGATGTTAGGCAGGTACTGAAGACCATTGCATACATTTATTATTTTATGACACTGCTCCCCGAAGCAGTGCTAGGGAGGTAAAATGTCTAGAATATTCTAGGACTTGGTAGATCCCCACAAGTGTTAGGTAATACGTATAATCCTGGGTTGACTGTTCCCAACACAGAGAATGAGGGCCACAGTTTGAAGCACAGCTGACAGCCATTCATGTGACATAGACAAGCTCCAAGAGGATGGGACAGCAGGGGGGAGGTCCCGGGCCGGTCCACGCCAGAGATCTGTGGAGCTGCTCAGACGCAGGGAAGCTGAGCTGGTCTGCTGTACGTAGACACCCCTAACTATGAGTTTCCTGGCTTGAGTTATTCACAGCGGGGCCCGAATGTAGCCTCTCTCTCCTACCTGTGGTGATGAGCTAATCAGGAGACCTATCTGAAAGGGGGGCGTTTGTCCTGAGAAATCCAAGCCCTTTATACCTAACTCTGCAGGTCTTTGTGGGATTTCTGAAGGTCTGTGTTTTGATAGTTATAGATGAGAGTCTTTCTGAGAACTGGGCATGGTGGCGAATGCCTGTAATCCCCACACTTGGGAGGTGGAGACAGGAGGATTGAGAGTTCAAGGTCAGCCTCAAGCTACATAGCCAGTTCCAGGCCAGTCAGAGGTATAGGAGACTCTGCCTAGGCAGGTGAATCTCTGTGAGTTCGAGGCCAGCCTGGTCTACAGAGGGAGTTCCAGGACAGCCAGGGCTACCCAGAGAAACCCTGTATCAAAAAACAAAACAGACAAACAAACAGAAAGCCCGCACAGTGCTGTTTGGTTCTAACTAATTCAGTTCAGTAAGTAGAAGCTAAGGCCACCCTGGGGTCTACAAACTTCCCCTGACACGAGGTATAGGCATCTATACTCTGGAACTGCTTCAAGTCAACGTCAAAGGTCTTTTACGCGGCTGAAGTCTCCGTGACTAAGGAACAAGAAGCCTTTGGGATGGAAGGTCCCTAATCTCACAGCCCTGATTATCTGATTATCTACCATATGGCAGACAGAGAGGAAACTGGTGGAAGAGACATTGTGGCTGCACCTTAAAGTACATCTGCCATGAGAAACGCAGGATAGATAGGGCCAATATACTCAACTCTACGTTGTTTTAAGATTTAGTTACTTTATGTGTATGAGTGTTTTGCCCACATGTATATATGTATACCACATACGTTCTCGGCACCCTTGGAAGTCAGAAAAGAATGCTGGATCTCATGGAACTAGTTATGGTTGTGACCTCCATATGTGTGTTCTACAATTGTAACCCAGCTTCTCTGCAAGAGCACGTGTTCTCCCCACTACCCACCACACACACACACACACACACACACACACACACACACACACACACACATTTTTTGTTGTTGTTAAAACAACATCTCACTATCTGGCCTCCAACTTACAGAGATCTCTTTAGCCTCATGAGTGCTGGGATTAAAGGTCTTCTCCACCACACCTGGTCCTACTGCTTCAACACAAACGTCATCCTGCTGTGGCCCATCAACTACAGCCCAGAGATGGCAAGCAAAAGACCGAAGCCCCCGAGATAGGGCCAAAAAGTAACTACTGACATTAACCAGTCTTCCTCCAACACACGTAATGGGTGATGTTTTTATAATTAAAAAAAAAAAAAAACTGCCTTAATAATTCTATGTAGCCTATTTTTAAAAGATGAAATATCTGCACTCAAAAATTAATAGGCTGGGGTTGTTCAGTTTGGGCAAGGATGTACATGCTGCTAAATGAAGCCTGAAGTATCCCTTTTCTACTATATTAAAAAAGCTAATAGGGCAAAAATGATTAAGTACAGTATAATTATTGTAATATACTCTTTAGATCAAATAAAACTTAAACCAATTTTTGACTCTCCAATGGTCACCCCCCACACACACACACCATCTGTGTATCAGTACACAGGGTAAAAGATTCTGTTATTGGAAAGTGTTATTCACGTATGACTCCACTAATCCCAGGTGAGTGGGGTACTATATAGGTTTTCTCATAGACAGCGTGTCTTTGAATTTACAACATCCATCTGAGAGCCCACCCTTAAGTCTAGAAGATGGTTGCTGAGAGGAGACCTGTGCCCCAGGCCACAAGTCTCAGAAGTGGTGGGGTTACCTGGGAAACCAGGTCTTCCGATGTGGCTCTATCAGACCCAGTAATTCTGCCTGGCTTGTGCCCACTTCACTTCTGACTGGACCTCTCTGGAGAGGCCCACAGTTCCAAGTCAAACCTCGGGCTTCATGATGAGCCACCAGGTGCCCCCCACAGAGCAGGTGCAAGGCAGCAGTGGGCAGAGGATCACTCAAGATACCCGACCTCTGCTCTCAAAGAGTTGATCGGCTGCCCTCCAGGGAGCAGGAGAATGGAATGTGGGAGGGAGAAGGAGAGTGTATTAGTGTCAGGAAGATAAAATCTGGTGAGTACCTGGAAAGAGACAAAGCAAGCTGGCAGGGTCACCTGATCAGTATGTCCTAGTTGGCCAGAGGGAAAGGAAACAGAGCACCATTTGTGACCTTGACGTCTCAGACAATCACAGAGTTAAAGGTTTCCAAAATGGACATACAGAGTGGGAAATCAGTCTCGTTTCAGCAGATAAGGCATCTCTGACTGTTAAGTCAGAGGTTCATCACGGCCTAATGTCACCTAGCTAGGTGGTCCCTTCCTTCAGACAAGCCTCAGACAGCACTCAGCCGCTGAGCTAAACAATTAGCTCAGCTTCAAGCCTCGTTTCGATCTTTATTTCCTTCTTGCAAGGGCACGCAGACACTGGTCCCGGGATTTAAACAGCAGTAAATGCCACATCTTTGATTCAAGGAGACCATTCTCTAACGGGGGTAGGTGACTGCATTTCTTTTTTTCCATCAATGCTCATGAATACTGATGCGGTAAAAAGCCCCTCAGGGTTCAACCCTGCATCAGAACTGCTGGTAAATGGCCCCTATTGTTAAGAATCACATTAGGAGTGAGTGAGCTCACTGTGTTCAGTAACTAAGAAGTTTTAGAGCCCCTGTCTCTCCAAGGGAGCTTGACTATGATGTTATGTCAAAATTTAAACTATGCAAATACACAAGGAAATGCCGTCTTACAAGGTAATGAGCTTCCAGGTTCGGGGTGCCCTGGTTGGTCCTTCCTCATTTGAATAAGAATTGCTGCCATTTATTACGGGAGCATCTCTCTCAGGCTCAGAGGGCAGTTTGCATCAATGCAGAAATTACATGCCTGGCTAAAAACACACATGACATTTAAACTAAATTAAGAGGGAGACTAGTCAAGTGTCTCTTTCTTCCTCTCTGTCGCTGGCTCTCTCTCAGTCCTATGTCACCACCCCGTGAAGGAAATGTTGCTTTAGGAAAACTATTGGTCCTGTCTTGACAAATAAATAAATAAATAAATAAATAAATAAATAAATAAATAAATAAATAAATAAAATCAAACCAAACCAAATCAAAACAAAAAAACTCCAACCACCCCTCCCTCTGCCCCAAATCTAACATTGCACGCAATCACCTTATACAGTCATAGAGATCCAAGGCAACGCACAGTTTCCACATGTACACCGGTAATATTCAAACAGACCCAAACTTAGAGAACTCAAACCAGTGTTTCAAACAAGCTGAGCTAATAAAACAAGACAAAGTGCTACGTAACTGTCATTAAAGGTGGTTGGTTTGTATCTACTAACACAAAAGGAAATCAGTGACGGAAACTTCAGGGCATTGTTAATTGAGCTGGGTATAGAAACATGGACCTATCAGAAAATAGTCTACCCAAGGAGAGACCTCATAGTCTACACAAACAGGTATGTTTTGTTTGGCCACAAAAGACCAGGTTGTGAAATGTTTTATTCTAAATAAAGCATTGGGGGCTATTACGGCTTAGTAGTCATTTACTGCGGACGGTGTAGAGGCAAAGGCCATCTAAAATGGTAACAGCAAGTTTTAAACATTAGGCAACTATATGCCTCAAGACAGGTTCAAGGAGTCCTGCTAAAGATGGAAAAAATGGCCAAACCACCACTATACACGAGAGCTTCTGGCAAACCTGTTCTCTACTCTCATATGCTTTCTTAGAAAAGACATCATGGGTAAACTGTTATTTATCAAAGACTCATTATTGTAGAGGGGGCAGACAACCGTACAGTAAGATTCAGCCAGGGGCTGTACCTCTGCCTCTCTGGTAGGCCTTCAGTACACACACTCTCTCAGTCAGCTCCCCTCAGTCCTGTGAGGAAGCTACCACATTTCTCGTTCTGCAGATGAAGAAGCCAAGGCGTGGAGTATTCAAAATGACAGATCTGGAAAGTGGTGGGAGCCAGGATTTCAGATGAGGTCTGACATCAAGAACTGTACTATGACAGCACATTGTCTCTACGCACTTGGTGGTGGCAGTGGTGGTGGAGGTGATGATGTTTAGGGGGATGTGGAGAATGACATTCACTTCTGCATCCTTAGTGTAGAAGATGCTGTGGAGACACGCACTTCAACGCAAGGGCTGGTAGCTCCAGCATCCCATGCTGGCACCGCCTCAAATGAGTCATCTGACCTTGAACACACCTTAGTAGATACCAGGATTCTCTGTCACGCAGATGAGCCCTGATGACTAATAGCTGTGATGGACACTGAAGGACACAAAATACCCACTGGCAGACAAGAAGCTACCCATTAAACGTATCAGAAAATACTGGCAAATTTTAATGAGCCTTCCCGACTGCATGGTCTCTGGCTGAGAAATCAGGCATTACTGACACAATTCAGACAGAAGAGAACGGCCATCCAGCGCTTGTCCTATCTACTTTTTCAGAATGCAGAGCCACCCTCCACTCCTACTTCCTGTCACACTAAATACCGTGAGACTTAAGGAGTCCACAGGATTGGAAATGTGAGCTCATTATGTAGTGAGTTTGACACAAAACCATCCATACAGAATAGAAGCAAGTCCAGCAGCCCCCAGATCAGGTTGAACACAGGCGTGGTCGAATTTCAATCAACCCCAAAGGAGACTCTTGGTATTGGAGGAGAAGGGTGATGATTTACGCCGAGTCACAAACCCAGCACAAATCATAACAGTTCTCACTACCACAGGTTAAACAGAAGGATAAAGAGGTCCCCCACCCCGCTGCAGGCAGTTGGAAGGGCTTCAGCTCAGTGATATCTGCAGCAGCATGATTGCAGTGGTTATAAATAGGCAGGAGTCGACGATCAAGTGTAATTACACAGACTAAGAACGAGTCCAGACAAGCCCCGCCACAAAGTCCTTCTCTAGTTCAGATTTACTCTTCAAATATTTCAATATGTGTAAGAGAAGGAAACCCTCAGAAGCTTTGAAACAAGGAAACCTGGAAACAAGGGGCAAATCTACCATGCAAACTTGATCATGACATTCCAAAAAGAACCCTAAGCACTTTGAAATGGGGTAGAAAGTGGAGCTAAATTACATATTTGCACAACTATCAAATTTTAATATTAAATAAATTAAATAAATTTAATATTAAATAAAATATTAAAACTTTTGTTGTTGTTGTTGTTTTTAAGACAGGGTTTCTGTCCTGGCTGTCCTGGAACTCACTATGTAGACCAAGCTGGCCTTGAGCTCAGAAATTCACCTGCCTCTGCTTCCTGAGAGCTGGGATAAAAGGCGTGAGCCACCAACTCTTGGCTTAATATTAAAACTTTCAAAGGCCACAAACCCATAGGACTCTGGGAGTCAGTGGCAAGTTCTGCTGCCAGGTGGCTTGTTTTCATTTGAACAGGTGTGCCAAGAACATAGGGTCTTTTAGATTTGTATCAAGGAACACAGCAATGGAAGCCTTCAGAACTTCAGCGAACTGTCTTGTCTCAAAATGGTCATACTAGATAAGGAAAGGGAAA
Source organism: Peromyscus maniculatus bairdii (assembly GCF_049852395.1). Classification (NCBI taxonomy): domain Eukaryota; kingdom Metazoa; phylum Chordata; class Mammalia; order Rodentia; family Cricetidae; genus Peromyscus; species Peromyscus maniculatus. The sequence goes on along the minus strand of NC_134865.1, from coordinate 883,963 downwards.
TGCACTGTATAACAGGACTATAGGGTTTCCAGTCCAGGAGTTTCCAGACAGACCAACTAAGTCTAAGCTATCTATCAAGGCAAATCTAGCTAAGCTAAATCTAAGCTAGCTATCAAATCTGAACTAAATCGAAGCTACCTATCAACCCAGAGCAAGCTTTCACTTCCTATCCTAATTGCTGATAAAAGAAAAGGGGATTTGAGGGAACACCTCATCTAAAACACAAGAAACAAATATTTATGAAAATACCATAATGAAATCCATTGCTTTGTGTGATTTTTTTAAAACTGATATAAATTAATAAAAACAAAATAGAGACACAAGAAACCGGAAGCACCTAATATTGGGTTACTTGCTGGGTAAAAGCTTGGTTCAGCAAAGAGTTAACAAAGCATCCTTCCTTGTGTGAGTGCTCAGTCTCTTCACCGCTCACCTGACAACCATGTCACTCAACCAGACTTTACCAATACTTCGTGTCGTGAGGCTCTAGTGTTGGGAGTTACATGTGTTTAGTTGATGGCATAGACTGGTCACACATACCAGAACCTTCCCTTTAAATCAAGGGTCCACAAGTAACACCTTCCACACATCGGAACAGTTACCGACAGGCTCAGGGTAACATAGACTTTAAGTTATAAATCCAGATGGATCCGGGTTGGGGATTTAGCTCAGTGGTAGAGCACTTGCCTAGCAAGCGCAAGGCCCTGAGTTCGGTCCTCAGCTCCAGATAGATAGATAGATAGATAGATAGATAGATAGATAGATAGATAGATAGATAGATCTAGACAGATCAACTAAATCTAATTTGAAGGAACATGGTCTATTAGTAAATGCATGAAAATGCACACACATATAATAAAAGTTATATTCAATTATTTTCAAAAGGTAAATTAAAGTCATAAGCATCTAGGACGACAATGGATCCTAACAGATCCAAAAGCCAATTCTGTGAACTACTATAGTTTACAGTGAACACTAATAAATTGCACCAATACAATGAGACAAAGAGAATGGCTGCCACACAACATACAATACACATTTGCTGAATTAAAGAATTGATGAACATATTAAGATTTGTCATGCTACTTTTTCTATTTATTATCAAGCTTCTAGTGCCTATAATTCCCCCCATCCTCTAGTGGTGGTGGTCCCAGAGATTGAACCTAGGACCTTACACATACCAGGTAAGCATGTTACCATTTGAGATAAATCCCCCAGTCCTTGACTTTTTCTATAAACTTCTTCTAACCAGATAGTTGACATAAAAAAAAAAATCAACTTAGAATAGGTATGGTGGCACACCCCTTTAATCCCTGCATTTGGAGACAGAAGCAGGAAAATCTGTGAGTTTGAGGTCAGCCTGGTCTACATAACCAGATGTAGGCCAGCCAGGGCTACATAGGGAGACTGTCTCAAAACAAAACCAACCAACTGAAAACAATAACAACAAAAACTTGTAAAAAGCTTTGCTGCCAAGGCCTGATAACCTGAGTTTAATCCCCAGGTCCCAAAAGGTGGAAAGAATGAACCTACCACCACAAACTAGCTACTGAACCTCACTGTGCTCTCTCTCTCTCTCTCTCTCTCTCTCTCTCTCTCTCTCTCTCTCTCTCTCTCTCTCTCTCTCACACACACACACACACACACACACACACACACACACAAAATAAATAAATTAAAATGCAAAAAAATAGAATAACTATAGTTGACAATGATTAGCAGAATATTAAAAAAAATAGCGGAAAGGATTTGTAATGCTCCCAACACAAGCAAATGCCAGCCATTTGACCTGATCATGATGCATGGCACACATGTGTTGAAATTCCAGACTCTGTCCCATCAGTACACACAGTTACCATGTGTCATCTAAGTTAATTTTAACACTTACACCTTAACAATGTATGTGACCCCCTACGCAGTGTATCATGAAGGTGATACACAGACCGGCTCTAGTGAACCCTAAGAGATTTATTGCTTTACAACTTAAAATTATAAACCATGAGACATCTTCACAGCATATGGCCAAGTTTATGCGATCAACCATGGAGAATAATTCAGTTTCATAAAAATGCAAATTTAACTGTAGTGCATTAATTCGTGCCCACTCCGTCTCTCAAGACAGTCATCAGGGACCTCCCACACGAAATCAATATGCAGACATCTATTTAACTTTATCACCGGCTCACTAAGTAAATATCACACTCTAGACCACTTAGGTGTTCATCACTCAGGCAAATAGCAAATGTAAAAAGCAGGCTGGTGGTGTCAAGCCATTAACAAATCAATCGATAACTGGTCCCTGGTTTTGGCCTAACATCTGCAGAGCAAACTGTTAGCCAGCTGCTGCAGTGGGGTCTGGGTGCAGTGGGGGATCCCCTCTTACTCTAAGAGAGGTTCTCGGGGAGACCATCAGTCAAAGCATGGCTCTTTGGGCTTTCTGAAACACTAAAGCAATTACTCCTTCATCACCAAAAGGCCTGAAACCTCTGAGGACCACACTGGGAGATGATACTCTGTTCTTCACCATGCCTAAACTTAAGGCAGTACTCATAAACCCCGGAGTACACGATATAAGAAGCATGGAGTCAATGGTTTGCTCTTCCACACTAGTTTTACTGCCTTTGGAATGAGTCTTAAAAGCATTTTATAGGTACTACGTATAGTCACAAACATCTAATCTTTCTCAAAGTGACCAAGAGTGGCCCTACCTTCTACAGCAAATTCAACTTCTTTTCCCTTAAGTATGATGTGAGCTGTTTGACCTCACATCCATGATGTCAAGACCCCTAATATCACTTTCTACACATTAATTTCAGGGTCAGTGCTAGGTCTGTCTCCTTCACGTGACACACAGCCAGTATCTTCTACTACGCCCTGGGCCACTTATCCATCTTGTCAGTTGAAAGACAGTGAACAGGAAGTGAAGAGAGGAAGACCATCTGCCCGAATCAAGTTCACGACTGCTTCCTCAAGTTATAGCACAGGACAAGCCCTGTGTACAAAGTGTCACAATTATGAACACAGCTCAGAAGTCCCACCTCTTTCATTTTGCCTGTCCCAGAGCCAACCACGGAAGACTCTACACAAAGCGTCATACAAGAGGCTCTGATGATGAGTGAGAGAACTGAAGGCATTCTCAGATTGGAACAGACCAGATGTCCATCTCACTGCTAGGGGATTGGAGGAAGGGGGAAATAGTTTTTCCTCTTTCTCTTGCCTGTGACTTGATCTAGGGGGTAAACACGATCATTTGTTGTCAAATGTGGAAGCTAACATTGGCCTTCACACACATTCAAAGTGCATGTCGGGCATGCTGGCCTGCACCACATTTACTTTCCTGTCTTACTTCCTGGATGGAAGGTTTAATCTTCACCTCAAAATGACCCACACAAGAAACAGCTTTTTCAAAGTCATGCTGGAGACCTACTTTTTCTGTGAGGGGCAGCTTTCTTCCTGCCTTTTTCTTCTTTTCCATAGAAACCTTGCCCCTCCCTCCTCTGACCCAATGATGAATGTGGATTCAATGAAATGACCCACAAAGAACAAGGAAAAAAAATCTGGGAGACAGCCTGTTTCTCTTGTTACCCATAGAGCTCAGCGTACAGCTTACTTCTAAGCGCAGACTAAACTTACCATGCCCTTATCACAGGAACAAATTGCATGTCCCAGGTTAACGGCCAGGTTGCAAGAGACAAGTTACGACACACCTGTGGCTTGCCATCACCCCCAGCGCCCTGACAGAAACCATGCCCCACTTCCCACACGCTGCCGCTCCCCAGATCTTACCCTGCCCAAGAGGTTGTCCTGAAGTAGTGTCTGTTGCAGCATCGGGGCCACATCCTCCAAGCTCAGGACATGGCAGAGGTCAGTGAGCTCCTCTTGACCCAGAGACCCAGTTCCCAGGGTGTCAAAACTGTCAAACAGCTCCTTGAGTCGGGCCTCATGCTGGTCCTGCTCCACCTCATCCATCCCATAGCCCACAGCGCTCACCTGTGCGGAACAGAGAGGAGGACAGGTTGGAGCAGATCGTTTCTGGACACGTGCATCTCTCCCAGCCCCACCAGCCACTTCAGACACTACAGCAAGGCCCTGCCTGGCCAGTGGTCCACACACACACACACACACACACACACACACACACACACACACGTTAGCACCCGGGGTAAATCTGCAGTGTTACAACAGAGGTAACATTACCAGCCCGAAGGAGTTAGGCCGGGAGAGTCTCCGCTCCTGACAGATCATGGGTAAATATGACTGTCGGCCAAACTCAGACCCGAGAGGGTTTCTCCCCTATCGGCCCCGAGGACTAGGAAAGTGAAAGGCTGCTTCTACCAGCCAGTCAGGTCAGGTGAGATCACTGTTAGTACCAAGTCACTGCAGGGTCAGAGCTGCCAGGCCTGTCAGCAAGCTCCAGACAACCTGCCCCGAGGCTGGGTCCTGAGGGGTGACCAAGCTTACTTCCACTCCAGTCAGCCTAGGTACTTCTGCACCACATCGACAACAGAGGCACTGGCTGAGCCACGTCCCAATTTACAAGGGACCAGATGCCTTTTACTCAAAAAGCAACTCAATTAGCCTTGCTGGCGCAATTACATGCTGTATGACAGGAAGTATTCCCCGAGGCCCTCTGAAGTCCCAGGGAGCTCTAGGTAATGCTTAGTTGCCAAGAGAAAGGGCAAAACACCACTCCAACCTTCCCCGTGGAGAGGTGCTGAGGAGACGCTGGCTGTTTTCTGAGAACTGAACAGTATCTCTGAACTCCGCCGCCTCCGGCAAACTCACGTTCATTCCTGGCTGCCCTGCCTCCCATTACTCTGATGCCCACCCCCAAAACCCCAGCCCCAGGCTTTCACCATCCCTAGCATTAGTCAAAACCTGAAATGATCAAAAAAAACTCAGAGTCATCTTTTGCTAAAAATAAAACCACACAATTCCAGGTATTTTACTTCAAGAATAAGATGTTTCATAGGCTGGATGTGGTGGCACATGCCTTTAATCCTAGCACTTGGGAGGCAAAGTCAATGGGTCACTGGGTTTGAGGCCAGCCTGGTCTACACAGCAAGTTCCAGGACAGCCAGGGCTACACAGAGAAACCCTGTTAGAATAAATGGGGAAGGGGAGGGGGCGATAAGACGTTTCCTTCTCCTCATATACAATAATCAAACGTTTAATATGCTGGATCCAGCCCAAATCCTGCACACCTGGAAGAAACTTCATGATGCAATCAGTGGGTGCCAAATATAACACAACATGCCCTTGGGATGGTGACCTCAGCCATTTGCAATCAGTCTTTCAGCTAACCCCTTGACTACAAAGCACAGCACCTTCCACCAGGGGCGTGGGGTGTAGCTCAGTGGAACATCATGTATGCTTAGCATGTGTAAGGCCCTGGGTTCAATCCCCCCAAGAGCACAGGCAATGGAAGCAGCACCTTTAACTAAACAAAGCCCTGAATCGGAACTTGGAGAGCAGCCCTCAATAGCTCAGAGCCCCTGTCATTTAAGTAGCTGCAGGCAGCTAGGACCCAAGGCAAGGAAGGGAGCTTTCCGAAACAATCCAGTGATGCTCTGGGCCGCCTGCTTTCTTTCCATAGACAATTAACTGTCCAAAATATGACAAGCCCGGACAGAGAGAGCCATGACCTCCTGAACCAGGGTGACCTCAGAAGATGAGCCGGAATGACGATGCAACACAGCTCGGTGTTAAAGAAGGGCCACTTCGGAAAGCCATGCGGCAGGGTGTGGGTCCAGGCGCCCCAGCTTGGGAAGGTCTCTTCCATCAGCAGCTTACCACTGAGGTGCAGCGGGCTCTGGCTGCCTTCCCAGGGTTGGTCTGTTGGGTGAACTAATCAGTATGTAAATGTTTTCAAAATATGTTGGGGGTGCTACATAAACAGCAAAGCTTCAGAAAAGAAACCCGAAGGTGTTAAACCAAGCCACAAAAAGGAAGGCGCTCTGGCTAATGAGATTCGCCTAGAGTGGGCCAGTTAATTGTCAACTAAGATCTGCTGGGACCCCCGTGGGCTCTGGGAATTCCACAGCTCCGAGGCTCCTTCTTAAGAGTCCTCTGTTTGTAATCTGACCAACTTCAGAAGGGCCTCGCTGGATTTCTGCAGAGTTTGTAAACTCAAAAGCGAAAGAGTCCTAACACTTCCCCTTTCAAGCAGCGTCTTCAAGGATGGCGATCTGTCTGTGTCTGTCTCAGCCAATGGGAGCGAGCGAAACTCGCCATGTGCTGACAGGGTCCGGCCGTACCTGCTGCTTTGAGCCTGGTTAGCAAGCATGTCTGCTTTAGGGAGGCCACGGGATTTTCACTAGATCAAACGTCCTTCATTTGAAAGCTTTTCCTTCTTAGCCCTGAGTTCCATCTCCCAGGTTCCCCAGACAGCGAGCTTCAAGCTTAGGAGACTGTTCTTTGGACTGAAGGGGAGGGTGGGGGTGGGAGGCGAGGGGTGCGGTGGGGTGGGTGGTGAGGGGTGAAGGGGGTCGGGGTGGGTGGTGAGGGGCACATGGGGGTGAGGTGACATGGGGGAAGGGGGGCTCCACCCCAGTGGGACAACTGTAGCACCCAGGAGATATCACACATGGTGACCGCTGTCAGTTCTCATCTGGCACCAAGTGCATTTTTGCTGGTTGACACAATTCTCCAAATGTTCGTCTGTAATTCCTCATGTAAGAAATTTTTCCCCTCCCCACTGGCCAGAAATGTAAGCCTAAGGGGCCACGGTTCTACTTCATTATTGTCTTTCCTTCCCCCAACCAAATAACAAACACAATCCTCCGTTCTTTTGGAACTCGGGAAATGGACTGACCTCATGGAGATTCCAGGGAGGGAAACTTAGCCCTGTGGGAGATGCTGAAATCAGCACAGACAGCTTCTGCACTGACCTCTTCCACACACATTATCGCCATTTCCCCCCTTTCCAGAAGAAACACAGCACCGTCCATGGCTACCAAACTCCAGTGAAGTCATCACAAATGTAATCCAGCACATTAGAGATTACGCCAGAGTCACAAACTACAGCTGCATTCTTCAGTGGAGAGACAAAACTTGGAGGAGAATCCATGCTAAAACACTTCTCAAGTCCCCTTGTTTAGACAAGGAGGATAACAACAGCCATCTGGAAGGGTTGTTCTAGAACTAAGTAGGGCAAGCTAGTGGAAGTGGCTAGGCTCAGAGAAACTGGTTCAGGAGAGGCAATTGAAAAATCAAGTGAGAAAATACCTGAGGCCTGGGAAGGAAGCATGAGCTTAGGAGAGTGACTTAAGTCAATCAGTCAGATGTCTGCCTGCAGAGCAGCCAAACAACCGACTCGGAATGCCACTGAATAGAGGGTAGGAATGGGCCATCCATGTTACCCGCAGAAGCATCATTATATTAATAAGTGATGATGGTAAAGGTAGTGCTTGGCTCCCTGAGCCTAACAAGGCAGATTATTGACAAATGTAATATCATATAACTGCAGAAAGGCTGAGACAGAGATGGGAACTCAGGAGGCATCATGATGTTGCTCCCAGCATGTCTAGCGAGCCTGGCCTATGCCAAGTACTTTATGTAAACCATCTCATTCATATAATTTAATCCTCCTAATTCAGGGGCATAGATAGTATCACTTCCCCATTTCAAATGGAGAAATTGGGGTTTGACGAAATTAAGCAACCTGCTCGAGGCCACAGCTTTACAGTGGAGGAGGAGCTAAGATTCTACTTAGAGTGTGACCATTATGACCCTCAATGCACACAGACCATGATGGGACTCCTGAAATGACACCTCTTTCTGTGTCAGCAGACTGGACAGCACTGAGAGAACCTGGGACAGTCTTAGGCCACACACTGTTCCAAATTGGAATGGGCAGAGGTAGGAGAACCCCTACCTACCCTGATCCATTGGCCTAATGAGTACAGCCTACAAGTCTCTAGGAATACACAAATACACAGATACGATAGACACTCTCTTTCTCTGAAGCAGCATTGGGATTTGAAGCTGAGAAGAAATGCATCCTTAGGTTAAGATGACCATGAAGAACCCCAGACACCTTCAATAATGGATGTGGTGATATATAGTGTACCCTAATAAACTTTGCCTGAAGATCAGAAGAAAGAACAAGCCACTAAATTAAACATAGAGGCCAGGCAGTGGTGGCATACACCTTTAATCCTAGCACTCGGGAGGCAGAGATCCATCTGGATCTCTGTGAGTTCAAAGCTACCCTGGACTATATGAGATTGACTTAGTCTAGGATAAAAACAGAGCCAGACAGTGGTGGCACACACCTTTAATCCCAGCACTTGAGATTTCACGCCTTTGCTTAAGAAGCACACACGCCTTTAATCCCAGGAGGTAATATGGCTGGGCCGAGAAAGGTATATAAGGCACGAGGAGACAGGAATTAAAGGTTGTTTGGGTGAAGCATCCCTTTCAGGCTGAGGAGTTGGTGAGGTAAGAGGTTGTGGCTGTGGCTTGCTCTGCTTCTTCGATCTTTCAGCTTTCACCCCAATATCCAGCTCCAGTTTTTTTTTTGTTGTTGTTGTTGTTGTTTTCATTAAAGACCATTTAGCAATTCGTGTTATAAATGGATACGGTTCAGAAATCACACATCATTTGTGGTCTTTCCCCTGAATGAATACTCAGGGTCTAACCTCAGAGCCAATGCTTTCCAGCCTGAGCAGGCACACATGGGCAGCAGGAAACTCACAAAGCTGAATTAGAGTAATAAATCCTCCTTGAAGTTGCAGAGAACAATCCCAGTTTAATGAAGACAGCCATAAACCTTGGCAAAGCTTTACTTGGAGCATCTTCCTCCCCAAGAACCCTAAACAAGGTTAGGGCCACATCACTAGGCCACAGACTCTGACAAAGACAGATACCACAGATCTGTGCTGCATGCCACTTGCCAATCAGCCCACCCCCACCCCCTCACCCCCCACCCCCACTGATGAAAACAGTGCCAACTGGGACTCTGAATTAGGTGGAGGTGGGGCTAAAGTAATGAAGTGTTCCACAGAAGATCAGTGTGAAGTACATGTGTAAACTTCTCAACACCTGGTTATAGAAAGGAGCTTGTAGGAAGGGAACCCCAGCAAAGGTGGGTGTCTAGGCTGGGCTGGAGGGAGTGAAAAGGGGATAAAATCTGGTAAGTGAAAAACCAAATAATAAATAAGCACAAAGCCAGAGCCCCTAGCCCAGGCCTTTGATTTTCCTTCCAGATGGCCCAGCAGCTGACCGGCCCTGTGGAATGCCTGTGTGCCCCTCTAGGCTCAGCCGTCTTCCTCTCGGAGGTGGTGTCAAAATAGATGCTTTCGGACCTGTGTCCAGACACAGCTGTTGGGGGTCCAGAGCCCAGGCAGTGACCACCAACTGACTCACTTCTTTACTTTGGGGCTGCAGTGATGAACACAGACAAACCCTGCTTGCCAAGGCTTTTCATTTACACCTTTACTAGGCCCCAGTAATGCCCGTGATCAAATTAAAGAGTTTCTTTTTTTCTTCCCTCTTTTCTGCAAACATTTTTACCAGCTGAGAAATTTTCCAGGCTTAATCTTGTACCAATTTTAGTGTAAAAGGAAATAATAAGGAGAATAAACTCAAGTACAGAACAAGCTCCAGAATAAGCAACGGCTTTTACCTACAACATTCCTTCCAAGTCCTGCCTGCTTGCTCAGGCACATGCCCCTTCCCTGTTCCAACAGTGCCTCCTCCCTCTATGCTGGAGATCAAACGCAATACAGCATCACCAGGCACACAGCTGAAGTAGAGAAAAAAGTATGCCATCGAACAGGGAAAATTCACATTCAAATGAATTTGAAAGAAAATGTGTGTTGCTAACTACACCCTAACATGTAATCGCGCTCAGGGCATCTCTGCTAGCATTTATTCTCACCCTAAACAAGCTTTAGCATTTTCCTGTCCTGAAGGCTGGTGTGAACCGGGCTTTTGTTACACCTAATAGCAGGTGGATTACCTAATCAGTTAAAGAACACCAGCTTTGCACAGCAAGGATCCAGTGACCTATAATCAACCTAAGAGCAAAAGTGCAGGAGCCCAAATACAAACAAACAAACAAACAAACAAACAAACAAACAGTTTTATGTTTGTTACTTTTTTTCAGCCTGAAATAACTTTCATTGCTTGAGCCGTATTTACATAAATTCATTTAGGATGGCTGAAGCTACGCGCCCTAGGGCATGAGTGGGGAACTTCGGTCCTCACATCGACACGTGATCTTTCACCAACTGTGCTGAGGTATTAGAATATAGATGCTTTATACACTCTCCATGCCCAGCGAGGGTCTAATTGCTTACACAAACTGCGGTAGAGAAGAAGCAAGCTAGTTTCTAATGAAGTTTCTCATTTGCATAATTCCATAATGTTTTAAATTATCTTCTTTGTAAATACAATCGGATAAACATATCTTTTTTCGAGGTTCAGTGAGCCACCCCACAAGCCTCTGGCCAACAGATGCAAGATCAATAGCCAGAATTCAAACTGCATTATTTATTGGCTTACAAATGAGTTGGCATCTATAAAAGTAAGCCTCCTGAAAGGCTCTGTCTGACTCCCTCTAAAATGTTCTGGTTACATCTGCCAAGCCTCTATCAGCTCATAAAGACGCATAAAATGTATTTTCATTATCAACGTAAAAATGGAAGTATCAAGACTGGTTAAATGGTAGTTTAGGAAGTCATTTACAGTGACATTTAAAACAATTTATTTGAACAACATTTGACTCATGATAAGAGCACTGACTATTAAATTAAGATAGGCTGTTCAGAATTCAGCGGAGCCCTATTCTTGTCCTGTGAGTTAACATCTTTCGATATGAAGGGCCATTACCTATCTAAAATGAAGAGGGAATAAGAAAAAAGAACCTGTGACATTCTGAGCAAGCACCTATTAAAATGACGGAAGCGTGACATTTCAACAAGAGGACCACATACAGGGTGGCTCCTCTTCTTTGCCCCAGGATGTGCTGGCAATGCCTTGGCTTACGGCAATCCAGTTTGCTTTCTCAACACTGCAGTTCAGAATGCTTCCCTCCAGAGCACCAGAGAGCTGTGAAGGTAAACAGGTTGCCAAGAGCCCCTGCCCCCAGAGGTTCTGATCACCTCCCTGTGAACACCAACCACAGACGAAGAGACCACACAAACTCCTCTCTCTGCCAGCCTGTAATGTTATCGACAAACAGTCTGGGATATTTCACAGCTACTTTCAGTTCCACAGCAAGACATATTAATATTCCAGGCCAGCAGCTTCCAACGGCCTATGCTACCACTGGAGAAGACCCTAGAATAAGCTACATTGATGCCACCAAAGTATTTCCTGGTGGTTTGTAGGCCCCAGGAAGCATGCAAATAGATACATTTACGCCAACATGACAGGTCTGAGAGAACCCAATTGAGAAACAGTTCGTAGTCCCAGGAGTCTAGCTAGAAGGCTATGATGAGATTGAGAAGAGCACCCTAGAGCCACCGAGGCAGCCACATAGACAACCACACAAATCGAGTCTGGTTGAGCTGCATGGAAAACCTTCTCAAGACTTCCTGAACGCCTGGAGAGGGTCTGTCCCAGGCAAGGGACAAGAAGACCGTCTCATAATAGTTGTATGGAAACACGATCTGTGGCAGGGCACTACTGCAGCCACCCTTCATTTGCACCTTCACCCTGTCTGTCCGGGCTGAGGCTGGGAGCATCACCCCTTCCAATCTCTCTCCGTTTCACGGAGAGCTTTTAGCGGAGGCTGGCTTCCAAACAGTTGTCTTTTTCGGGGTGTGGGGGGGGGAGTGGGGAGGGTACTGCAGTGCAGACCCGAGTCTCGGATACTTCTTCCACACCTACACCCACTCCTCACTTTATTCCACACTCCTCTGCTCTAGAGATCGGGTTTGCAGAGCAACTGTCAAAATGTATCGCCCCCTTTCCTGTTAGCTGCCCCCAAAAGCCTCTACCTGCACGGATCCCACGCACCTTCTAAAATCTCCACTTTCAGGACTCCAAAGAGCTCTGAGCCCCCGGGAGGCGCAGGGCGACACCCAGGGGCTCCCCCGCGTCGGCTTCCGGTCAGCTTCTGGCCCTCGGGGCTGCCTGGGTGGCCTCGATCCACAGAACAAGAACCCTTTCTACTTTGCTCCGGGTCCCGCCGGATGCTGGAGCGAGGCACAGTAACAGCTTTCAGCTCGGGACGCCTCAGGTCTGGGAGGCGGAGGTGTGGCGGGAGGGCGGGCCAGCCCAGGTCCCTAGCAACCCGCGCTGGCGTCCCCGCTCCACCTGCCCACCCGCGGGTCGCGGAGCTCGCACGCCAGACCCTTGGTCCGGCCCGGCCGGGCTCGCCTACCTTCCGTCGGCCTCTGGGGAGCGCCGGCGCCAGCCGCCTCCGAAGCTCTGCAAGGGAAGGGCGCTTTGTTAGGGCCCCGCGAGCGCCGCGACAGCGAGCAGCCCGCGCCGCCGATCCGGGCACGCGTCCTTCCTGAGGACGCGACTGGGGACCCGCGCGGGCGTCATTTCCATATGTAAGGGGCCAACGCTCACAAAAGCACGCCGGCGCATCCCCCGCCTCCCTCCGCCGTCGCCGCGGCCCCTCCCCCCTCCCCTCCCTCCCCCGCCGCCACCCGCCGGCGACAGCGCCCCTCCCCGGGCCGCCACCGCGTGCTGGACCGGGACCTGCGGGTCCGCGCGGCGCGGGACGCTCGGGGTCCCCAGCAGACGGCGCGTGGGCAGCCGCGGCCTCGAGCTCTCCCAGGTCGCTCGATCCTCCCGGGGGTCCCCAGCTTGTCGCTCACCGCGTCCCGGAGCTCAGGCGCCCCCCGCTACAGCACAGACCATGACCTCGGGGCTCTCGGGCTCCGCCGGGTGGCACGGGACGGCCGCGCCCAGCGCGCTCGCTCCCGGCTCAGCCGCAGCCACCAGGAGATCGGGCCGCGGGGGAGGAAGAGCCCGGCCGCGCAGGGAGGAGTCAAGGGGACGCCGGCCAGGGCGCGGCTCCTCCTCCCGCCGCAGCCGAGGGAGGAGCGGGTGGCGGCTGTGAGCCCCCGCCTAGGAGATTTGAACTTGGGAACGCCCCGGCTCTGCGTGCGGGTCCGGCACCCTGAGGTCGCCTGGGTGCACCAGCTGGCACTGCCACCACGCGGTCCCTTGCCCGCCGCCTCCTTTGCCTCTCAAAGGCATCCGCTAGCACCTGGTGGCTGGGCACAGGGCCCACAACGTCTCTGGAGAGTTGAAGACCCCAGCCTCACGGACCTTAAGTGGAAGTTCGGGTATCTCTGTAACCTGCAGGCGACCTTGGATTTCCCAGTCCCAGAGAATCCTTTGAAGGTCATAGGGTCCCGAAGAGCAAACGGCCCTGGAGAGCACTGAGCCCTCTGGACCTCTTACCACTTCTAAAGGCATCAGGAGCCGCCCACCTCATCCTCATAGGTGCCCGGACCCTTGTATAACCTTCTGAGGGTGCAGTCAACCCTTTGTCACAGGCACACAGAACGGAAAGCCCTTGGAGTTGGTGGTCCTTGGGCCGTCAAGGGTACTGGGTGGGTCCCCGCTCCGGCTACAGTTTTCTCGCGTGCCTGTTCCACATACACCCTCAAAAGTGCTACTACCTTCATCTTGGTTTTCTCCCCCAATCCCTGACACAGGATCGCAAATCCAGGCTAGAGGTGGAGAGAGCTATAGCCCGAGGCAATGCCTCCCCAGGATCCACGAGTGGCCCTTGTAGAAGGAAGGATCTGCCTGAGTTAGTACACCCACAAGTTATTTCCACAAGAACGTTGGACAAATTCTAGGTGACAGAAAGGAAACCGGCAAGTTCAGGCTTCTGGAAACAGATGTGACCTGTTCCTCATGACAAGCACCCTGAGGAGGTAGACACCATAGCGTTTTTCAAAGCAGGAAGCTGGAAGTCCCGGAAACCGGAGCCTCACACAGGAAGCCCGACACAGCTAGGATTCAGAAGAACATCACTTATGTGGCACAAAAAAAAAATGCCTAGAACTTAATGCTCACAGCCCAGAACCTGTGAAACCGGTGAGATTTCAGTGGGACCCCCAGCTGACCAAGGCCTAGTTCCTCATTTTCCACTTGTATTGTGCTACAGTTCTGCAGAGTAGAGAAAATTGAATGAAGCACTTAGAGGCTCTCTTTCTATGATTTCTTACATGAATCCACAGTCACCCCAAAATTTAGGAAACACATATAACAAAGCAAGTTATCTAAAAAATCCAAATCTTCCTCCAAAACAGAGCATCTGGGGAATATAAAAGGGACATTTCATGCCCCCATCCCCTTTTAGCAGACAGAAACTCACAAACTGTAAACACAGCTATTCAGTTAGTCAACACCATTCATCAGCCCACTACTAGGATACTTACAGAGATGTCATGAACAAGAGAGGGATGCTCACGGGATCCTCAAACAGCCAACAGCCTCAGGGGTGAAGGGTGAGGCGGCAACTTCCTTCTGCCGGGTCTCTGCCATGGCAGATCCATGGCGCTGCTTACCTCTCCATACGCCCCTGGAACCCCCGAGAACCCTTGAGAATGAGAAGGTGCCTTAGTTCAACGTGGCGATTCCTGGGGCAGGAGATCCTGGAGGCAGTGTTCACTACTTGTGGAGGGAGCACAGATTGCTAGGGATGGTGTAATTAGACAAACACAAGACTGGTTTTTTGAAAGGATGGGATGGGGTGGAGTTAGTGCTGGGATCACCTCCAGCCTTGTCACAGAGGAGCGAGCTGCACGGAGCCAGGCAGTTGCTGCTGGGTTGTTGAGAGCCCGTGTGAGGCAGATTCTTGAACACCCTGTGCCTGCGTGTTAGGTGGATGATGAGTCTCAGTCCAGACAAAACCCAAAGACTTCCCTTAGAACCAGCCCCTCGCTTGGCAGGAATGGTTTTTGTTCTACTTCACATAGAAAATAAAGGGAAAAAATGAAATGTGAACGTTTGCCTGGAGGTAATATCCATTGCAAGCTAAATTTCTCCTTGTATTTGTTGTAGTTTATCTGCTTTTGATTTTAATTCTCATTTTTACAGAACCTTGCTGATGGAGCCTGGGACGTTGAAGTATTTGCTCCTGTTGCATGGGGTTAGTTTTCTGCTACATGCTACAGTATCGGGCTGGACTTAGCTGTTTATTTAAAACTCTCAACAAGTTTACTGACGCACATGCCTTGGAAGAGTATGTCACTCGGTTTCTTCCTGAAGAAACTTTATGTTTGGTTTTGAGACAGGGTCTCTCTACAGACCCCTGGCTGTCTTTGGACCTCACTACATAGACCAGTCTGGCCTTGAACACACAAGAGATCTTCCTACTTCTACCTCCTGAGTGCTGGGATTAAAGGTGTGCACCACCACACCCAGTTTTAACGTGTATCCCAGTCGCGCTGAGAGCCTGATCCTCCTGCCTCCACAGCCAGCCGGAAGCTTTATAAATGATCAGAATTGGAACAGTGAAGATGAATTGGAGAAAGAGAGGAGGGGAGATGGGAATGAGGGGTGAAAACGGTAAGAGAGAGGGGCAGGTCGAAGAGCGGTTAGGAATGTAGCCATTTAAACTCCCTGGTACCTAAAGAATGATGCCCTGCTCCCAGTCAGGGAAAGGTTGCAGTTCTGACCCAACTCAACCTATCCAACCCCATGCCATGGTTGGTTGGGTATGTTCTCTCTCTCTCTCTCTCTCTCTCTCTCTCTCTCTCTCTCTCTCTCTCTCTCTCTCTCTCTCTCAATGTGAGGATTTCTCTGTGCAACTCTGGCTGTCCTGGAACTCCCTCTGTAGACCAGGCTGGCCTTGAATTTACAGAGATCACCTGCCTCTGGTGTGTGCCACCACGCCCTGCTGGGTATATTATTTCTTTTTCACAGAATAGCCTCAAACCCTTGTGGCTAGCCCAGGAACTGAGTGAAAGGAAGAGATGTCATGCTTTCTCCTGAAGATTAAATGAAGGAGGAAGGAGGGGGAAAAATGTCTGTATTCCAGAGACGCATGCCAGGGACCAGGAGACAAAACAGCTGGGCAGGAAGGAAGAACACACGTGGAGAGAAGGTGGATGGAAGGCGGGTCTTAGCCTTGACCCTGGCCACTCTCCTTTAGACTTCATCTCTTCACCCTCCTTCCTGAGGTGAAAGGAGATGAATTCGGAGATGAAAGGAGATGGATTATATGAAAGGAGATGGATTCAGCTCAAATTTTGAAGGTCCCCAGGACTGTCTTGGTGTTCTGAGGAAGCATTCTCAGTGCTCGCCCTTGGAGAAGCAAAAGTACCCACGTGTGATAGAGCAGGGGGATGTCTTGAAAGCAGTACTGGCCTCTGACAAGTTGGGCAGCGCACACAGGTTCTAACACAGCAGAGCAGAGGGCGAGGACGCCACTAAAATATGGCTGCCACCCTCACTCAGACCACTGCATTTCACACGCTGTCCTGGTGGCCTTCCAGACATCTAAGGCCCAGCTCAGCCATTGCAAAAGAGCCTGTCCTCATGGAAGTCGGCCTCCCCCTGCTCTGCTCTGTGCACACGCCTCTGAATCCTTCCACTGCTTTTCTTTCTGTCCAGATCATTGGGCCTGTGACTGAGTTGGTGCCTTTGTCTCTGTCCCTTGTCCTTTCTTTGGTGCAGAAGTTAAAAGCACAGCAGGAATCAGTCCTTGAACTCGTGGATCTTTAGAGTTGAGCATTTTAGATGGATTCCAGATACTTGTCACTCACCTGGAAAGGAGGATGCATGCTCCGCTCATGGTGGCGTTGGGCTGGTTTTCGTTCTGGGGACCATCCTGTTCCATGAGTCTGGAAATGGTCTACTGTTCTAAAGTTCAAAGATGGTCACTGCAGCCTTATTCAAAGAATAAAAGCAATAAATAAAAGGAAATGGAATTTTAGTTTAAAAGCAGCAATGTTCTTTCCCTAAGTACTTGACCAGTGGTGATGTGAAATCTTCACTTGAAGTAAAAGATTTTTGAGTAGAAAATAATGTTTTTCCAAATGAGACGACTTTTGAGTTTTTGTATAAGAAGTGGGGACCCACTTAAAACAGCTCTGTCCAATATACATATATATATATATGTCATGTGAGTAGCTCAAGCTTTTACGGACAGCCATATTTTAAAAGGTAATGTGAACACATAACATTATTATTTAATATGTTATTTGACCCAATATGTTCCCAAATATTATCTTTTCAACATTGAATCACTATTAAAACCAATGAGGCATTTTTCCATTTGTGTTTGTGCAATTCTTTGGCTCCTGCTGTGGATTTTTGCTTGTAGCCTCTCTCTCTTCATCCTGACCATATAGACTGATAGCTGCTGCTGTGCTTAAGATCACAAAGTGGATGTATCTGACCCCAAGCCTGGGCCTGTTCCCATAGCACTTGCTTCCTGGGACTGTTTATAGATGACCCAAATAGGTAACTTAAAAGGATCCAGGTTGTCAAAGTAATAATATTATCCTTTAAAACTGGCTGTCTTCTAAACCCCTCAGCTCTCCAATAAATTAAATTTATTTAATTCTATTTTATGTGCATTGGTATGAGATGTCAGATCCCCTAGAACTGGCATTACAGACAATTGTGAGCTGCCTTGTGGGTGCTGGGAATTGAACCCGGCTCCTTTGGAAGGGCAGCCAGTACTCTTAACCACTGAGCAATCTCTCCAGCTACCTCCAAAAGCCCTTTTTAAACTAAAATTTCAGAAGGAAGGCACTCTGTACAGTATTTTAATACCTAGAAATGACAAACTAGAAAATGGCTTAAGTTTGCCTTACTTGTTCTTCAAATCTACAGGGAGCCTAGCAGAGAGACCACAGACTAAAAAGGCTGTGAGATGCTCATCCTCCAAGGAAACGTGGGAGAGTGCTTGGCTGTGGAATGTCTTTCTGTATGCTGTGAATATGTGTGGCTCCCTTGGATAATAAATAAAGCTGCTTTGGCCTATGGCAAGAAAGCTGACAGCCAGGTGGGAAATCCAAGCAGAGATACAGAGAGAAGAAGGGCGGAGTTGAGAGAGGCACCAGTCGCCACCAAAGGAGCAACAGGATGCCAGCAGACTGGTAACACCATGGCCATGTGGCAACATATACATTAATACAAAAGGGTTAATTTTAGATGAAAGAAGCTGAAGCCATAGGCCATACAGACTATAATTAATATAAGCCTCTATGTGTTTACTTGGGACTGAGCAGCTGCGGGACCAGGCAGGACAGAGGAAAACTTCTGTCAATATATGGTGCCCCACGTTGGGTGCCAGCTGTTGTTTGAATTTTAAAAAGTCATATAATAAAAAAAAAACCTGGAGCCTGATATTGGGGTGAAAGCTGAAAGATCAAAGAAGCAGAACAAGCCACAGCCACCACCTCTGACCTCACCAACTCCTCAGCCTGAAAGAGCTCCAGCCAGAAGGGCTTCAGCCGAAAAAGCTTTCTCAGCCGAAAAGGCTTCTAGCTGAAAGGGATACGTCTGCCGAAAGTCCCTTAGTCCCTGTCTCCTCACATCCTATATACCTTTCTCTGCCCAGCCATCACTTCCTGGGATTAAAGGCGTGTGTGCTTCTCCATACTGGGGTTAAAGGTATATGCCACCACTGCCTGGCTCTGTTTTCTCTCCTAGACTGAGTCAATCTCATGTAGTCCAGGGTAGCTTTGAACTCACATTTGGATCTCTGTCTCCCAAGTGCTAGGATTAAAGGTGTGTGCCACCACTGCCTGGCCTCTATGTTTAATCTAGTGGCTTGTTCTGTCCTCTGATTTTCAGGCAAATTTTATTAGGGTACACAATATATCACCACAGTGCTTGGGCCTCAACCATCCTCCATCCCACTCACATCAGCCCCTGACAGCATCCTGAGGATCCATGTTGCTTTCCATGATTAATCTCAAAGACCTTGAAATAGCTAGGTGATCTTACCTTTTACTCTTTCAACAGTTCAAATCTGAAACGCAGGGTGAAATGGCCTTATGAAAAGAGAAAAATGAGACCCATGAGAGAAGATCACTACTCCCAGTAATAAAGACACTGGGAAGTAATCTAAATAATGAAGGCCTCTTTGACCGGACTGATGAGGGTGCAATCAGATAGATGTGGCATTACAGAAAGCAATATGAAAATCTTTGATTTGCATTTCATTTTCAACTGGGACAGAAATGGTGGAGCTTTCTAAGGTTACATTTAGACATCTGCACACCCGAGTTCCAAGGTTAAAGGGGTGCTAATCTTTCTGGCAGTGAACTCCCGCGAGTCATGTTCAATTTACATAAATGTCTGTCTCAGAGGCTGCTGCTGTGTTAGAGCCAAAGCTGAGGTACCACACGCCATACCCAGACTCTGATGGAAATGCACTTTGTCTGGCTCTTGACTGTTAAGGGTTTTTTCCCCCATGCTATGTCACCTATCTCTGGGTCTTCCGAAGTGTGAGCAAAAAATACCAACAGAGAGAAAAAGAGAGTGGTGTCTGTTTGTGTGCATCTGGTAAAAGGCCTAAAAATCAAGAACAGGGTGCGTGTGTGTGTGTGTGTGTGTGTGTGTGTGTGTGTGTGTGTGTGAACACATGTGCCATGGTGTGCCTGTGGAGGTCAGAGGATAACCTTGGGTGTTGGTCCTCACCTTCCACCTGGTTTGAGGCAGGTCTGTCTGTCTGTCTGTCTGTCTCTGACAGGCAAGTATACTGAGTCACTCCCATTTGTCCTTCTGCATCCTCTCTCTGCCCTTCTCCACCTGTTTTGCACCCTAGGAGGACATCCTTGAGGAGTGTGAACAGGCTCCCCCCAAACTTGGTGTCAGCTGATGGGGTCACTGACAAATTCTAGAGGGAAGCAGGAGTACCCAGCTCCATTCCTGTAGGGTCTCCAAATTCTAGAGGGAAGAAGGAGTACCTAGCTCTCTCCCTGGAGGGTCTCTAGAGGTCAGCTGCAGAGACCAGCCCTTGCCACACAGCTCTGGCACCAGCTCTCAAAGCCATGCTTTCTTCTTGTCAGTGATGCCAGGTTGGTCAATAATGGTCATTAATGACCCCTACGACCAGCTTCTAGGATTGCACATGTCTGGTTTCTCTGCTTCTACAAATGCCATTGCAAACAGACCTCCCATTATTAACTGTCCTGTAAATGCCCAGTTCGAGTTCTGGCTTTGTATATGTGCATGTACATGTTCATGTGTGTGTGCATGTATAGGGGCACACTTTTGTAAATGTAAAGGCCAGAAATCAATGCCAGACATCTTCCTTAGCTGCTCTCCAACTTCTATTTGGAGACAGGGTCTCTCCTTGAACCTGGAACCCATCGATTCAGCTTGGTTCCCTGGCCAGTGAGAGGAAGGCTCCTCCTTCTCTGCTTCCCCCTGTGCTTTTTATGTGGGTGCTGGGGATCTGAACTCAGGTCCACATGCTTGCAGGGCAAGCCTCTTACTAACCGACCCTTCTCCCCAGCTCACCTTCTGAGGCCAGGATTGATGAAGTATTAATGCACACACCCTTGCTCTAGAGATCACTGGCCCTCTCAGTAACAGTGTGGGACTCCCAGAATAGTTCTACTGTCAGAAATCATCTTGGCAGTGTTTGGAGTGAGGCTTTGTACAGGACTTTTATTAAGGGTGATTAGTGTGAGTGTCTAGAGGAAAGGGGCAGGGAGTGTGGCGTGTGGGGTGGGTGGAGCAGGACAGGGAGAAGGAGAAGGAGTTACAGAAGGGTGTCAGCTCAGGCAAAGCACCAGTCTCAACCTCACGTTGGCAGGAATTCTGGGGCATAAACTCACCTCAGAGTTGGCTCTAAATTAAGTCAGGGGAGTGTGACTTTCACTCTCCCACACCAGCAAAGTCACTGGCAGTTAGCACCTCAAGGCTGCAGCAAATTGCCAGAAGCTTCCAGTTCTCTGTAAAGAGGTAAGATCCAAATAATTGTCCTCTGAAGACAGTCGCAAGAACCAGTCATGAAAGTCCTGGTGCAGATGTGGACACGAAGAACCTGTGAAAGGGATGCCAGGTCCCCCGTGGCTTGGCGGTGGTTAAGGAAGGGAGGTACGTAATCAACTGGCCTGAGGATGCTGCCATCGTGGAGAGGGAAGGGCTGTCTTTGAAGATGGGGGACAGACCCTCTCCGCCAAAGCACTGCGTATGAACTCAATGGCATTTGCTTTCAGTGGACGCAGTCAACCTCAGGGAACATCGGTTGGGATCCACTGTGCACTCAGAAGAAGCAAAGGCATCTTTGTGGGAATCTTGGCCACAGATGCCAGTAGTAGCTCTGAGGTATGTGTGCATGTGGCTGTTGGGGGTTGGGAGAGTCTCACCACTTGCCATTTTCCTCCGAAGCTTCTCACGCTTGGAAATTTGTCATAGGAGCTTTTCTCATCTGCAGTTCAAACACTTTTCAGCAGGAATTTAGCTGAAGTTGAAATCACCATCTGGCATCTCAGATTGAACCAGGTTCTTTGCGTGCCAAGAACTCCTTCTCTTGGCAATGATGCTGACTGTGATCTTTCAGAAATGAGTCGCGGGCTGGCATCTTGACTGAACAGAGCAAGCAGCCTGTCTTGGAATTTTGGAAGAGATGTGCTGAGCGCATTGCTGTACCCGGAAGGGAAGTTGGACCTCCAGGTCTGAAACTCCATAAACCATGAATTTTATAATTAAGCTAAAAACCACTGGGGTGAGGGGAAGGGGTCTGGACAAAATGATCGGAAGCCACAGGTCATTGCAGGAGGAGTTTTTGACCCTGGTCAACCAGTGCTGTGTAAGCACTTAGGAACTGCGAGAGCGTAGTCTACTGGGGTAGGGATAGAGCCGACTAAGAAGTAGTCCTTGCTCTCCCGTGCCTCAGCATCCACAATAACCATACCAGCATCCGATGGTTCCCGGGCACAATACATCAGTGCCCATGGCTGAGTTGCTCTGAAATCATTTTTTACTAGCAATTCCAGCATGTTTCTGCTTCCAGAGGCCTGGATCTACCACAGTCCTTCAGGGGACATTCATGAGCCAATGAGCTCTTAGATAAGAGCAGGAAGTGCTGATGCGGGACAGACCACCTGAGACTCCCTTGGGACTTGGAGTTAATTCTTCCTCTTGTGAGTCTCTTTCCTTCCTCATACCTCCTACACTCACTTGCTGGCCTCTTCTGGGAGTGTTCCCATTCCCCCACACATCCTCCTCTCAAAGTGTGAGTTTAGGAACCTTGACCAAAACCAGGAAAACAGATTTGAATCAAATAAGGATGGTGTAATTCTGCCCAGAGATCCATGAAAGGAGGGGGTATTCAAACAAAGTCTTAAAGGACATTTTGGATTCTACCAGATGGATGGACCCAAGAAGCATCTTGATGAATCTGGGAAAAATGCATCTGTGGAACAGTCTTGGTGGGTGGGGCTGCTGAAGAGAGATCCGAGCATCAGTAAAGAGACTAGGCTTGTAGGAAATTAGTGATAAAGTTGGGTGTGGTGGCGCACGCCTTTGATCCCAGGATTTAGGAGGCAGAGGCAGGTGGATCTTTGAGTTCGAGGTCAGCCTGGTCTACAGAGCAAGTTTCAGGACAGCCAAAGTTACACAGGGAAAGCTGCATTGAAAAACCCAAGGAGGTGGAGGAGAAGGATGAAAGGAAATAAATACATAAATACATAAATAAAAATAAATAAAAAATAAATAAATAAATAAATAAATAAATAAATAATAAGGAGCTACTGGAGATACTCGAGCAAGAGATAAATATGATCTCTCTCTCTCTCTCTCTCTCTCTCTCTCTCTCTCTCTCTCTCCCCCAAATAGGAATTATAAAAGATGGGCTAGCTCTATGGAGGCCATTACAATGTTCCAGGAAAAGATAGTGAAGGACTGATTTGGGATCCTGGACATGAAAATAAGAAAGAGATGGCAGCCCTTCAGACTGAATACTGGGGCAACTAAGTGGTTGTGGGTGACCAAGGAGAGCTATCATGGGTGGCAAAGCTGTGGTGTTGGATCAGAGAGAGGATGAGGCCGATGTCGACAAAGAGATGGGACCCAAGAGAAAGCCAGAGGGTGGAAGTCCAGAAGTCCATTTCCATACATGTTGAAATTGAAGGAGACCCCTAAAATTTCCCCCCAAACTCAAAGAAATTTGAATAAAATACAAAAATAACCCAAGTGAATAACAATCAGATGAAAGAACTTGGGGGTATTTAGAGCATCACAAATTTCTAGATCAAGGTTAGCCCAAATGCCTTACAAAGAACACAAGGTTAGCTGCTTGGGGGCCAATGAGACGGCCCAGGGGGTAAAGGCACTTGCCACCAAGACTGTCACCCTGAGCTCAACCCCTGAGATCCACACGGTAGAAGAAGATAATCACTCCCCTGACTTCCACGTGTGTGCCCAGACACACACTCTAACATACGTCAATAGATGTAATAATTTTTTTTAATCAGCTGCCTCACCTGGAGAATTAGCTCAGTCAAAACACTTACCTCAGAAGCATGAGGACCTGAGCTGAACCTCCAGAACCCATGTAAACATAACCAGTACCGTGGAGTACACTTACCACCCCAGGCCTGGAGAGGGGGGAAACAGGACTGGGATGATCCCCGGGGATCACTGGCTAGGCCAATCAGGGGATCTCCAGGGCTTTGAGAGACCCTGTCTCAAAGGAAGTGGGCGATGTTCCCAAAGTTGTTCTCCAGGCTCCGTGTGAACACACACCCAACACCACTGTGAACATGTGCACACACAGCACAGCTCTCTGGAGAGGATTTAAAAACAACACAATCAACAGCAGAAAATCCGAACACCCTTTATGAATAAGAACACTTCAAGCCGGGTGGTGGTGGCACACACCTTTAATCCCAGCACTCGGGAGGCAGAGGCAGGGGGATCTCTGTGAGTTGGAGGCCAGCCTGGTCTCCAAAGCGAGTTCCAAGAAAGTAGCAAAGCTATACAGAGAAACACTGTCTCGAAAAGCCAAACCAAAACCAAACCAAAACAAAACAAAACAAAAAAAGAACACTTCAGTCTGAACATCCCTTACGAATAAGAACACACCAGCAAAAATGCAGTGCTTGCATTTCACCGTGGATTTGCTTTGCTCTGGAGCAGAGTCTACACAGTCTGAAGACTGGATCTGAAACTTAAATCTGTGTGGCTGTTGGGACAATCCTGGGGAGCAGAGTCCTGTGATAATGGTACTGAAATCAAGAAGGGAAGCAGTGCTTTTCATGTCCATAGCTATTATCTGTCTAATGTAACATGCGGCTTGCAAAGAGAATGTTGGAGCAACAGTCCCATCAACTGGCAGTGGCCGTTTCTTGCTCCTTAATTACTGCCATTCATTTACTTTTGACCTTGAGTTGCTTTTAAGAAAATAAATCAATATGCCCAAGAAGAAACTGGCATCCCTTCATTGCGCTGACATTTCAAACAGTACACAATTAGAAGAAAAAAATGCAAGTAAAAAAAAAAATTTTTTTTTCTATGAGACACATTGTTTCCAAAGCCAAGAGACTTGGAAGGCCAGCAGAGAAGCTTTGCTGAGTTACAATGTTACATTTCAACTTTCCTCTTTGAGAACCTCTAAGTCGCAGCAATTCTGACAGTTCCTCCTATCTGAAGTGACACTTAGGTTGCAGAAACAAAGTTTCTCCTGCATATTGCAGAGGAGGAGCTGGAAAAAATGAAAAGAAGATATCAACGTCCTCCCCTCTTTCCTTGGCTCTCAGTTCCTCCCTTCCTCACTAAGTGCTGAGGACAACAACCGTACTACAAGGTAGAGACGCCAGGCGGAACTAAGGGACACAGGCGTGGGTAGCATGCGGTGAAACCAGAGCGTGTAGAAAAAAAGCTGATGTCGACGGCTCTTCATGCCTGCTCTCCTTCACCTTCATATGTATAAAGTACGTCAGGCTCATCAGCGCTCAACATATCCATAAGGCTGCCTCCACATGAAATCCTGCTCCCTCCTTGTGTACATTTGGTCAATGATTTCATTTCTGTACCCTCTGTGTCTATAGCAAACACAGATATCAATCAACACATGCCTTACAGGTTGCTGGTTTACAAGAGTTCATTTACTCAGAACTTACAGTAGGCTCGGATGCTCAGAGTGAACAACTGACCTCAGCTATTACTGCTTCCTATCATGCAGAGGACTGAAAACATGAAATCGTCTAAATTTTCAGCCTTAGAGGTGGAGACAGACAGGTGCATAGATAAGGAGAATAAAGAGTGAAATGACCACCAATATTTAGGTATAATGGAGGGGTCACCTCGAAGGGAGTGGAGGATTCTTTTGGTCAACTCTTTTGAGATGGATGTAATATCAACCCAGAGCGGTTTCTAATTTCCCTGACCCTTAGGTAAACGATCCTTCCTTATTAAATGCCAGCTTTGCACTCTGTATTTGACCACAGTTAGTCCCCTGTGAATAAATGCAGAAGCACAGAGCTTTCGTGAAGGGACACTGTGGTTCCTCGCTGTTTATACTCTCAACAAAGGACCTTTCCAGAAGTGGTGAAAACAGGTTATATTTTCCCGACTCCTAGTCTGTGTTCTCCTCCTATGCCTCCTCCTCACCTCATCTCTCCCTTCCTTCTCTCTCTCTCCCTCCACCTGTCTCCCTCCCTCCTTTCTTCTAGAGACCCCCTTTTCTATGTAGACTAGGCTCAAACTCTCTATGCAGCCTCGGCTGGTCTCTAGCTCTCAATCCTCCCAAAGAAGAGCCCAATGTTAGAACCACAGGCGTGTGCACGGCCCAGTGCCCTATTGCTGTCTATAGAAGCCAGAATTGCTACCATGTGTGGGGGTGCAAGCCTGTACTCCTGGCACTTGGGAGGTGGAAGTATGAGGACATCAAGTTCAAGACCAGGCTGGGCTTGAGTCTCTGGTTCAGTAAAGCTGAGAGTCTGAGGCTATCTAGCAGGCACAAGATTGTGGGCTTAATCCACAAAAGAAAAACCAAAGCGTGGTGATGCATGCCTTTAATCCCAGCACTTGGGAGGCAGAGGCAGGTGGATCTGTGTGAATTCTAAGCTAGCCTGGTCTACAAAGTGAGTTCCAGGAAAGGCGCAAAGCTACACAGAGAAACTCTGTCTCGAAAACAAACAAACAAAAAACAAAACAACAGCCGGGCGTTGGTGGCGCACGCCTTTAATCCCAGCACTTGGGAGGCAGAGTCAGGCGGATCTCTGTGAGTTCGAGGCCAGCCTGGGCTACCAAGTGAGCTCCAGGAAAGGCGCAAAGCTACACAGAGAAACCCTGTCTCGAAAAAACCAAAAAAAAAAAAAAAAAAAAAACAACAACAACAACAAAAAGAAAGACAGGACTATTTGTACAGACAGGGAAAATAATGCCCTCTCTCTCACCAGAAGGTGGCCTGGCTCCCTGTACCAGTGACTCTCTCAGTCATGAGCATATAACTTAATTCTGCCCAATGGGCCCAAAGGAAAGTGAGCTGGGACTCTGGGAAAGGCTTTATCACTAATACAACTAATGGGGGGGGGCAGTGGGGGGCTCCTATTAACCTTTGATGTTGTAGGATATTTGGATGCACACTGGTATCTGGCCATGAATGAGATTTTGCTGGTAGCCTAAGAACAGAAAAGCAGAAATCCAGAGATAAGATGGATTACTGAAAATGTCTTTAAGACACTGAACTTTCTGGCTTGGGTTTCATCTGCCTCTAGACTTCTTGATGAAGGAAAAAACAACCCATTTACTATTTACAATGGCATTAGACAAGTTTCTATTTTCTATCAAGTCCTTGTTCTAGTAAGTTTATATTATCTCCCCACATGTGGGACACTTCCCTTCAGGAAGAGTGTATGTACTTTTATAAGCCCAGGCATGACCATGTGACTTTTTTGACCAATGAAATAAGAGTTACATGATAGCCATTTCCAGGCAAAACCTTTTATGAGCTAATGTGTGGTTTGTGCCCCTCCATTCTTTCTGTTCCCATGTCCGAGCAGCCTTTAGGGGTTCCAGCCTGGTTCTTCAGAGCCATAGGAACAGGGTACTCCCATCCCTTCCATGGATTTGGCAAGAACATAGGAGAGAGGTGACAGTTATTTCAAACTGCTGAAATGTAGTTTTTCTGTTGTTACCACAGAGAAATCTCATCTCTTTTGTCTGGTAGATGTCTTCAACCCAGTGGTGTGCAACAAGCACGAAGCCCAATCAAGAACTTGAGATGCAGAACTTTGATTAGCTGGGTGAGTGTTGTCCATCACTGTCCTCTGAGCGTGACAGCTGTTACCCTCAGCAGAGCAGCTGTGAATGCTTGCAAGAGATGCTCAAGATGAGGCCTGCTGGCTGCAGCCATTCTCTCATAGACAGGATTGGGGTGGGGAAGGTCCCTGGACCCTAAACTTCCCAGCCGGCTGTGTGTTACTCTGTCCTAATTGTACATGACCTCACTGTATCTGAAGCTGCTAGAGTTTGAAAGGCTAACTGAAGTAGTGACTCCATCTATGCTCCTCTAGGGAAGCTATCATCCACTCTGGGGATGAGACTTTTTTGGAAGTGTTGCTACTTTGGCATTGCTCATGCTCATGTAAGTGGCCCCCAATCCATGCTCTATAAATAAGACCAATCCACCCACTGTTTTCTCAAACTGTATTTTGATGGTATCAAACTTTGGTTTGTTCTTGGTGCCCTAATCTGAGGAGAGAGACATCTGTTGACCTCTTTGTGGGGAAAATTTTATGCACTGTAAGGAACCAAAGGAAGCTTATTTTTAAGTATAAATGCCTGGCCTTAGCTTGGCTTATTTCTAGTCAGCTTTCTTTAACTTATCTCATCTACCTTTTACCTCTGGGCGTTTTCTGTTCTCTTACTTCTTACTCTGTGGCTTGCTGTGTGGCTGGGTGACTGGCCCCTGGAGTCCTCCTCCTTCTCTGGCTACTTCTCTTTTTTTCTCTCTCTCTCAGATTTCTCCTTCTATATATTCTTTCTGCCTGCCAGCCCTGCCCATCCATTATCCTGCCTCACTATTGGCTGTTCAGTTCTTTATTAGACCATTGGGTGTTTTAGACAGGCACAGTAACACAGCTTCGCAGAGTTAAATAAATGCAACATAAACAAAAGTAACACACCTTTAAATAATATTCACCCCAGTGCCACTTTGAGATCTTTGGCAGCAATTAACCATGCAGCTCACACACTATTGAGCCGGTATGATAATGAGTATTCAGAGACGGGTAATTCCTGGGGGGCACTCACCAACCTAAGACAGAGCACCTGTGTGGCCTGGGCAGGCGTCTCCATGACGGGTAAGGTGAACTGTTGACGTCCCACACAACCCAAGTCAGAAGCTCATTTTTTAATAAAAGGGGGACCTGCAGGGCCCTGGCCCCCGTTTTGGGTAACTGTTGCCTTGCTTGCGGACCTTGACCTCGATATCCTCCCAATGCTAATTCCCTGCCAGGTTCCACCCTCCTGAATGCTTAAAGGCAGTTCCTTGTCTGTGTATCCTGAATAATGGGCGTTACCAACTTAGATGCAAGATTGTAAAACATCAGTAGCGAACTTCTGCCCTCCGGGGTCCTCCCATTGTGCTGTAAGCCTGTATTTAAGACCTCCTACCCCCTTCAAGAAATGACATTCGACATTAAAAATTAAATATATATATAAATAATTATATATATATAATTAAATGAATACTGTGAATGTAATCTATGAATACCACAAATGTGATTAATATCATGAGTGTAATTTAAAAAATAAATAAAAAATAATAATAATATTCTCCAACAACTTACTGTTGAGGGCAGAACCCCACTGCTCACACCACCCACTTACTGACCAGTGAGATGAGCCTCGGAACAGGCAGGAATTTAATCCAAACAAAGCTTTGGAGAGTCCTCACTTCAATGCATTATTCAGAGTAAATGAATCACAAGTTATTAAATGTCTCTTCAGCATGTGACACTCACCTTTGTCACATTGTCCCATCAAGCTTTGTGAATGACCTTGCTGTGCCCTCCCTAGCAATCTGCTCCCAGCCGGGGAGGTTGACAGTGGCTAGGTGGCCCAATGGCCAGTGCTTTGCTGTGTAAGTGTGATGTGCCAGCTGTGTGAACAGGAAAAGGATGCCGAGAAGGAATAGCACTCACTCCATAGCAGGCTCATGCTAAGCACTTTGTATATGGTGATTCCCTTATTCCTCACTTGAGAGGCAGGACGTTCATTGTCTTTCCTTTATAGGTAAGAAAGCAGACACACAGCGATTAGGTATCTTGCCCAATTAAAACACGGTGACACTTAGATCCCATCTCAGCTTTCAGGGATGTGTTCTACCAGGGACACTTAGCTTCTGGAGAAGAAGCAAGGGACAGAAGTTGGGAGCCCAGGGAAATGCCATCTCACTTTAATTCTCCGAGTGTGATTTTACAGTTTGCAAAATGTGTCCACATACTGATTTTCTCCACCATAAACCAGTGCTAAGGACAGTCCTGTTCTCTGGGAGTTGTGACAATTGAAACAGATGAGTCATTTGTAGACCAGATTGAGCTGGCCCTGATAATCATTCTTCCAATATTCCGGAGACTGCTGCATGTAGTGGACCTTTTCATCGGGACCGTCAGCTCCCCAATAATGACATGGAGACTTATTATTAATTAAAAAAGCTTGGCCAATAACTTAGGCTTCTTTCTAACTAGCTCTTATAACTTAAATTAATCTATTTCTATTAATTGACTTTCTGCCTTGTGGCTTTCTTACCTCATCTCTGTATTGCCAATTCTGCTTGTTCTGCATCTCCCCCTTTTTCTTCCCAGCATCCTCTGTGCCTAGATATCCTGCCTAGCTATTGGTCATTCTGCTTCTTCTTAAACCAGAGTGACACATCTTCACAGTGTACAAAAAGATTTTTCCACAACAGCTGCATACCCACAGAGGACACAGGAGGCTTGGCCATGTGAAGTGCCATGAAGGAGCATGAAGTGGAGCTCTGGACAAATCTACAGGATGGGAGAGAGCACCCTGTTTAGAAAAGGCTGGCTAGAGGTCAGGGCACTGGAATAATGGGCTGGGTGGCTCAGTAGGCCATTGGACCAAGTGTAGTTGAGGAGGGTTAGAGGCCTTTTTCTGAGGCACAAAATGTATTGGTGGTTATCTGAGCAGAGAAATGGGCCGGGACTAAAATCGCTTTGGAAAAGAGAGAATTGGAGGGGAGGGGGGATGAAGTAATTTTCCAACCAATCCTGTGGGCTGTTCCATCAAAATGTGTCTCAAGACTGAAAGTCTCTCCACAGCCAACACTTGCCTAGGGCCAGCATAGTGTCCCTCCTTGACTGTGCTGTGAGTTCAGACATCCATTTTACTGATTCTGTTCTTGGTCCTGTACCTTCATGAAAGAAACGAAGCTTCTCTGTCTTCAAATTCATCGCAGAAAACTTCTGGTCACCACCAACAAACTTTCTAACACCAGCTGGGTGTGCTGTCACTTAATGCAATTCTAACATTAGTGTGTCAGTACATACCCCCACATTTAATACGCAGTCCCTTAAGGCCAGCCCCCACTTCAGACATCAGTCACTGATTGGCAGTCCCCAGCTTACATACAACTCTGTCTTATGTGACTGTAAACCAGAGGTTCCTAGGACCTTTTTCTTGAGTTCAATTGCTTGTTGGCGTAGCTCATAGAACTCTGGAGACTGTGTACAAGTACAGACATGTTCTCTGAAATGTTATATATGACTCAGGGATGCTTATGGAGGTCATCATACAGTCATGACTAATGATTAAGCCCAAACCCAGCCCCTCTCTGCTTCTTAGGGTACAGGATTGGGGGTGAAAAGCCCAAACTTCTAATCATGGTTTTGTGTTTCTGTTGACTAGCTTCTACCTAGGAGTCTACTCAGTCACTTCATTAGAATACAGGATGCTTCCCTGCATGCAGCAAATGCTAAGTGTTGCTTCAAAAACCAGGGCTAAGGCCTAAACACGAGATCCGAGGCTGCTCTAGGAGTCCATCTCTTAGAAGTACCAAGTGCATTGGTTCATGCTGATTGTCAGCTTGGCAGAATCTAAAGTCGCCTGTGAAATGGCCTTTGCGGATGCCTAGGGAGGATTATCTTGAATGTGTTCATTGAGGTTGGAAGTCCCTCTGTGGATGGCACCATTCCCTAGCTGGGATCCTGGACTGTGTAAGTGGAAAAAGAGAACTGAGCAGCAGTGTGCAGTTATTGTCTTCTGTTCCTGATCTGTGGACGTGATGTGTTCTTCTGCTTCAAACTCTGGCTGCCTTGATGTCCTCAGCCATGATGAGTACCCTTGAACTGTGAACTGGAACCTTCTTTCTTTAATTGCTTTTGTTGGGGTATTTTTATAATAGCAAAATCGGTGGGTGGGTGGGTGTGTGCGCGCGCGCACGCGCGCGCGCGCGCGCGCAAAAATTGGTACCAAAAAGTGAGTTGCTGCTGTAAATAAACCTGACCAGGTGGCTCTTAGGCCTTTGGAACTGGTTTGCAGTAAGAATGTGGAAACGTTTGGAATGTTAGGTTAGAAAACCCTTGGATGCTGTAAGCAGAGCTTAATGGGCTATTCTGGTGGGAGATCAGAAGACAACACGCTAAGAGAAACATGGATGGTGGGCACTTGCCTCATGAGGTTCAAAGAGGAATACGAATTCTGGCTAGAGGCCATTCATGGTCCATGAATCTGATTTCACTCTGCCCATGTCTTGAGAACCTTTGGTAAAGTCGAATGTAAAGAAAATGGACTAGTCTGGCAGAGGATGGGTGTATGGATGAGCTTAAAGCTTCCCACAAGGAGAATGGAGACAGCCAAGCAGCTGTTAACTGTTGAAGAGATCAGCACTGGTGAAGAGAAACTTAGTGCGAGGCAACCTGAGACAATAGGGAAGGCACCCTGAGGGCAGGCTTCACCCACCAAAACTTCCAAATTGTGAAGGTGCAAAATTACTTGAAAGAAGATAGCCTGGACTGAGAATACAGCTGGCGGCGCATGGGGGCGCAGTGTTATTCTCAAATATAACCATCCAGGAGAATGTTCCTCCAGGGTCAGCACATGGAAACTGACGTGGTCCGAGAGCGCCAGGCTCCACGCTGAGCTGGCAGCAAACTTGGCACTCTTTTCCATGTCATCCTGGTTCTAGGGGTGTGAAAGCTTCGAGATTGGGGAAGTTGTGACGTCTTGCTCCACAGTTTCAGAGAGCAGCTGAGGCCAGGCAATGTGTGACAATGGTGGAGTCTTCTAAAGGAGCCTCTGAGAAGCTGTGAAGATGAAGCCTAAATTGTAATGAAGACGTCAAGTCACTGAAGGTACCTGAATCTCGGGACATCTACTTAGGAGAGCTGCAGGCATGGAGTGGAGCATGTCCAGGGGAGGGTCTGTGTGTGTCGCAGGCAGCAGGGCTGGTGGAATGGCACTACCAAGCCCAGGGGAGCCCAGATGGTTATATGACGAGCCCCAGATACTGGACACAAGCGCTACAGAACCCCACATTCGTCCCGTTGACTTTTGGTCTGACTATTCTCTGCTGTTTCCTGATCCTTCCTTTCCTGGCATAAGGATGCTCTTACTTTCTGCCATTACATTCTAGAAGTGTGTAACTTTGTTTTTTATTTTTACAGGGTTTTTCAATGCTGAACTGAATGTAGTTTATGTTATAAGGTCGTCATGAGCCCATGGGAACAAGAGGTGGAAGGTTATGGCTTAAGAGCAACACTTAAGTGTGAGTGTTTACAAAGGGTAGAGATGTGGTGGTTAGTGTTTCAACTTGACAGAATCTAGGATCACCTGAGAGATGGCCTCAGAGCACGCCTGTGGAGGATTGCCTTGATTGTGCTCCTTGAGGTGGGAAGACTGTCCCCCTGTAGGTAGCACTGTTCCCAGCTGAGCTCCTGGACTGTGAAAGTAGAGGAAGGGAACTTGGTCTACAGGCTCTCATTACACTTTGTTCTTGGCTATGGATGTGATGTGACCAGCTGCTCCAAGTTCTGTCACCTTGACATTCTCATCACGCTGCCTGGACTGTAAGCAGGTCTCTCTCTCTCTCTCTCTCTCTCTCTCTCTCTCTCTCTCTCTCTCTCTCTCTCTCTCCCCCCCACCCCCCATGTTGCTTCTGTCATGGTATTTTATCACAGCAACAGGAAGAAACTAAGACACAAAGGTTCCATATACTCCATGCTAGGAACCAGAAACAGAGACAAATAAAACAACAATTCTTTTTATTATGTTACAATGGCCTATCTCCTGCCTCATCATAGACAGGGAGATTTTTTTTTCTTAAAATGCAGTTAGTTCTTTTGACAAAAGCTCCTGCTTTTCACTACCTAGCCAGGGCCAGCCTCCCGTCCTGGATTGTGTTTCCCATAGACTCCAGCAAACTTTCTCCGACACTCTGGTCCTACCAGCCTTGGTGAGTTTTTGGTTTTGTTGTTGTTGCTTTTTGCTTCTGTTTTTTTGAGAGAAGGTTTCTCTGTATAACAGTCCTGGAACTCTCTGTAGACCAGGCTGGCCTCGAACTCAGAGAACCACCTGCCTCTGCCTCTTGATTAAAGGTGTGGGCCACCACCTCCCTGATTCCCATTGGCCTTTGTATTGGATGAACACACCAGGCTCCCATGGGGATTACTGGGAACCTTGTGCTGGGGGAGCCTCCGGGAGTCTCCTCCCCCATGCAGTCCTCCTAGCTCTCTTCACCAAAATATCACCTTTCTAATCCCATGACCTTGACCCTGGGCCTCCTGCTGTCCACTTCCTGGCCACGATCAGTTCAAGTAGCAAATTTCATTTTACTTGTCACTTTCTGGAAGTGTCTTGTTTGTTCATTGGCTGAGCTGTGGTTCAAAGCCGATGTCCCTAGCTGCCTTTGATGGGTCTCATTGTGTCTCTCCTGCATCCTAGATCAGTTCCAGAGTCAAGGAGAATCCATAATTAAGAAAGAGTAGAAATTTCTATTTAATTTCCTTCAGTAATCTCTTTCAAAACACTTATTTATATGTTCCAGTGGAAGAGCAAAGTGGGGAAAACATTAGTTTTATTTCCATTTCATCAAATATTGAT